>NC_090436.1:717072866-717378607 GCF_031143425.1 Pleurodeles waltl | reverse complement strand
CCCCCTCTTTACTTCTTCCACTGACGGCCCGCGCCCCCAAAATGGCGGCGCGTGGCGCTCGAGCTCAGGAGGTGGCTCACTACCAGAGAGCGGTACAGGAGCCCCACTGTTCTTGCCCTGAGGGGCCGCTCCGAGCCGGCGGCGGGCCCGGATTGAGAACGTGGGGGCCACACCTGGGCCACACCGATCGGCTGTGAGAAGCAAGGAACTGGCTGCTCTATGCTCCTGCGGATCTCTGCCAGCGATTATAGGAGCTGACGCAGAACCCACCTGGGGACCAGACACCCGCTCCCCTTCTTAGACTCGCCCTGCTGTGCTTCCCTCCTCTGCCGCCTGCCGCGCACCCCCACCTCTCTGGGGGCGCTGCCACCACCGGACTCCGCCGATATCCCTGGGGGTACTGGTACCCCAATTCAATACATACGGGACGCATCTCCGCAAGGGGTACGATAAATAGACCCGGAGCGACCCAACGTTGAGACTAACAGTGCAATCGGCGGCCACCGCACCGCCCTGCGAGCATACAGTTGCACGTCCTGGTCACTCAAAGCAAAGAATAAGCTCCTTCTTAGCTCTACTAGCCAACGCCACACCTGTAGAGTTAAAAGCACATGCCATACCAAGGACAATAGGCAAAAGGCTAGCCTGCCGAGTGGATAGCGCCAAGCTGAGCGCAACAACATCTCACAAGGTAATTTCCGGACAGCCACAATGGCTGGCAGGGCCAAGTCGTCTAAGAATCTGGACCGCAACATTCTGGGAACAACACCCAATGACCAGCAGACAAACCCGTCCCTACAGTCATTGGAAAACACTCTTATGTCGCATTCTGCCCAGTTTGAGAAAGTATTACAGGCGATTATGGACACTAAGGGGGTGATTCTGATGTTGGCGGGCGGCGGGAGCCGCCCGCCAAGCGGGAACCGCCAGAAGACCGTACCGCGGTCGAAAGACCGCGGCGGTCATTCTGGGTTTCCCACTGGGCTGGCGGGCGACCGCCAAAAGGCCGCCCGCCAGCCCAGTGGGAAACAGCCTTCCCACAAGGACGCCGGCTCAGGATTGAGCCGGCGGAGTGGGAAGGTGCGACGGGTGCAGTGGCACCCGTCGTGTATTTCAGTGTCTGCAAAGCAGACACTGAAATACAAGGTGGGGCCCTCTTACAGGGGCCCCTGCAGTGCCCATGCCATTGGCATGGGCACTGCAGGGGCCCCCAGGGGCCCCGCGGCACCCCCTACCGCCATCCTGTTCCTGGCGGGAGACCCGCCAGGAACAGGATGGCGGTAGGGGGTGTCAGAATCCCCATGGCGGCGGAGCGTGCTCCGCCGCCATGGAGGATTCTCAAGGGCAGCGGAAAGTCGGCGGTACACCGCCGACTTTCCGTTTCTGGCCGCGGCTGAACCGCCGCGGTCAGAATGCCCAGCGGTGCACCGCCAGCCTGTTGCCGGTGCTACCGCGGTCATTCACCTAAATCCTCCTTGGAAAACAGAATAGATGCAGTCTCACAAGACCTGAATCTCTTACGTGTGGACCACCGAAACTTAGCTGAAAGAGTGAAAACGGCTGAAGAAGAACTCTCCGACTTAACCCCAGTGGCTCAAGACAATCAAAAACAGATCCAGCGCATAGACGCAGAATTGAAAGTGCTCTGGAGGAGATCGGAAGAGATGGAGAGCAGGGTGCGCCGCAACAACATGCACTTCCTGGGATTTCCAGAAAGTATGCGGCAATCAGACTCGGAAATTCCCCTGGAGCAATGGCTTATCAAGGAGGTGTTAAACGGAGCTCCATCCAAGTTTTTCTCCGTGGAACGGGCGTACAGAATCCCGGGCAGACCACCGGCCCCTGGCCAATCGCCTAGTCCACTGATCACTAGATTTCTAAACTATAGGGACCGGGACGCAATATTACAACAATTCTGCAACAAAGGGCCATATAAGTACGACGATTCGACTATCAATGCATACCCGGACTTCACACAGGAGGTGCAGAGTCAACGCAACTCCTATGTTAAAATAAAACAGCGCCTGCGTGAACACAACATAAAGTATGCCTTGCTGTTCCCTGCGAAACTAAGGGTGGTAGCGGAGGACCGCACCCACATATTCACCACTCCTGAGGATGCTTGGACATGGCTACACGCCAAGGGCCTTGCTCGCCCTCGGGAAGACGCGGAAGGAGATGAGGAATGGCAAACCTCTGCCTTAAGAAAGCGGTCCAGGAGGCGCGCCAGGGGCTAACCCAACGACCAACAAGCAGCAGAAGAAAGAGCAAGAGTGCTGAAAGAGACTCCCTTACACATGCAAAGCAACTTTGCGACTGCTAGGAAGCCCCCTGAGATGGGCACGGACTCTGACACGGCCAGTTCCGCATCTACAATAACAGGAGAGCTGGGCGGGCCGAGGGTCACCCCCAGGTCCGCGGATGAACTTTAATTGCACACAACTGCTCTGCCTGCCCGCTGGCACTAATACTGACTGAACTCGGAAAGCCACTGGGGACCCCGGAACGTCGGCGGGGCCCGGGGTGAATGCGCCTCCAGCAACGAGTATCTTTGGTATAAAAGTATAGCTATTTGATGCGGGGCGCGCTGGGGGGAGTCGCGGGAGGTGCGGTGGCGGAGTGTGGAACAGTCTCACATCCCGGGGGCGCCCAACGGTATCAGCAGACCAAGTCTGCGGAAAGATGTGAGCCCCTTACAAGAGCCACAACTGGTAGATATGATAACTCCACCACGGAAATCCAATCGGATACGGGTTATTTCACACAATCACGGGTTTAGTAGTCTCACACAAGTTGTAAGTAGTGTTGGGGATCCATTTGAGGTGGGTGGGGTTAGGAGTTGAGTAAAAATGCACGCGCCGGAATCACTCAAAACACAAAGAAAACAGCTGCACTCTTTACCCTTAACAAATAGCATTGTCGGAGGGGAAGTGACCAGGAGGGCCAATCTCAAGGGTTCAGAACTCAAGCACAGAGAATTATCCCAAAAACTCCTCATGGCACCACACAGGAGAAATAAAAAAAAACAGTATGTCATAGTAACATGGAATGTGAGGGGCCTGGGAGCGCTGAGCAAGCGGACCAGAGTACATGCACGCCTTAAGCGACTAGGAGTGCACATTGCCGTCTTACAAGAGACGCACATGCTAGAAGTGGACTTGCGGGAGCTGCGCGCGAAATGGGGAGGCCAGATGATAGGCACTGCGTACTCAGCCTTCGCGAGGGGGGTGCTGATCTGGATAGCAGCTGGGGTTCCATCCCTCCTATCGGCACACAGTTAGCTATATTCAGTATACACTCCAAACAGTGGGATTGCAGGTTTCCTGGGCACTCTCACACCATTGTCCAATCCAATGGCCCCGGCCCTCTGGGGCGGAGACTTCAAGAGCACACCAAACGCAACACTGGACAGATCCCATGCTCAAGTGAGTTCGATAGTAAATAGGAAAACCCCAGGCCCCCTGCCGGAATGGGCAGGCGATATAAGGCTACACGACATATGGCGCTTAAGGCATCCGCAACAGAGGGAATACTCATTCTACTCAGCACCACATAATACCCACACTAGAATAGATATAATATGGGGCACCCAGGACATAGGAGCACTGGACAGCAAGACAGAATACCTAGCGAAGACACTGTCGGATCATGCACCACTGAGAGTAACACTGAATTGGGGTAGGTCACGTCAGGTGATCCCCACTTGGCGGTTTCAAGTGGAAGCCCTACAAGATCAGGCATTCGCCGAAGCATTGAAATCCACTATAAGCCAGTACTGGGAGACAAATGCCATGACCGCAACAACACGTGCAATAGAGTGGGATGCCCACAAAGTAGTGGTCCGTGGACTATGCATATCCTCCACGTGGAGAGTAAGACGCACTTTACAGGCGGAAATCGGCAAATTAGAAAAGGAGCTCAGAGCAGAAGAAATAGCAGCAGCGCTAGGGGAAATCCCCCACACTGTCCTAAAAGAAAGGCGCTTAAAATACAACGACGCTGACAGCAAACTCCGCTGTCACAATTATAACTATCATCTAATGCGGCTGCAAACAGAAGGGGATAGATCGAGCAGAATGCTGGCGTGGCTGCTCCGAGAGGACAGACAGCAATCCCCCATAGGGGCCATACTCGTGGACGCACACGCTATGGCTACTACACAAGCTGAGATAAACGGGACGTTTAGAGAATATTACTCAAATGTATATACCAAACGCACCTCATGCACTGCTCCACAACTCAAGTCTTTTCTTGTTGGCTCTCTCCTGCCACAGTTATCACAAACTGACAGGGAAATAATCGAAGCTCCCATGACAATGGGAGAAATAGAATTAGCCCTAGCACAGATGCCCATGAATAAAGCGCCTGGCGCAGATGGCCTCCCGTTGGAGTATTACACTGCCTATTCATCCTGTCTAAAGCCTCACCTGCTGAAGGTGTTCGAAGAAGCGTGGACTAATGAATGCCTGCCTACATCCCAGAGAGAAGCCATAATAGTGGTGCTCCCCAAACAGGGCCGCGACCCCACAGATGTCAAATCCTACAGACCACTATTGCTTCTAAACTTAGACTGCAAAATACTAGGCAAAATACTGGCTGTTAGACCTGACAGCCTTAGGGTAGTCACCCCTAACTTTTTGCCTGCCTCCCTCCACTTTTTGGACACTGTTTTTGCTGGTTTTTGGACTCTGCGCACTTTACCACTGCTAACCAGTGCTAAAGTGCATATGCTCTCTCCCTTAAAACATGGTAACCTTGAATCATACCTGATTGGACTATTAATTTACTTATAAGTCCCTAGTAAGGTGCACTTTATGTGCATAGGGCTGGTAAATTAAATGCTACTAGTGGGCCAGCAGCACTGGTTGTGCCACCCACTTAAGTAGCCCCTTTTCCTTGTCTCAGGCCTGCCATTGCAAGGCCTGTGTGTGCAGTTTCACTGCCACCTCGACTTGGCATTTAAAAGTACTTGCCAAGCCTAGAACTCCCCTTTTTCTACATATAAGTCACCCTTAATGTGTGCCCTAGGTAACCCCTAGAGCAGGGTGCTGTGTAGGTAAAAGGCAGGACATGTACCTGTGTAGTTATATGTCCTGGTAGTGTAAAACTCCTAAATTCGTTTTTACACCACTGTGAGGCCTGCTCCCTTCATAGGCTAACATTGGGGCTGCCCTCATACACTGTTGAAGTGGCAGCTGCTGATCTGAAAGGAGCAGGAAGGTCATATTTAGTATGGCCAGAATGGTAATACAAAATCCTGCTGCCTGGTGAAGTCGGATTTAATATTACTATTCTAGAAATGCCACTTCTAGAACGTGAACATTTCTTTGCACTTAAATCCTTCTGTGCCTTACAATCCACGTCTGGCTGGGCTTGGTTGACAGCTCCTTGTGCATTCACTCAGACACACCCCAAACACAGGGTACTCAGCCTCACTTGCATACATCTGCATTTTGAATGGGTCTTCCTGGGCTGGGAGGGTGGAGGGCCTGCTCTCACACAAAGGACTGCCACACCCCCTACTGGGACCCTGGCAGACAGGATTGAACTGAAAGGGGACCTGGTGCACTTCTTAGCCACTCTTTGAAGTCTCCCCCACTTCAAAGGCACCTTTGGGTATAAAACAGGGCCTCTGCCCTACCTCATCAGATACTTGCTGGAGGAGAAACATGAACCAGAAACTACATCCTGCCAAGAAGAACTGCCTGGCTGCTCAAAGGACTCACCTGTCTGCTTTCTACAAAGGACTGCTGCCTTGCTGTTGGCCTGCTGCCTTGCTGAACTCTTGTCTGGCTGTGAAAGTGCTCTCCAAGGGCTTGGATAGAGCTTGCCTCCTGTTCCCTGAAGTCTCAGGACCAAAAAGACTTCTCTCTTTCACTTGGACGCTCCGTGCGCCGAAAATTTAGACGCACAGCTTGTTCCGCGGCGAGAAAAACGCCGCACACCGACGCTGATCGACGCGACGCTCTTGGGACGACCGAAAATCCAACGCACGGCTTTGCAAGGACAACGCCGACGACCTCTAGAGGAGAAATCGACGCGACGCCTGCTGTGAGATCGTCATTTCGACACGCAGCCCCGCAGAACGACGCGCAGCCAGAAAACAAGCAGGAAAATCCACGCACAGACCCGGGACATCTGGTAATCCCCGTGATCCACGAAAAGAGACTGTCCGCGTGCCGGAAAACGACGCACGACTTCCCCGCGTGGAAAATAACGACGCAAGTCTGTGTGTGCTGGGGAGAAATCGACGCACACACCCTTTTTCCACGCAGCTCTTCTTTTGTGGCCCTCTGAGGAGATTTTTCCACTCCAAACCAGGTACTTTTGCTTGAAAGAGACTTTGTTTATATTCTAAAGACTTAAGACACTGTATATCACTTTTCAGTGATATCCCTACAATTTCCCATTACAAACTTTATTCTTTTTGACCTACAATTATCCAGATAAATATTATATATTTTTCTAAACACTGTGTGGTGTATTTTTGTGGTGTTATATGGTGGTATTGTATGACTTATTGCACAAATACTTTACACATTGCCTTCTAAGTTAAGCCTGACTGCTCGTGCCAAGCTACCAGAGGGTGGGCACAGGATAATCTTGGATTGTGTGTGACTTACCCTGACTAGAGTGAGGGCTTTTGCTTGGACAGGGGGTAACCTGACTGCCAACCAAAAACCCAATTTCTAACATTGGTGGCAGCGGTGGGATAGGACTTGTATTTGTGCAGTGACATACAGTAGCTAAGTATTTCACTACCTACCCACAGTTGAAGGTCAACTTGGTTTTTATCTCTTTTTGAAAATCCGTTTTTCTCCTGACAATTTTCAAAAACTAAATCCTCACTCAACATGTCTCTGACTGGGTCTCAGACAGGGGACTTTGACCTAGTCCAGTTGGATACATATACCGTCAAACAACTAAGAGGATCCTGCAGGGCATTGAGGGTACCCTCCCAAGGGGCCTCCAGAAACGAGGACTTTCAAGTGGCGCTGAGGGCCTGGGCAGAAGCCCATTTAGAGGATGATGAGGAAGAGGAGCCAGAAAATGGCCCCTCAGAGGAATTTTCACTATCTGTGGATGGTGTTACCACTGCAATTGTGCCCCCTTCCAGACCAGGGAGCAGTGTCTCTGTGCAAAGCCTGACCGCAGAGGAAAGGAGAGAAGAAAGGGAGTTCCAATTGCAAATGGCAAAACTGAAAATTGAGGCTCAACAGGAGGAGAGAAGGGCAGAAAGAGAAGCCAAGCAAGCTGAGGCTGAAAGAGCAGCCAAACAAATTGAAGCCGAAAGAGAAACCAAACAGGTGGAGGCTGAGAGAGCTTTGGCTGAAAATAAACTATTGTTGGCTCATGAACTGAGTCTCAAGGAGCTGGAGATCAAGGCAAGACAGTCTGAATCCAGCAATAATGGTGGCAGCATACTGACAGGACCTGCTGGAGAAAAGAAGGTTCGTATACCCAAAAATGTGGTGCCCAGTTTTGTGGTGGGAGATGACATAGATAAATGGTTAGCTGCTTATGAAGTTGCACTAAGGGCTCATGAGGTTCCTGAAGGGCAATGGGGGGTAGCTATGTGGGGTTATGTACCGCCATTGGGGAGGGATACACTCCTCACATTGGATCAACCTGATCAAAACACAAACCCACTTCAGAAAGCCACTTTACTTGCCAAGTTTGGGCTGACCCCTGAGGGATACCGTCAGAGGTTCAGGGACAGCACCAAACAAACCACACAAACATGGGTAGATTTCTTTGACTTCTCCAGTAAGGCACTGAATGGATGAGTGCGGGGCAACAAAGTAGCTGATTATAAAGGTTTATATGACTTGATTCTAAGAGAGCATATGCTTAATACTACTTATACAGAGTTGCGCCAGCACTTAGTGGATAGCATGCTGACTGATCCCAGGAAGCTTGCTGAGGAGGCGGACCTCTGGGATAGCACCAGAGTGTCCAAGAAGGTACCTGGGGGGGACTCCCACAAAGGTGGTCAGGGTTCCCAACAGAAGAAAGAGGGGGGAGATAAACTTGCAGATAAGGAACTCTCCAAAGGCCCCCAAAAGAATTCCCAGGGAGGGGGTGGCAACCCTTCCTTTTCCAAATTTGGGAAAAAGCCAGGGACATATGACAGGTCAGGGAAATCTAACCCCAAATGCATGGAGTGTTACCAGTATGGTCACTATAAAGGCGATCCCCAGTGCCCCAAGAGGGCACCGTCCACTACCGGACAGGCACCTGGGTTGACTAGTGTAGCGCTCGGGGGGAGATGGACCCAGATAGCTTTGGGGAACAGGTAGAGATTTCCCTAGTGTCCCTGGGAGAAGGAGAAATGGTGCCCAAGGTCCACATGCCCAAAAATACTTCCAAGTACCGGCAGTGGGTCACCATTGATGGGCAGAAGGTGGAGGCTCTGCGTGACACAGGAGCCAGTATGACTACTATCAAGAGTCAGCTGGTGTCAGCAGAGCAGATAGTACCTAATACATTCCACCAGGTCATAGTCGCTGACAATCGCGAGAGTCACCTACCGGTGGCTCTGGTTCCCTTTGAGTGGGGGGGGGTTCTCTGGTACTCTGAAAGTAGCTGTGAGTCCTGCCATGCCTGTAGATTGTCTGTTAGGCAATGATCTTGAGCATACTGCTTGGAAAGAAGTGGAGCTCAAGTCTCACCTGGAGATGTTAGGGTTACCTGAGTGGGTCTGCATGACCACACGGTCCATGGCTGACTGAGAGGGAAGTCAAGGGCGTCTGGAGCCTGGAACAATGGCCCAGAGAGCTGCCAAGAGGAGGGACCAGGGGCGCGGGAAACCGGCCCCAGAAGTTCCCGCAGTGGCTGACGGGGCTCCTGAGGAGGAGGCTCCCGAGCCAACTGGGGAAGACATTGCCACCCTAGGTGACTTACCTGAGCTTGCTGGCTGGCAAGTTGAGGGTGGACCCACCAGGGAGGAATTCTGCAAGGCACAGAAAGATTGTCCCACTCTAGAAGGTCTGAGGAAACAAGCCTCAAACCAGGCGGCAGGTGACACCTCTGGCGATCACCACCTATATTGGGAGAATGATCTCCTCTACAGTGAGCTTAAGGTTCCGGCCTTTGGGGCAGCACGTACGCTGGTGGTCCCCCAATGTTACCGAACCTTCCTACTGGGTCTGGCTCACGACATTCCCCTGGCAGGACATTTGGGGCAAGGCAAGACCTTTGACAGGCTTGTCACCCACTTTTATTGGCCCAAAATGAGGACACACTCAGATAAATTCTGCAGATCTTGTCCTACCTGCCAGGCCAGTGGTAAAGCAGGAAAAAGGGTTAAAAGACCCCTGATTCCACTTCCTGTCGTTGGCACCCCCTTTGAAAGGGTGGGCATCAACATTGTTGGTCCCTTGGACCCCAAAACTGCCTTAGGCAACAGGTTCATCCTGGTTTTGGTGGACCATGCCACCCGTTACCCAGAGGCAATCCCTCTGAGGACCGTAACTGCACCGGTGGTGACCAGAACTCTGATGGGGATATTTACCTGTGTGGGATTCCCCAAGGAGATAGTGTCTGACAGAGGCACTAACTTCATGTCTGCATACATGAAGTCTCTGTGGGATGCGTATGGTGTAACCTACAAGTTCACCACACCCTATCACCCCCAGTCTAATGGTCTTGTGGAGAGATTCAACAAGACCCTGAAAGGCATGATTGGTGGCCTCCCTGAGGCCATGAGGCGTAAGTGGGACGTCCTCTTACCATGCCTTCTCTTTGCTTACAGAGAGGTCCCCCAGAGGGGGGTAGGGTTCAGTCCCTTTGAGCTTCTCTATGGGTACCCTGTCAGGGGACCCTTAAGCATTGTCAAGGAGGGATTGGAGAAAGCTCCAAAGGCACCCCCTCAGGACGTGGTCAGCTACATGTTGGCCCTCCGCAACCAGATGACCCGCTTCTGGAAAGAGGCCCAAAGTAACCTTGAGGCCAGTCAAGAGGTAATGAAACACTGGTATGACCAGAAGGCCACCCTGGTAGAGTTTCAACCTGGAGACAAAGTGTGGGTAATGGAGCCAGTAGAGCCTAGAGCTCTCCAGGACCGCTGGTCTGGCCCATTTGAAATCAAGGAGCGGAAAGGGGAGGCCACTTACCTAGTGGACCTCCAAACCCCTAGGAATCCCCTAAGGGTGCTCCATGTGAACCGACTAAAGGCTCATTTTGAGAGGTCGGAGATCAACATGCTTCTGGTCACAGATGAAGGAATGGAAGAGGAGAGTGAACCTCTCCCCGACCTCCTCTCTGCCCAAGAAGGTGATGGGTCAGTAAGCGGGGTCATTCTTTCTGACTCCCTGACTCTAAACCAGAAAGGAGACTGCTATGAGCTGTTAGAGCAGTTCTCCCCCCTGTTCTCCCTTACTCCTGGACTGACCCACCTCTGTGTTCATGATATTGACACCGGTGACAGTCTCCCTGTGAAGAACAAAATTTACAGGTTGTCGGATAAGGTGAAGGCCAGCATCAAGGAGGAGGTCTCCAAGATGTTGACTCTAGGGGTCATCGAGAAATCCAGTAGTCGCTGGGCCAGCCCAGGGGTGTTGGTCCCTAAGGCTACTGCCCCAGGTGCGAAGCCAGAACTCCGGTTCTGTGTGGACTACCGGGGTCTCAACTCAGTCACACGGACTGATGCTCACCCCATCCCCCGAGCTGATGAGCTCGTTGACAGGCTAGGCGCTGCCAAGTTCCTGAGTACGTTTTATCTTACTTCAGGGTACTGGCAGATCGCCCTGACTGAGGGGGCTAAGGAAAGATCCGCATTTGCAACCCCTGATGGCCATTACCAGTTCCGGGTGATGCCGTTTGGATTGAAAAATGCCCCCGCTACCTTCCAACGGTTGGTTAACGGGGTCCTAGCTGGCAAGGATGCCTTCTGTGCAGCCTACCTGGATGACATAGCTGTCTACAGTTCCAGCTGGGAGGAACACCTGCTTCACCTCAAGGAGGTGCTTCAGGCCCTGCAACAGGCAGGCCTGACCATCAAGGCTAGTAAGTGCCAGATTGGGCAGGGTTCCGTGGTGTACTTGGGACACCTAGTGGGTGGTGGCAAGGTGCAGCCACTCCAGGCCAAGATTGAAACTATCAAGGCCTGGCAACCACCGCGAACACAGACTGAGGTGAGAGCCTTTTTAGGCCTCACCGGATACTACCGCAGATTTGTCAAGGGCTATGGTACCATTGTATCACCCTTGACAGAACGCACTTCCAAGAAACAACCTAGGTTGGTGAATTGGACAGAGGCTTGTCAGAAAGCCTTTGACGCCCTGAAGGAAGCCATGTGCACAGCCCCCGTGCTCAAGGCCCTTGACTACTCCCAGGAATTTATCGTGCAGACAGACGCTTCAGAGCATGGCATAGGGGCAGTCCTAGCACAGCTAAATGAGGAGGGCTGAGATCAACCGGTAGTCTTTATTAGCAGAAGGCTATTACCACGGGAACAGAGGTGGAGTGCTATTGAGAGAGAAGCTTTTGCTGTGGTCTGGGCACTGAAGAAGCTAAGACCCTACCTGTTTGGGACTCACTTCCGGGTTCAGACAGACCACAGGCCCCTCAGATGTCTCATGCAGATGAGGGGTGAGAATCCAAAACTCTTGAGGTGGTCCATTTCCCTACAGGGGATGGACTTTACGGTGGAACATCGCCCAGGGGTTGACCACGCCAATGCTGATGGTCTCTCCAGGTACTTCCGCCTTAGCGATGAGAGCTCCCAGGAGGTCGGGTAGCTCTCCCCACTTTCAGCTGGGGGGGACACATGTTAGACCTGACAGCCTTAGGGAAGTCACCCCTAACTTTTTGCCTGCCTCCCTCCACTTTTTGGACACTGTTTTTGCTGGTTTTTAGACTCTGCGCACTTTACCACTGCTAACCAGTGCTAAAGTGCATATGCTCTCTCCCTTAAAACATGGTAACCTTGAATCATACCTGATTGGACTATTAATTTACTTATAAGTCCCTAGTAAGGTGCACTTTATGTGCATAGGGCTGGTAAATTAAATGCTACTAGTGGGCCAGCAGCACTGGTTGTGCCACCCACTTAAGTAGCCCCTTTTCCTTGTCTCAGGCCTGCCATTGCAAGGCCTGTGTGTGCAGTTTCACTGCCACCTCGACTTGGCATTTAAAAGTACTTGCCAAGCCTAGAACTCCCCTTTTTCTACATATAAGTCACCCTTAATGTGTGCCCTAGGTAACCCCTAGAGCAGGGTGCTGTGTAGGTAAAAGGCAGGACATGTACCTGTGTAGTTATATGTCCTGGTAGTGTAAAACTCCTAAATTCGTTTTTACACCACTGTGAGGCCTGCTCCCTTCATAGGCTAACATTGGGGCTGCCCTCATACACTGTTGAAGTGGCAGCTGCTGATCTGAAAGGAGCAGGAAGGTCATATTTAGTATGGCCAGAATGGTAATACAAAATCCTGCTGACTGGTGAAGTCGGATTTAATATTACTATTCTAGAAATGCCACTTTTAGAAAGTGAGCATTTCTTTGCACTTAAATCCTTCTGTGCCTTACAATCCACATCTGGCTGGGCTTGGTTGACAGCTCCTTGTGCATTCACTCAGACACACCCCAAACACAGGGTACTCAGCCTCACTTGCATACATCTGCATTTTGAATGGGTCTTCCTGGGCTGGGAGGGTGGAGGGCCTGCTCTCACACAAAGGACTGCCACACCCCCTACTGGGACCCTGGCAGACAGGATTGAACTGAAAGGGGACCTGGTGCACTTCTTAGCCACTCTTTGAAGTCTCCCCCACTTCAAAGGCACCTTTGGGTATAAAACAGGGCCTCTGCCCTACCTCATCAGACACTTGCTGGAGAAGAAACCTGAACCAGAAACTACATCCTGCCAAGAAGAACTGCCTGGCTGCTTAAAGGATTCACCTGTCTGCTTTCTACAAAGGACTGCTGCCTTGCTGTTGGCCTGCTGCCTTGCTGAACTCTTGTCTGGCTGTGAAAGTGCTCTCCAAGGGCTTGGATAGAGCTTGCCTCCTGTTCCCTGAAGTCTCATGACCAAAAAGACTTCTCTCTTTCACTTGGACGCTCCGTGCGCCGAAAATTTTGACGCAGAGCTTGTTCCGCGGCGAGAAAAACGCCGCACACTGACGCTGATCGACGCGACGCTCTTGGGACGACAGAAAATCCGACGCACGGCTTCGCAAGGACAACGCCGCCCGACCTCTAGAGGAGAAATCGACGCGACGCCTGCCGTGAGATCGTAATTTCGACGCGCAGCCCCGCAGAACGATGCGCAGCCGGAAAACAAGCAGGAATATCCACGCACAGACCCGGGACATCTGGTAATCCCCGCGATCCACGAAAAGAGACTGTCCGCGCGCCGGAAAACGACGCACGACTTCCCCGCGTGGAAAATAACGACACAAGTCCGTGTGTGCTGGGGAGAAATCGACACACACACCCTTTTTCCACGCAGCTCTTCTTTTGTGGCCCTCTGAGGATATTTTTCCACTCCAAACCAGGTACTTGTGCTTGAAAGAGACTTTGTTTATATTCTAAAGACTTAAGACACTGTATATCACTTTTCAGTGATATCCCTACAATTTCCCATTGCAAACTTTATTCTTTTTGACCTACAATTATCCAGATAAATATTATATATTTTTCTAAACACTGTGTGGTGTATTTTTGTGGTGCTATATGGTGGTATTGTATGACTTATTGCACAAATACTTTACACATTGCCTTCTAAGTTAAGCCTGACTGCTTGTGCCAAGCTACCAGAGGGTGGGCACAGGATAATCTTGGATTGTGTGTGACTTACCCTGACTAGAGTGAAGGCTTTTGCTTGGACAGGGGGTAACCTGACTGCCAACCAAAAACCCCATTTCTAACACTGGCAAACAGACTAGCCCCCATCATGCATACTTTAATACACGCCGACCAAAATGGCTTTATACCAAGGCGTAACACCTTCTTAAATATCGGCAGATTACTGAGCATATTGGGAGACACTCCCCCAGATGCGCTTGAAGAAATGGTGCTCTCACTGGATATCGAAAAGGCATTCGACACGTTTGAGTGGGACTTCCTTCTGGCCACAATGCGCCGCATGGGAATAGGCCCCAATTATATACGCTGGGTCCGGACACAGTATTCCAGCCCACAAGCAAGGGTGAAGACGGGCGGGGTGATTTCCGACAGCTTCTTGATCACCCGGGGCACGAGACAGGGCTTCCCCCTATCCCCGCTACTGTTCGCCATAGCAATGGAACCATTAGCAGCAAGAGTACGCTTCATGGAACGCAATTGGGGAATAGTCAGGAATGGGTTCTACCACACGATCTCGCTAAATGCAGACAATGCCTTAATATATATCCGGAAAGGCCGCGAGGTTGTTCCCTCAGTAATATCCTTACTGGCTGAGTTCGGAGACCTGTCAGGCCTAGTGGTAAACTGGGAAAAGTCATGTGCGTTCCCGCTAGTAAAGTGGCCACCCGAAAGACAGGGCGACCCTCCACTGGGGCGTCTGAAATGGTGCCCTGAAACTTTCAAATACCTCGGGATAAACTTATACCATAACACAGAAGATCTTAGAGACGGGAACCTGGGGAGGGCGTTGGCCTCCATAAAAGGCTCGCTGCAGTTTTGGAACAAGCTCCCGCTTTCGCCGCCAGGGAAGGTGGCGATCGCGAACATGCTGATCTTGCCTAGGCTGTTATACTACTTCGCGGCCTTACCGATATTCATTCCCAAATGCTTCTTTGGCAATTTGAATACAGCGCTGCTGCAACTCATCTGGGGCGGTGTCAGAACACGTGTGGCCCTAACCACGCTGCAACGACCAGTGGACGCGGGTGGTCTGGAAGCCCCCAACCTCGAACGCTACTACGCAGCCGCACAGCTGCAGTGGGTTCAGAACTGGATCCATAGACCAGCGCTGGCAGAGTCTGTGCGCCTAGAGCCCTGGTTAAAGGGGACCTTCCTGCTAAAGTGGCTGACACCCAAACGCTCCAGAGTGGAACCTGTTAACCCACTGCTAGCGGTGGCTCACACGTACTGGGCTAAATCAGTGCAAAGCGGGGGTAACAAGCTCCCCTACTCCCCGCACATCCCGTTGGACCACCTCCCGGGGTGGAACGGGGCCGGCACGCAAGCGTCAATGGCATGGACAGAGGCAGGCGTGCAGACAGTGGGCGACTGCTTCGAAGATGGCAAGCTAATGTCATTCGAGGCCCTGCAAGCCCTCACTGAGGTGAACCCCGGCCAATTCCTGACATACCACGCTATATGCCTCGCAATTAAAAAAACGTGGGGGGCAGGTACCTCAGAACCAGAGACCTCCCCTGTAATTCATCATCTCCTACAATACGATGCCCAAATAAAAATAATATCAAGCCTGTACAAAATCCTTAATAAACCCCCCGAGCCACAAGCGGAGAGAGCTCGGGAGAGATGGAACGCCGTTCTCCCTGACCCGATCCCACAAGCTGAATGGCCGAAAGCTCTGTATCATGCCCGTAGCCTGTCAAGGAACCCCAGATTTAGGTACACCCAGTTTAACTTCACACATCAAACATATTTGTACCCTGCCAGGATAAAGCGAATGTTCCCCGACTCTGAGCCGACATGCCCTAGATGTAAAGCGCCATCCGCACACTTCTACCACATGGTCTGGGAGTGCCCTTGCATACAAAAAGCCTGGACGGAGGTGGTACAGGGGATCTATTGTATTGACAGTAGACCCCAAGTCCTGCCTATTGGGGCTGAGGTCAAGATCTAAAAAACAAAGAGAACCTGCACAAATTTGTAGGCCTAGCCTGTTTAATGTATAAAAGATTGATAGCAATGCATTGGAAAGCCCCCAGTGCACCCGATCGGAAATCTTGGTACACCTTAACACTACGCTGGGCCCGCACGGAATACCAGGTATTAAAGAAGCTGGTGCGAGAGGGGCAACATCACACAGGGTGCGCCGCCTGGGAAACGTTGGTAACTAAACTTGAGGCCAAAAACTTTGATAAGCCCCCTTGACCGAGGGAATACACAGATGGAACAAGCGCGGCACAAATCCTCCCGTACACCTCACCACAAAAGCATAA
This sequence comes from Pleurodeles waltl, assembly GCF_031143425.1. Taxonomy (NCBI): domain Eukaryota; kingdom Metazoa; phylum Chordata; class Amphibia; order Caudata; family Salamandridae; genus Pleurodeles; species Pleurodeles waltl. The sequence continues at coordinate 717,362,531 of NC_090436.1, read as the reverse complement.
CTCGAAGGGCGGCCCATCATCATAGAACGGTCTCGACTAACCCCTCCCCCTCCCGTATTGACAACCCACTAGATCACCAGCGCAAGAATATCTACAACACATAGGGTAAACACTTTACCTCCGTCACCATCCGCTATCACCAAACTCATGCGGGCCCACTACCAAGGTGACACGCCGTACAGGATCAGCAGCAAAGGGTCTACACTGGCCACACGTGAGTACCCCCTCAGATACTTAACACACGCTAAAGTTTCCAGCAATTGCAGCAAGTAATGATACTGAAGGATCGGTAGTGTTCCGAGACGTGTCTAATGTGTGGGGTTTGGGGTTGTTATATGCTTCGAATGCTGATAAATTTTCTAGGTGATCCTGTTGTTGACAATTGAACAGCTTGTATCGCAAATTTGAAATATAAAACCAATAAAACATTTTTTTTTTTTTTAAGTATTAGTTAGAGGATTCTTTGAGCCTGCACTAATGTTTGCATACGTGCATAAGAACAACCTTACATGCTTTCTTATACCTTTAAAGAAGAGCTTCATATGGCATACTGACGACAGAGGAAAAGCATTAAAGGAAAAATTAGAAAAAGGTTTAGAGAAAAGGACTTACAAGAATGATTATGCTTACACTGCAATTAAAACACAAGGGAAATTAGCATTAGATGCATTGCATGTAGGGAAGCTTTGTATATACAGGCCAAGATCACACACTGACACTTTATTTGTGGGAACAAGTGAATGTAGGCATGTGTTTTTGTTTCAGAGTAAGTGGACCTTTATGTGGAATGGTCAGGACCCTGCGATTCCCGAAATTTGTTATATTTGTGGACTCAATGCTTATTACCGTTTTCCAAGTGGATGGTATGGGACATGTTATTTGGGGATAGTTTTACTATCTGACTGAATTACATCATAAGAGACAGAGGAGGGAAACCTGTTCTGCAGTTGTGGGATGTGAGAGAACAGGGCTGATAGCAGAGGCCCCCCTAACATTTTGGCCCCATTTTCCACTTTTTGCTGGTGTTTTCCTGACTCTGATGGTGCCCTGGGTACTGTTAACCAGTCCCAGGGCCAGTGCTCTGTGTAAAATCAGTATGCAAATTAGGCTAATTATAATTGGTTAAGTCAACCTACCTATAAGTCCCTAGTATATGGTAGGGCATGTAGGTTTAGGGACCCCAGCATAGGTAGTGCCCCCACAGGTGCACTGCTGAGGTGCCCAGTGTTATTTTAAAGGCAGGCCTGCCTTGCTGGCTGCTTTTAATTTAAAGTTAAATGCGAATTCGACTTTGGAATTAAAAGTAGTTCCAAAGTCTTAAACTACCTTATTTTTACATATAAGTCACCCCCAAGGTGTGCCCTATGTGCCCCTAGGGCAAGGTGCCATGTAACTATAAGCAGAGACCTTATAAAAATAGTTTTATAAGCCCTGGTGAGGTAAAACAGCCAAATGTGTTTTTCCCTCATTGTAGTGAATGGCCTCAATAGGCTAGAATGGGGAGACTTTATTTTAATTTTAAAAGTCCCCTTAAGTAACAGATACAAGAAGTTTGGTATCAAATGAATTGTTATAATAAATCCCACAACTTCCAGTTGTTGGAGTTAATATAACTTGTTCAGGTAAAGAGTTTTAAACTTTACCTGAACAGTTGCCAACTTCAGCCCTGCAGTGTTTTTGCTGCTGTGCTCAGATTGGTCAGCATCTAGCAGCCTGACCTGGCAGCCTTGATGAAGTGGCCTGGCTCCACACAAAGAGATGTGCCTGGGGGAGGAGACCTCCCCTCAGCAGATGGTGAAGCAGGAAGGGGGAGGGCTACCAAACTGGTCTTCAAAGGCAGAGAAGGACATTTGGAGCAACTCAGCAACACCCTCACATCCTGCAAACCCAGACAATTAGGTGCCCCATTGATTAGATTAGGAGAGGGCAGGAAAGGGGTGTGTTTAGGATTTTTAGCCACACCAGTGGGTGGGCTCAGCCAGATGTAACCTCCAAAAATCACTTTCAGCCATGATGGATTTTTGAGGAATGTTGCTCCCTGGGATTGATTTTTGCCACACTTCCCAGGAAGTGGTCATCACAGGGGGAAGGACCCTGAACCTGATTGGAGAACCATGACCCCCCTGTTTTTCACCCAGGAGCAGGGATAAAACTGGCAGACCTGCACCCACACCTCAGATCCCTATCAGATTCCAACAAGGAAGAACTACAGGAGAAGAAGGACTACCCTGCTGGACCCCTGACCTGCACCTGGACACTGCACTCTTGAGGACTGCACCAGCTGCACACTTGGGCTTCACCACTAAAAGGACTTTACCTGTCTTCTACTGCTTCAAGAAGGGACTCCCTATTTGCTACAGGTACAAAGGAGCTGCCTAGAGTCCCCTGCATCAACTCCTGCAAGCAGAGCCCAGCTGACCAGCGTCCAGTGGCCATTTGAGGATTCTGACCAGGTGCATTCTGGGAATTGTAGTCACAACTCCCAAGGAGCAAGTCAGAGCTTCTGGAACCTTGGATCAAGTTGTAGACACTTCAAGGACACAAAAAGGACATCTGGAAGAAGATCCAGAAGTTTGGAGACATTTAGAGCAACTCTATAGGTTGAAGAGGTGCATTGTGTGAGTTGTAGTCCCAGACCCCAAGAGGAACACCAGAGCCTCTGAACCCTTGGCTGGTGCTGTGGACCACTTTCCAGAATCAAACACTTCTGAAAGTAAGTGTGACAGTGTTACCTCATGGGTGGCCTGAACTCTGGACTTTGTTCCTTTCCAGTGTGACCTTTTTAACCCTTTCAGCGCTAGTTGCTTCTATGCGCTAGAAAGCATTAGTTATTTAAAAAATTCATATCTCTGGTTCCTCTTATCCGATTGTATTTGTTTTGACGTCAGTTTAAAGATAAAAATATAATCTTTTTTTATAAATTGTTTTTGGATTTTTAAACTGTTTCCTGTGTTTTATTTAATTACTGTTTTGTGATATTTGAATTCTTTACACTTTGTCTGCTAAGTTAAGCCTTGTCGCTCGTTGCCAAGCTACCAAGGGTTGAGCTGGGTTTAATTTACTGATACCTAACTGGACCTAAGTGGAGGTTAGTGGCCTATTGCTAAGTGTAGGTACTTACCTGCCTTTACCAATAACCCATTTTCCAACATGGGAGATATCTTTGGTGCAGTGATTCCTTCACTGGAAGTCATCTTGAATTCGATCAAAATACGAAAGTTGTCTACTATTGTGGATAACATACTGACAAATTGTACAGGAGCAATACTCCTGATAGATACTGAATTAGCCGTGAATAGAACTATGACACTTCAAAATAGGCTTGCTTTTTACATTCTTTTAGCGAAAGACGGCAGAGTCTGTAAAATGATTAACTCTAGGCATTGCTGCTCATACATTCCTAACAATAGTAAGGAGATAAGAGACTTACTTACTAACCTGACTAACTCAAGTAAGGATTTAAAAGAATTGTTTGGGAAAAGGTTGGAAAGGAATTTGCTTCAGTGGGAAATGGCTTAGTAACATTTGGAATAGGGTATTATTAAAAATCATACAGGGAATATTAATTGTGATTGCTTGCATATTAGGATTATGGGGTTCTTGTAAATTGTGTCAAAAGATTAAATTGAGATGATCTAAAAATAATCATAGGAGGGAAGAACAAACAGGGAAAGAATCTATAGGGAAGATTGGAGAAGAAGACAAAATACAGAAGAGATAGAATTGTGAATAATGGCAAGGAAAGGTGTGATGATATATTTAGTCATCAGAGGAGGGATTGCTGACACAGATATGTTAATTAGAGATTATTAATGAGTGTTATGCTTTTCGAGTAACAAGAAAATCATAGTAGAAATTAAACGTAGAAAATTAATGTGCACGTTTGAAAATGTGCCCACGGAGAGTGACAGCCAGTTTAAACGAATTTGTACTAAAATGATTAAAAATGCATAAAATATTGAAAATGCATAATAATAACGTAGTAGTATGTCATATTAAGATGTATAACGTGTGCTTTGCATTATATTGTAGAGCTAACTTAGCCGAAGTTGTGGCCTAGTTTTGCCAGGCCTCATGCAGAAGCTGAATTACTAGCACTGTAGAGAAGCTGATGTATTGAACTGACTGTAAACCATTCGGTGTCAAAGCCTGCTTAGCTAGAACTTTCTGCAATGTACCGACAGACAGGAGATGAGTGAATCAAATCGTAACATATGTTATGTAGAGCCAGGACTCGAACAATAGAGACACTGGGGGTTATTCTAACTTTGGAGGAGGTGTTAATCCGTCCCAAAAGTGACGGTAAAGTGACGGATATACCACCAGCCGTATTACGAGTTCCATAGGATATAATGGACTCGTAATACGGCTGGTGGTAAATCCGTCACTTTTCCGTCACTTTTGGGACGGATTAACACCTCCTCCAAAGTTGGAATAACCCCCACTGACTGAAGAAGAAAATTCAGAAAGTTTTCGAAACCTGATGAGCCGGATGATGAAGACATCGTACAGTTAACCAATCAACGAATTGGGAACGGCGTAGTATTAGAATTCATAGATTTGTAAAATTCAAGGTATTGGTTAGGGTAATAACTGGTGATTGACTGACCAAATAGGAATTAGGGGGATGGACTGGAAAACCTGAATAAAAAATCATGACAAAGGGTAAAAACTTCAGATGCGAGGGGTGAACTGATGATGTTAGAAGATGGTGATTTGAAGATTTTGTAATTGGGCTCATTCATGATGCGTTGCTGATCGATTGATGACCTGAAGACGAAGACTGATGTTGTTGCTGATCTATTCTGTGGATAGGTAGCTATGACAATGTGACTGTTAACTTTTTATGCCTTTCTTTCTAGGTACCAACTGCGCTCTTTAAATAGTTTTTTTTTTCCTTTTAGCTAGATGTTTTCTAAATTTGTGTTGTAAATTGTTTTTGCATGAAGTCCCACATGTTAATGCTAATCTGGGTTAGGTATAGTTCATTTGGGAAATCTGACAGTGACAAATGATTGACAAACTGTTTGCTGAACTCTGCTATTAATGCTGTTATATTCACCTTTGTTGGCTTATGCTAAAGCATTCGAGCATATGTTTTCTCAAGTTCAGATTAGATTATGTTATTGGTGGTCATTAATGAAATAATTCTGAGCTGATTGAATAAAGTTTGAATTAACCAATGGACTAGTATTGTAACTAATAGGGAAATAAAATTGATAAAACGCATAATTGAGTTGTGGTTTTTCATGAAATGTTGACGTTACCGATCGATGAGTAGTGTTTTGCTTATTGATTATTGATACGTACATTGATTATTGATGGTCAGCAGTTACTACATAGCTAGGATACTCCATGTGATCCAAAAGGTTCATCAGCCTATACGCATCCCCTTGTAAGTTTACTTACTAAGGACCAGGCGTGCTAACAGTAACATGCAGATACATAACTGTTTTTTTCCAATGAACCTCGGCATTGCAAGAAATATTCATTTTTTCTGCCTCCCTCCCCCCCATAAAAGCCACCCAAGGTAGCCTAGTACTACATTTAATTTAACTGCTAACTTCATCACGTAAACAGGAAACAATGGCCGATGCAGTACAGGACTTCCTCTGCATTTAGAGATATACATTTCTAGGCAATATGATTTCCCTTTTTTAAGGACAGTAGAAATATTAGTAAAGGAGCACCTGTACAATCATCTTTCAAATGAGAGTGAGGCTGACACTTGAACATTGCTTTAACGATAATGCCCCTGAAGAGTATAGAATCTACAAGGCAGTACTGAGATCTCAATGCAGTTTTGCAAATTTTTCCATCACAGCTGCATAATATATGCAGAAAACAGGCTCAGCCAGCAAGTCTAACCCTCTCTCAAGTGATTTTTTCTACATTCCTCTCCAACAAAGTTTTTAAAATGTGACTGAATGATTCACTTTATTGCACAATACTATGATTATTTTGGCTGAAAAGCCCAAAAAATGTAAAACCCTCATAACATTTTTCAGCATTTTTAGGGCTGGCAGAGTATAAAGGAGCTTTTTTCTTCATGGCAGGTGAACCACGGATGTGCCTAGTACTGAACTGTGTCCAACTCTCTCTTTGATCAAATTAAATAGGAGCCCCAGTAGCCCCTTTAACTCTGAAAGTAGGGGTGGGCAAAATATTCCATTTCACCGGCAGAACTGGTGGAATTTTGTGGCTCTGCATTACTCTTGTAATGCGGGGCTTTGGAAATATTCTGCCAATCGCTGCACGGTGGCTTTTTTTTCAGGTGCACGCCAAAACGCTAAGGTGGAGAGTGAGATTTTGCATCCTCTAGCCCAGGTGTTCCCAACCTTTTGACTTCTGTGGACCCCCACTTTATAAGAACTGGTACCCGGGGACCCCCACTGAAACATTATTGGAATCCTGGGACCATTACTAAAAGCTAGGGACCTAATCTGTTTATATTATTTAGTTTTCTAAGCAGTTGCGGACCCCCTGAGGAGGCTTTGCGGACCCCCAGTGGTCCCCGCACCACAGGTTGGAACGCACTGCCCTCGCTGATTTTCAGTCACTAGGAGGACATCTGGTGAAATTTTTCCAACACGAGTAGTCATGAAGTTCACAGTCAGAAGGCTGCGACTTGAGTAAACAAATCTTCCCAAGAGGCAGCAAAATCAACTGAAGTATCTGCGACCCCCAAGGAGTGGTGTGATGCTGTTTGCGGGAAACCAGCAGAATGTGCCTATTTCTGCTCATTGGCAGAACTCTGCAGAATCTTCTTTTCCAAATCTGTGGAATTCTGTGGAGTCAAACTCCAAGAGCTCCACCCACCCCTACCTGAAAGCAGACCCCTGTCCCAATAAATGGGTGTTGAAAGGACAGCCAAGCAGTAGGGTTGATTTAAAAATGTGTGTGTCTGACAGGTGCCTTGAAAAATGCTTAACTGCTTAACTCCCACACTTGCACATGTAATCTACACCACACGCATGAAGTGTGAAATGTAAATGCATTTGATGCCTGATTGCAAAATATAGTGCATGATCAGTGCATGGTCAGTGTTCAGCTTTAGTAAAACTTTGGAGGTGTCAGAATATGCAAACGACCACTCAGACTCATCCTGGGGAAAGCAAAATCTTTGCAGTTAGCAGACACTACATTCTGCTTAATTTTTATGAACCATGTTTACTTTATTTTTATGAGTTTTTGCATCTTGACATTCCGAGCACTTTCTGGACATAAGTGCTAAGTTTGGCACATATTGCTAATGGGTTATAACTGTCTCTGCTCCACTTTTTTCAGTAGTGCCTCTATGGAGAAGCACACATTTAGATTGTTCCCATTATCAGTATTGTTACCACCAGACCCGGACTGACCGTTATTTACCACTGGCCATTTCCATAGTGAGTTGGAGCCTTTCGAAGCAAGTTTTTAGGGGGCACTGCTTCCACCTTTTTCACTATCTAGTTTCTCAGGTGATCTAAGCAGGCTTGGGAATGTCTAGCCTATAGGACAATCAGGCATTGCAGGTTTGGGTGGTCTGACAGTCAACGTGTGGGCCCGTTTTTTTGCTCTTTGTGGGCATGTTTTATGGTCTGCTGATCAAATGTTTACTGTTGACTTCCCAATATTAGCAGAAACAGTGCCTACAGCAGCTCAGGTCCATGCAGTCTTCCACACTTTGCCAAACACATATGCAGTATGTCTTTACAAGTTCAAAACAGCCCAATTTGTAAACATTAGCCACTTGGTTGGCTATCTAACTCACTGATGAGGACTAGTTATATTTTTTGTGCACAGACTTATTTTCAGTCCGAATCTAACCGGGGGATGTGTGGACGTCAGGAGAAAGAGGAGATGGTAGAGCGAGGCATTAGTGAGCAGGCCCGGTTCGACCATTTTGCCAGGGGAGCTTTTGGTTGCAATTCTGGTCCTGCTTACCAGCAGCTCCTCTCCAATCTAACAAGTATTAAAATGTGGTAATATGATGTAACTCTTGCATACAAAAACGGATTGATGAATTAAAGCAAGTTTCTCGTGAAGTGAAGTGAATGGCACTTGTCAGTATTCAGATGAAATTATAATGGTGTAATGACTCCATTGTGTTTAAAACAATGTACATTTCTAATTTAATGGACTGAATCTCACTATTTCTGTTTAGTGTAATTTAAATCTGAGAGGATGACTGGGAAAAAACATGAGGAAACTGTTTTTTGCAGAACACCTCATTATTCAAACAGCATAAAAAAGCACTGGAGATACTCGATGAATTATGATGTTAAAATATTGGCAAGTGGACAGCTAGATTAGTGATTTTATCATTTCCAATTCTAAGCCAAACATATTGGCAAATCACTTGATCTCCGTTTACAAGACAGCATATAGTTGGCAAAGACACAGTGCGTAAAATCTCTTTTCTGACAGTTACCAGTTATCTCCCAATTCACATGAGTATTCCTACTGCAATGTTAGAAAATTGTTTAATTGCTAATTTGGATCCAACTGTCCATTCTCCCATACACAGACTTATGATTTTGTTTGTCAACATTTGGTATTTTCTTAATTTTTAGTGACATTCTATACCAGATCGAACACAGCATTCTGATAATAAAAATACAAAATAAGAAAAGTGAGAGGGCAGAGGACAACCCGAGCCACAAAAATCATGTAAGGGAGAAGTGATTAAAAACCGAAGCGAGGAACAGAGGAGTATGTAGTTACATCGGTTTTGATATATGAAGTGTCTCCTACATCAAAGAACAACTGCTGCGACACTGATGGAGAATTTGGAAAACATGATCTCATGTAAAGCCTAAGTAATCCTTTCATCAGTTTTACTTAGCATCATCTCGATTGTCAAGCCTTCATTTTGTAAATGTTGCAATGTTTGCTATTTTTAAAAAACGCTTTCCAAGTCGAACTCACCGTTTGTCTGCAATGCCAATAATTTGTGATTAATGCAGTGCTTTAAATGGGCCGGTACTCTCCGGTACTGAGTACCGGCACTTTTTTATTTTGAGAGGCAGAGTACCGGCATATCTCAAGAAAAACGTAATACTTTTAATTGGAGGGTACCGGCACGTCTCAGAAACAAGCAGGTACTCTGATAGAGGGTACCTGCACTTCTATTTTTCCATTTAAAGCACTGGATTAATGTCTTAACAAATGACGACTGTAAGGGCTAGCCTTGAATTGCCTCAAGTGAGTCAGACTTCCTCTAGGCAGGTTTGGTGTAGGAGAGTAGCTAACGTTGGTGCAGCAACTGTAGTGACTCGAGGGCCCAAGAGCCCCGACGAACCATAAACCCTAATATTTGCTGTATTTTATTACCACAACAACAGTCAAAGGGGTAATTTACCTAACTTGCACCACGGCCTATTACATCCTTGCTACCCACCCGGGCTGGACTGGCCGTACCGGACGTTTCACTGGGAGGCTGGAGGAGTGGGTGCCGGTTTTGCTGCAGTATCGGCCTCCTGTAACAAATGCAACAATGCAGCAGTGCTTCACTCTTTCCCCCAAACCTGGAGGGTGATTGGGAAGGTGGGGGAGGGGGGATTGCTGGTCCAACCAATTTGCCATAGCTGCTTTGGGTTTCCAGTTCTTAACCCAAGAAAATATGGAAAAACCACAAGGAGAAACATTTATAGCGACACTAATGAACCAGCAAAATATTTTCATTATGTGCAAGCCAAGAGTTACCCTCTCCTGGCGTGGTGGTGATATTTAAATGTAAACAAAATGGTGGCAAAAAGCATTTTCTGTGCCATTTACCTGAAAACTAGCTCCCACGTTGTATGTTTTACAGCCAGTTAAAAAGTCTAGGTACGTCATTTAAAGGTGTGTAACTTCTTTTAAAATGTATATGCTATTTTTCTTCACTTCTATTTTGTATCAAATCTAAATTTTAAATCCTTTCATGGTTTCATCTTACATCTTTTAAGAAGATACTCAGTCATGCATTAATGGCTAACAATGTGCATATGAAGTTAATTTTACAAAAATGAACAGACAAATCTCACAACCACACAGCACAGACAGCAGAGCTAGCCATATTAGAGACCCTATACGCCAAGAAAGCTGGCAAACTGCACCGTTTGTCTATGCTCAAACCTTCGACAACAAAACTGATATTATGAAAAAACTTTTTCAACGCTTTATCGACATTATTGCAAAAATGTTAATATACATACCACAAAGTGCCTTTTCGTACCAACAAAACAAGATCAACAATTAACCACCCAAAAACAGTATTGGCTTTAAGTACATTCAGAAAGGCAACCAACCATTGTGTCCCAGATTTTGCCCACTACAATCAGTCAATCAATTCCTGAAAAATCACAATTTTGCCAACAGATACAGGATTTTCATTTTGGACGAATAAGCCGATTTGTCCGAGTAAAAGTTTGTCATTTGCAGAGACAAAACAAAATTGCTGATGGAAAATACCAGTGTTTTTGTTCTTTGCTTTATTACCAAATACTGGTGTGCTTTTTCCGGAAATATTTATGTTATACTGCAACACAGAGAGATTCTGATTTCCATGCCCATTTATCATCATCAAATACCAGTGATGAACATCACTGCCACTTAGGCGTAAGCTAACGTAACTATGATTAAAGGAGAAAGCACAAGTGCTGTATCACTGGTTAGTGGTGGTACAGTGCACACAACCCTAATGCCAGAAAAACACGAGGGTTGAAGGCAAAAGGTTCCTGGGAAAACCATGCCATGGATGCCAGGTCCAAAAAGATAGTACTGCTACCACTCCTGCCAGGGAGGGTCCTGTTCCATCAGCACCAGCAATGGAGGCTAAAGTGGGATGACTGTTTATGCAAGGATCAACATTATACATTAGAAGTTAAGGTAGTGTAGTGCAATATATGCCAGGGCCACCACCATCCATGCATAGTCAGCGTTATGTTCAGAAGGCCCTCAATATGTCAATAATGGTCACCGTCAGGCGAGGACCACCATTAGGTCATAGAAAGTTAAAATTATGACATAGGTGCACACAATATGTTGGGAAGGGCATCACTTCATGAACTGCATCACTCGAGACTAAGGTAGGAGGTGTAAACAATGGTGCCCTGACGACCTCCAATATATTAATGATGGCCACTATTAGGCTTGACGGACCTTTATGACAGCACCAGCAATGTGTTTTACATAGCCACATACATGCCCACAATGCCCAAAACATGTAACGACTTGTTAGTACAGGGTTAAGATCACCATTGTGCCACCACAAATATATTAGGTGCGCACATGTTAAATCCTGGAGTATATCATTACATCAGGACTACCATAGCAGCCATCCATTTACTCCAAGATATTTCAACACACTCACAGATGTGCACATAAATATATACATGCACTGACAAACCCCTAAACACCGTGTACACATGCAAACAGGCCCTTTGCCCCCCTTCATCTAAATACCTCCATGAGCCTCCAGACAAAGCTATGGTACTCTGGATGCACTCCCTGCTCCATTCGTTCACTGTCTGTCTGCTCCACTCCCCACTCCTGGCTCATTACATGCACCGGCACAGTAGCAGAAAGACACTGAACCTGCCAGGATGGACAGCTATCACTTACTTCAGCATAGACCTGGAAGCAACCTTCTTTATCTCCTTGGTGCCTTGCAACTTGTCTAGTTTGTGTTGTGCCCAGTGAGTGTAATACTGCTGCGAACCCCATTGCCCAATGGAGAGTACAACCAAAATGAGTCCTAACCTCGCATTTTCGTGCTGACAATTTCAGAGTAGGTAAACACAGTTCTGTAGTTAGCAAAGCTATTTCTTTTCATGTAATGCTAACAACTGCCATGCAGCTTTATTTCTTAATCTCAGTGGGGTATTGCCTTTTCCTACCTTTGGACCAGCCATCTCTGTTCTTAACAACACATCACTGTTAGCTTGCCTCATTGTTTGTCAGTGGAGTGTAACCATCCACATTTTCTTTACATTGTAGAAAAAGAAAATGAGTAAAAGGCAAAGTGAATAAAATACATTCCACATTCTTCTCATAGCAGTTCATTTTCACACCCAGTTAAGCCATATGCTATCGACTTCTTAATTTTAGAAATGTTCCGCAAGGTTAAACAAGACGAATAATTCTTAATTCTTAAAATGTGGGTCATGTGGGTGCTATCATCTATGCACAAAATACTGCAGATATTCCACAGCGACAATTTTCGGTAGGAGACTTTGTAATGTTTTTGCCAAGTAATAAGCTTTTGTGACCCAGTGTCAAACTAGCAATTACAATACTGTGTGTGTAGATATTCATAAATAAACTATACCTTAGAAATTATGCAAATGTGGCCTCTTTAATTACAACTTCACTGGAAAAGCAACAGCCACACATACATGTGCAGTCTTGGGGCAGACCTCAAGAAGTGAGAACAAGGACAGTGTCGCTTGATGCTGGGAAAGTCAGTCCTCACTCTTGCCTTCCCAGGTGCTCAAGCGGGCTTAAAGGGTGCAGGACTCTCTCCAGCTAGGGTCTTCCCTGGAGTCTCATACAGTACTCTCCCAAATAGGCAGCTGTTACTTTCTCACAGGATACAGTCTCCCTACAACCATGTGTGCCTCTGAGGGAGTGAACAGGAGGCCAGCCAACTGACCTCTGCAGATCTGGTCCAGCCCCAGGTGCAAAAGGACAGCAAAAGCCATTCAAGCGGCTTCTTTCCTCAGAAGACCAGACAAGACTTTTCTTTCTAAAACATTTTAAAGAAGGGGTTTTAGGAATTCGGAACCCACTATATATTAGGCTAATTATTTTGGTACTGGGTCAGGCCCGTATAACGACAAAGGTATTGTATGGTTTCTGCAAATACTGTTGCTGTAGGTTAATTGCTAAAGAGTCAACATACGTTTCACAGCCCTCTGCTAAATGGCCAGTGACGTTGTCAAAGCTGTAAGGGTATTTGAAATGAGATATCATTTAGTATAGGAAAGTAGTGTAAAATTTGTGAACACTAGTGACCGTGTCACAGTGCACGTTAACACTGCAAAGGAAAGTGTGACAGACTGTGTTGTATGAGTGTATAACGGAGAATAAGCAGGCGCCTAGCAAGTAACTGATTTAGTTAATTCTTTTTGTAAAACTATTTCTAATGTTTCCTCCCTACCTTTCTAGATATATAATAAAAAAAACACAACGTCCTAGCACAAGCAGGCTACAAAGTACAACTTGCTAGTGCAGCCCAGATTCTAGCTAAATGTCTATGGACAACAACAGAGAACTGAAGGCGTTACACAGAATACCGAGAAACCAGTCACAAGCCTTCTGTTTGAGGGGCACTCGAAGTTAAAAACAACAAATAGTACCTCTATCACGTCGGGAACAGCGGACGGGCACTAATTAAGTTGCATCAATTAGTGCTTGATTCCTGCTCCACAAAGAGAAATGGAAGTGATGCCAGACATTCCTTGCCGAGTTAAGAGGCTGTAAAGAAGAGTGCTACGCAAACCATCAAATGGTGAGCAACAGGCGGTCTCCAAGCCCTGTGCTAAACAAAACAGAGTCTCGCAAGCGAGATGCATGCGCTAGCGCATGCACTCACAGGCTCGAACCTAAAAGGGAAGCGCTGTTTAGCCAAAGTCATGAACAATGAAGTCGAATTCATAGAGCATGCGCTTCCATTTGATGACATCTCTAAGGTACAAAAGATAACTGCTCAATACACTGTTCTTTATACTGTGGCTACTTTGTTGTTGCTGTTCTGGATATCAATTTTCTTGGGCTAAGTAAGCATTAAAATTGTGCATCTTATCAGCAGGTGATGATTTGCTAGACTGACCCTGACATTTAATGTAGCTTATTAAAGGAAAAGGAAATTGCATTTCAGTATAGAGTTACAGGGACACTCAGAGATAGTAACTTACCTTCCCCGCTTCACATTCTGTTCCATCCATTGGTGGATCCAGTTTAGTTTTACATTCCTTTTCACCTTCTACTTTACACCACAGGCCTGCACAAATGCCATGCTGATAAAGAAAGGTTCAGAGCACCAGGTTTAGTCAAAATATTGCAATATTGCGGAGCTGACATAAGTCCCCCCCTTCACAATTAATTATTGAAAGTAAAATAAATGTAATTTTAAGAAGTGTAATTATGATATTGAAAACTGTTAATTTGTCATATGTAAGTTAACTGTGAGCAGCGACGGTTCCTCCACTAAGGCGCAGGAGCATTGCCCCACTGCTTTCTGTAGTGGACGAAAGGGAAAAATAAAATGATGATAACGTAATGCTATTATCATTTTATTGTTCCTCGGGAGCAGGGTAAGGAGAGAACGGGGTTGGGCTGGAGGAGGGCTATCTGAACATAAGTGCGCATGATGCTTTGAACAGTCATGCGCACTTCAAATTTCTCCACTCAGCTGTATTGAACTTCCTATCTGAGTGCCAAAGCAGAGCACTCAGACCAATCATGATGCTGCTATCATGCTGTTGACAGCAGCGTCATGATTGGAGGGGAGTCTGGAATCCTTGTGCTACCTGAAGTCTGAGGAGGAAGGAGAGACTGAACCGTCTCTCCCAACATAAAGGTAAGATTTTTTATTATTTATTTCTTTTTTTAATAACCCCTGTTGAAAAGTGGCCGCCACTGCATGTGAGCTATCTTCGTTCCACTAACTACCTATTTGTAATTTTTCATGCTGAAGAGACGACCTCTGGGAGAGGCGCAGTTCAAATGGAACAGGTGACAGTCTACTAAATCTTCAATTTTAAAACAATATAGCTAGCAGCTTAAAGATTAATTAACTGTGGATTATATTTTTAAATGTTTGATGTTCACTGATGTGGACTGTTAATATTGTGTTACAAGTAAATGAATGGTGGTCGAAATATTATCAGGTTTTCTACAGATACCGAACGGGTAAGTGCTGTCAAAAAGCAGCCTGAATGCAAATTAATAAAACATAGAACTAACATCTGAAGCAAACAGTACTAGAAATTTATAAGGGAGGCATCATAATTATTTAGACTAAGGAGAATCTCTTCTATAAAAAAAAAAATCTTTATTAACAACATAAAGATCTTCTTCCCAAACATTCAGAAAAGAACCACTTACCAACTTACACTCTTATTTATTGAATCAACAGTTGATATATTCCTTCCCTAAGCCACCTACCCACACCAACTAATTTTACTGTCATTGATACCACACCTTCCCGTTACTCGTGCCACTTCAAATTCAAACTTGAAATAAACACTTTCATTACACTCAACCCACCTGTCAGGAGGCCATTCTTACTACCCGAACAAATGTCATGGCAGCAAGATGCAGACTCACCCAAAAAAAGCCCTTCGAGATTATTAAACTCTTCATGTAATAGGGACTACAACCGAAATAAAGAAGAGGCAGCCTGCGGAGGACCATGGGACTGCTGTCTCCCCTCCCTGTGACTTCCAAAGTGGAAGCTGTCCATCACAGATGGCCTCCAGTGAGAGAAACGATGGTGGCGGCTCACATCACCTTTCAGTGGCTTGCAACATCGGGAGCATTGGCAAAAGGGTGTATAGTTATCTGTTGTAAAGAATGAGGGAGGCCTCTATACCACCTTCTTTGACTTGAGATTCACAAGAAGAGCCAATCATTGAAAATTAAAGTAACAAAGCTATTTGTGACTCACAATGCTACTTTAGTATATTGCAAATCGAGTCTTTGCAACCAGTGGCTATAAGGTTCACTAGCTCAGCTGAACCTTCTATGATAGGAAGAATGAAGCCTGCCAGAAAAATCTGGTTCAATTGTGACAAACTTTATTGTTCTTGAGTGTTCTTCTCTCTTCTAATTTTGTGGGTTTACTATCTTACTGTTGCACCTTTGAAGAAGCTCAAGCAAGTCTTTCGATTCCTATGCACATGCAATGTAGTTTTGTTTATTGTTCTGAATCTAACACTACAATGTGTTAGCATTATTGAAATATCTAGCTCTGCTAATGAAAACGGCTAGCTGTGTGTACTTTAGTTTAGAAACCCCAGGCTTCTCCCTAAACACCACACCATTCTACTATCACCGCCTCCCAATTTCATCATTAACACATTTTGACCGCTATCTGGTTTGAGTTAGCTATCTGTTAGGGCAAGTTCGCCCAATGAGTCAGCATTAGGACAGAAAACAATTGAGTGTTCAGTGACAAGATTGCTAAAAATGAAAGCAGCTACTAAAATGGTAAGTCTAATGAACTTTAGCACAAAATTGGTGATTTGGTAAAGATTGAAAACTAGCGAAAGAAAAAGTTTATGTCAATGTTTTACACTCCATGTCCATTTGAACCAAGAGAGCACTGGAACCAGAGTGAAGATACTGAGTTGGAAGGTAAAGCCTAACTGTAAATGCCAAAAAAGGACAGTCCACACAGT
Source organism: Pleurodeles waltl (assembly GCF_031143425.1). Taxonomy (NCBI): domain Eukaryota; kingdom Metazoa; phylum Chordata; class Amphibia; order Caudata; family Salamandridae; genus Pleurodeles; species Pleurodeles waltl. Next base: position 717,346,164 of record NC_090436.1, on the reverse strand, counting down.
AGAGGCTTTGACAGTATGCACTGTGCTATCTGCAAGCATGGTTTGCCAGAATGTGATCATAGTTTTTGAAAATCAAAGGTGAGATAGAAGGCTGACTTCCGAGCTTTCTGAATTATGTGCTGAAGCAGATGTCCTAATTAGAAATTATTCATGAGTGTTTATGTATTTTGACTAATGAACTTTGTAGAAAAAGAATAACGTAGAAAAATAATGCACACGTTTGAAAAAGTGACCTCGGAGAGTGGCCACCAGTATTCATGAAATGTACTAATTGATGATTAATGCTTATGAAATATTGAAAATGTATTAATCAATTTAGTAATATGTCAATTTAGGGTTGTGCAGTATGTTTTTGCTTATTAATTGTTGGCTTTAATTTAGTGAGTCTCTTGGCCTGGTTTTGCCAGGCCTCATGCAGAAGCTGTATTTCTTAGCGTTTATTAGAAAATGCTGACAGAGTGAACTAAACTGTGAAATGTTCATTGTTTTAATAAAATGCTTAGCAGAAGCTTTCCATGAGAACCAACTAACAGGAGGCAGTGTCCAAAAATTTCTAACAAATTGTGTGTAATATGTGTGAAAATTACTTTCCCAGGACGCGAACAACGAAGACACTGACTGGAGAAGAAGATGCAACAAATTCGATACCTGACGAGCCGGATGATGAGAACATCGTAAAAGCAGACCAATCAACGTCATCGTATGAAGGAAGAAATATTAGAATTCATAGATTTGGTATAGAAATATTTTTGTGTAGCATAATAACGTACGATTAATTGACCAATTGGGAATTAGGGGTAGTTTAGGTGACTTTGATATAACAACGCAACAGAGGAAAAGGACTTCAGACTAGAGAGAGATTTATAGGCAGACTGCTGTCGAGAAGAAAAGATTAGAGATTCTGTGTATTGGGCTCATACTCTCTGACTAAGAGCCTGATGTTTTGCTGATCGATTGATGACCTGAGGGCGAAGACTGATTCTGTTTGCTGACCCATACCGTGGATAGGTAGATATGACAAAATGACTGAATTGTATTTCTATGCCTTTTCTTTCTAGGTACCAACTGCGTTGTCTTGATAGTTTTCCTTAGCTAGATATTTACCTAAATTCGTGTTCTAAATTGTTTTGCATGAGGTCCAACATGCTGATGCTAATCTGGGTTAGTTGAGGCTATCCATCTGATGACTGACAATTTGCAGGGACAAATGTTTGACAAGCTATCTTGCTGAATCCTATGTATTATATAACCTTATCGCAGCTGACTTTGCTATTGATCTGTACCGTTGCCTTAGAATGTATTGTGGTTCAAACTTTGATTAGATTGCGTTTCTTCCGCTGCTTTGGTAAACCAGTATTGTTCTTATTTGAGTTTCATTTGATTTTTAGATTAATCTACATGACTTTAGCATTATTAATATAAGGGAAATAAACTTACTAAACCTTTACTAAAGGTGTGGTTATTCATGGCTGAAAGGTCATGGAGCGTGACAATTACTCACTCCTTTGAATATTGATTTGACTAATGATTATTTCTTCTTGCTTATTGATTCTGTTCTAGAGTTATGGTAAGAACATCTTGAACGAGTCAAAAGGTTCATCGACCAATACACGTCCCCTTGTAAGTTTACTTATTAAGGTCCGACGCGCTAACATATGCCTATATGTAGTGGTGTAAGCCTTAATTAAAGAGCATTCCAATAGGGAAATCTTGTACTGATAAGGGCATTTATAAACAGGAAAAGCTGCCCTTACAAAGTTGTAAGAATATTTTTTCAGTAACGTAAGACACAAAAAGAAGTAGAAACCACCAAATTAATGTGAGTCCCAAGTGTAAGACATATCATATTTAACTGAAGCACGGCTCATCCAGTGGTATGGACCCCAGGTTCGACCCAATAGCTATTGCTTATCACAGAATAAAATCACATCTTTTTTGTTGGCCTTAAATCTCAGAAAATTTGCCCATTTTTACTCATAAACAGTCAGTAGACAATCTTGAATGTGAGTCTCCAGACTAGACCTTGGTCCATACAGAACAAAGTGTGTGTGCCATGGGCGAAAGAGTAAAACAGAAAGCTAAATAACCAGATAAAGAGCATAAAAAGCTGAACCTAGAATCAAAAATTATTACTGATAAAGAAGAAGCCTGTGGAACACCGCAAATGTACTGTCAAAAAAGTAAAAGCAGATTTCTGTGAAGAATTCTGGGCTTAAGCTTTATGGATTGGTACAAGAAACATGCTTCTTTCAGAGAAAGCACATGTGTAGTATTTACTAGCATCAACGAATCTGAGTCAAGAAATTAAGCATTTAAAATTACCAAATCAATTTTATAAAATAGAAAAATTTAATGAGAATAACGACACCAATGTTGTATTATTATTATTATTATATTATGCTGTATTATGTTGCTTTGTATATCAGACTTAACACCCAAGAGAGAACCGGGCGCTTAGGCAGGTGTGTAGATATGTGAACCCAAGGTGCTTATACGAAGAGCCATGTCTTCAGCTTTTTGCGGAACTCAAGAAGTGAGGAGGAGGATCTGATTTACTAAGGGAGGATGTTCCATGCTCTGAGGGAGAATGAGCAAACTCATGCTTTTGAGGATGCGAGGACTGTTTGCGATTGATAGTGAGGCAGATCGTGGGTGTCTTGTGAAAGCGTATGCAACTGTTCAAGTATTCTGGTCCAGTGCTGTGTAGGGCTTTGTGTGTGTGTGTGAGAAGTTTTAATTGGTTACACTTGTGAATGGGGAGACAGTGAAGCTTCCTGAGGTGCGGTGTGATGTGAGTGCAGAGTGGGAGGATGAGTATGAGTCTTGCAGCAGTTTTCCCTGTGGTCTAGAGTCTGTGTAAGAGTTGTTCCAGAGTAGAAGGTGTTGCTGTAGTTAGAGGGGAATGTGTTAAGATTACGTTTTCCCATACCATACTAACTACTATAACAAAGCTACAGCTACAGGTGTAACCGCCAAAGGGTTCCGAATTGTTCCTATCCTTGCTCAATGGAGAGGATTACACTGCTCCTGTACATCTTTCTGCTGAGTCTAGTCTATCATAGAGAAGACACTTCCTTTGCCTGCCAGGTTACAAGTCATGGTTTTACATTGTTTGTGTTTATCCATATGTCACATTCTACACAGATTTAGGCTGAGATACTGGCATTCATCAAGGGTGGAGTTGAGAAGATACTGAATGTTATGTCCCTGTGAGTTGAAGCCTCTGCTATTTGTTTTATTATATACCTTGATGGGGGTGGTCAGTGTTGCATGCCTACTCTTGCGGATATCACTCTATGTACATCACAGGGCGTGGCAGCGCTGCCCTACTACTGTACTATAAAAATGATAATAAAGAAATGTTTATGAAAAAGAGACTTTTGCTATGCTCCACCCGACTGGTGATTATCAGATGCTGGCATGATGGTCCATCTGGTGTTCTGACGCAACCATTTAAAAACCTTTCGCAGCATGTGCAGGATGTAGAAGCAGGAGGTGCACACTGCTTTGACTTGAGTAGCCATGTTGAGCTTGTCATCTAGGATGACTCCTAGATTTCTTGCATGGTCTGTGGATGTGGGTGTTGGTCCTAACTCCGACAGCCACCAGCTGGAATACTATGGGTAGGCCTTGTTGCTGAAGACCAATACTTCCGTCTTCTCAGAGTTGAGTTTCGGGCAGTTGGTTTGCATCCAGTCTGCTACCATGGTCAAGCAATTGGTGAAGTTGGATCTAGTGGCTGCTGTCTTGTTCGACAGGGCTAGGAAGAGTGGGATGTGTTTGGTTTATGAGATGACAGTGGTGTCTTGTGATTGGATGATGTTAGCAAGTGGTTTCATGAAAAGGGTGAGGGTGAGGGACATTCCCTGTGAGACTCACATATCAGCTTCGTACTCTCTGATGTGAAGGTTGGCAGCTAACCCTTCGGGATCATCCCATGAGAAAGGAACAGATCCTTTTAAGAGTGCATTCTTATACCAATCTCGTGTATGCTTCTGATGAGGTGTTGTGGGAGGCAGTGTTCAAGGCAGCGGAGAGGTCGAGCAGGATGAGGGCTGCCATTTCTCTTCGGCCCAGGATGATTCCAATGTCATTGGTGGCTGCGATGATTGCTGCTTTGGTACTGTGGTTCTTTCTGAAACGTGATTGTTGTCTAGAAGATCGAGGAGGGTTGTGAGTTGCTTGTTGATGGCCTTTTCGATCACTTTGCCTGGTTAGGTGTACAGGGAGATAGGTCTGAAGTTCCTCAGATGATTCGGGTTGGCTGTTGGTTCTCGAGGATGGGGTTAATTTCTGCAAGTTTTCATTTATCCTGGAAAGTGGCAGACGTGATGGAGGTGTTGATGATGTGGGTCAGGGTGGTCAAGGTTGTAGATGCGGAGGGGGCAGGGGCTGGTTGGGGCCAGTGAGTTGATGACCACCTCACTGCAGCTGGTGAGTGCTGGCCATTCAGTCAGGTGGCCATCTTGGTTGGTGTTTGGTAAGGTTAGCGATGAGTTCTCTGAGACTGGGTTAGTGTGGGAAGATGCTGTGGGTGTGTGCAGTTTTGCAGTGGAAGAAGCTGAATAGGTTGTTGTAAAGATGTAAGTAGGCAATGAAGTTATTCACAATGGTTGAGGGTAAGGTGAAATCCTTGATGATTGAGAAGATCTCCTTGCAGCTGTTGCAGCTTCCTCAATGAGGTCCACTAGTAGTTTTTTCTTGGTGTCTCTTATTTGCTGGTGATAGCATCTGAGTACAGCCTTGTAGATAGCTCTATTAGAGTCAGTTATGGCTAACTATACATTCATTTGGACAAAATGGTCCAAGAGAGTTACATTTTCTTTTTAAAAAGTGGCTATAGAAAGCAAAGCAGATCTCAAAAGTTAATGTTATTGCTTTGTATAAACGTTGTGTCTACATAGGGGGACTACATGGGGAGAAAACGACTACTCACTGATGTCTCACTCATAATCATACCTGTGTGTTTTACTGCCTCAACCTAAGGGTATACAGTTGTTTTTGTGAGAGGGAGGATAGCGGATAGGGTCAACAACTGGAGCAATGAATCATTGATTGGAAGATGAATACAAGTTGTCAACTGAAGGGACAAAGGGGGTTATTACAACTTTGGAGGAGGTGTTAATCCGTCCCAAAAGTGATGGTAAAGTGACGGATATACCACCAGCCGTATTATGAGTTCATTATATCCTATGGAACTCGTAATACTGCTGGTGGTATATCCGTCACTTTACCGTCACTTTTGGGATGGATTAACACCTCCTCCAAAGTTGTAATAACCCCCAAAGTCTATGGATGTGATATCATTAGGCGATCGTAGATGAAACTCTGAAATGCTTAGAATCACCTCCTGGAATACCAAGAGTCTCAACTCACTGACTAAATGACATACGTTTGGAAAGATTTGATTAATGAAAAGCCCAATATAATTTATCTCCAAAAACACATTTTGAGCAACAGTGTGCACATGCTTGAACACAGGTTGAACTCTACACTAACTAGTGTTTCCATTACTTCTAAGGTAGAGGATTGCTTATTGCATTCCACAATTCTACTCAATACGAGCTGAGCAACTTGATTGACCATAAAGCAGATAGCCATAGGCAAAGTAGAGAGCAGAATGGTTGCATTGGTTTCCTAATATGCTCCCAGCTCAGGAGCACAAGGTTTTATTTAGCAGTGGGCGAAAAATTCTGCTCTGCCAGTGGAGTTTTGCCCACTCCACGTCTGCCTGAAGCACAACGTTCTGGCAAAACTCTGCCAACTGCCACTTGGCAGAGTTTTTTCTCATACACAGCTTACTAATGTTAAGTTGGCAAGCGTGAGTGAGATTTGAGTACCCAAGAGCAATTCTCAGATGCTAGAAATCCTCCCGGTGAGGTTTCTCAATGCAGAAAGTTGAGTTGAAAGTCTACTCAAGCAGCAGAAAGAAGCAAAACCCTCAGGCTCACTGTGTGGTGCTGTTTGCTTTGATTTGTTAGCATGGAACAAGCTCCCAGCACTAACAATCAGCATGAGCAGCACAAAGTGCCCGAATTCCGCCCACTCGCAGAACTCAGCGAAATCTCCTTATGAAACTCCACAAGTTCTGTCCAGGACTAGTTTTGTTACACAGGTAGTTTGTTAAATTCATGACAATGCAGAAGGAGGCTTATTTGAGGTGGGATACTTCAAGTTAGTCATGGACCCGCTTGTGGAGATTAGCCCACAGAAGAGACTTGTAAGCAGCGGAATGTCAAAGATGCTGATGAAGGCAATGTTGGACCTGGACTTAGGGCTGTGTGAAAAATGGTATATCTAAATGGTGAGGTGTTTTTTTAATTTTTTCTCCCATGTCTATAGGGCTTTCTCTACGATTAGCATGACCTTGAATACTGAATGTCTGAAAAAGTGGATCTAGGACTCTGGCTGGGAAATACCTGATAGACATAGGGGTTCTTGGCGATTCAAGAAAAATGTACGCAAGAACAAGGCATATGAGAGTAACTTAAGCAACGGAAGAAGGAATACTTAACCTCATTGATGCAGAGAAGTTCCTATAAGTACAGTATAGAATGCTTATAATTATGTTGTCTGGCCAAAGATATCACAGGAAATACAGACCAGAACTAGACTTGAGATTTACTAAACAGTAACCTAGAACAAGGCATCTGCTTTGTAGAGTTTAAACATATGAAAACAGTCCCCCATCAGGCTTTCAGAACTATATCAAAACTATCAGGTCAACTGAACTGATTATTTAACGAAAGATTTACTAGACCATTACTCAGGCTATGGCAATGCTTTGATGAAAAGTCTAGAAAAAGTCAATGTTAGAATATAGTGTATATTGTGTATAGATGTCTTGGTTCAAGGTGTCTTTGAGGGTGAACTGTAACAAACCTGCGTAGAATAAAGCATAGTTCTTTCACCCAGTCAACAGTTTTATCTTCTGACTTTTTTAAGTCAAAAACTTCAGTGTTGCAAGGTAGGACATTGTGGATGAGGTGTCTACACAACATCCGGCATACTGAATTTGTAACTGACATGTTTAAGTCTCATGAAGCCTTAAAGTTTTGTGCCAAAAGAATTGAGTGGGATAAATTTGAAACCTACAACTGGTGTGGTTAAATCATTGCTAGGGTTATAATGCTGTCTCTTTCTACTCTTGCTTTTCATGTTGGAACTTGGCAATTTTTTCAGTTCTTAAAATTCATGATTGATGGCTAGGTTTAGCACAGCGGCCATGAAAGGCTCCAGAAGAACAGATACCTGATTGCCACACTAGAGAGCAGCCTTAAACACTGCTTCAAAAAAGTTTTATACAGGTAAAACTAAGAAGTCTTGCTTACCTATTGAGGAGCGTTGTTTGATAGCCTTGGTACTGTGCCTAAGTCCTTGAGGCATCAACCGTCTTTAAAAACGTAATTTCACAAAATGTTCAATTGCTTCTATCTGGTCATTTCTAATGTTTTGAACAATGTATTCACAGTTACCAGAGTACAATGTACCAGGTAACAGACAGCCAAATTACTTCTAAACCACAATCTCCAACAAGGGCTCGAGTTGAAGCTCATTCCCACTGGCTTGCTGTTTCTTTAACTAAGATGTCCATAGTCCCATACTCTGGTGAACATCCAGGAGGACAGCTTTGGTGACTATGAGAATGACTTTCAACTGTGAAGAATCAAAATGAAGGAAAATTTCCCTCAGTCCTTCAGGTTCCAACAACACAAAAAAACACTTGGGCCTCAAGCAAATATGGCTATGCACCGTTAAATCAACATAACTGTAAGGAAAAAATATTTTTAAAAGGATGATTTCCCTCACCCACCTAAAGGTGGCATACTTCATCACTGGGAATCTCCCCCTAAAGGTGGTATGCTTCATCATTGGGAATCTCCTCACACCCTGACAACTAGTCATGGTGTGGACTACAACTCCTCATCTAACGAGGAGGAGCTCAGGGGATGTTTTCAGACATAATGTTGGTAAATACTGATTGTTGGACCTGGCCCATTTACAGGGCCATTCCCCAGACTTTTTGCTTTTTGCCTCCTTACTTTTCTGACCTTTGTTGGCTGACGTTTTGACTCTGAGCACTTTTTCACTGCTAACCAGTGCTAACGTGCATGTGCTCTCCCTTGTAAAATTGGTATGATTTGGCTTATACCTAATTGGCATATTTAATTTACCTATAAGTCCCTTGTAAAGTGGTATCCCTATACCCAGGGCCTGTAAATTAAATTTTTACCTTTAACCATGTCTCAAGCTTGCCATTGCAGAGCCTGTGTGTGCCGTTTTACACTGTCATGTCGACCTGGCAAAATAACCCCTTTGACAAAGTCAAACACTATTTTATAAATGTTAGGCACCCCTAAGCTAGGCCCTGGATCCCACAGAGGGAATGGTGCAATGTATTTAAAAGGCAGGGTGTGTATTTTTAAGCTTTACATGTCCTTGTAGTGAAAAAATCCCAAATTTGTTTTTCACTACAACAAGGCATATCCCTCCCACAGAATAACATTGTGATTCCCTTTTTACATCTTATAACTGTAATTTGCAATCTGGAAGAGATGAACTTTTCGTGTCTGGTGTCTCTCGAATCACAAATTAAAACCACAACTTATGGTGAAGTCGGATATCAAATTGCAAATCTGAAAATGCACTTTTAGAAAGTTGGCATTTTCTGACTTTAGCCATGTGGTGCCTGCTGCCTGTACCTGATCATTTGTCTGGAGTGGGTGAGAGCTGGGCTGTGTGTATTCCCTGCAGGCTACCACACACAATGGGAGCTCAGATGTGACTTGATGGGCCATCCTGGGATGATGGGAGGAAGGAGCTGGGCACAGCCTCACTTCCACCTGAATAGGTTGTGTGCTGTTCCCACACAAGGGCTGCATATCCTCCTGTAGGGAGTCTGCAGCCAGGACAGGAAGTGCAGGCCCTGTGTCCACTTCAAAGGCCTGTATTTGAATTCTTCCTCACTTCAAAGGCACAAGGCCCAATAAGTACTGGACCTCTGACACCATCAACTCAGTACACTTATGGACCTGTGAAAACTCTGCCAGGGAGAAGAAGTGCTGTGCTGCTGAAGGAGTGCCCAGGTGCTGGATTCCTGCTTTGCTGGACTCCTGTCTTGCTGTACTGCACTGCTAGCCACTGCTCTCTCCTGCCTAGGTAAGAGAGACTGGACTTGCATCACTTGAACCCAGAGTGACTCCAAGGGCTGGCTAACTGGCCTCCTGATCTGAAGTCCTAGGGTCATAAAAGACTTCCAACCACCCTGCTCCTCCACCTGGACTTTGCCATCTATGATTCTGTCTTACCAAGTTGTGCCAACCCAGTCCTAGACCGTTGGAAGTGGGTCTTAGGTGCTTGCTCCAGCAGACCGGATGGATCCTCAAAAGTGAGAGCAGAACTAATGCATCACTGCCACTGAGGATGAGAACCGGGGCATTGCCGCTGCTGCATGGGTCACAATTGCTGCAACAGACTTGCATCGCTGCATCTTGGGACTAGCACATCGCCTTTAAAACTGCCACTGTGCAATGCTTTCTCTAGTACCAGCTTCTTGCATCTCTTATTGATGGCAGCCTCAACCACAAAGCCACAGCCCTGCATTGCAGCCTCTGCACTCATCAGAACTGCCGCTTTGCCTCTTTTGTGCATGCATCCCTGACACCGGTCTTTGCATCTCAAGCCTTGTCCATGGGATCCTCAATGATGACACAACAGGACCCAGCACCACCACCTCACTGCATTTTGGAATCAAGGCATCTACTCTATTGCGCAAAACATCTGTTATTTGGATACACACGATGCTCCACAACCAGGAATTAAAGTACTTTTGTTCTGCGGCCTAAATGGGACTCTGTAGCCCGCCTGTGCTTCATCACAGCCAGGCTGACCTTTTGACTTTGTCCAGTCCAGCATTACCAGATATCCCCGTTTAGAGCGTCATGGTTTTAAGTGCTATTTTACAGTTTATTCCTTAAAAAATGATTACCCAAGTTCTACTCATTGGATTTTAGTCATTTTGGTCTAGTTTTATTTTCCTAACCTGGTGTGGAATCTTTTTGTGTGGGGTTTTCACTGGAATACTGTTTGAAGGGTTGCACAAATACTTAACACATTGCCTCTAAGTTAAGCCTGACCACTCTGTATCAAGCTACCAGAGGGTAAGCACAGGTTACTTCAGTGTTTGCTTGACACTTACCCAGACTAGGATAGTGGAGGTTGCTTGACCAGGGCTCGTACCCCAGTCAACCACCAACTCAATTTCTAACAAAGTGGTAGTGGAGTTTGAGTAGAGATTATGCTGCCACCCAAATACATGCATTATCCCCAATGTGTATCGGTCTAGAATTAGAATAGTAGATCTAGCTCATCCTAACTATATACAGTTGTTCAAATGTAAGTTGGACTGAAGATTAATATGATCCCCTTTAATTGATGCACGTTCCCCTGTTTTGTTGGCGGAAGTTAGAATAATATCCTCGCATAATTTATATTTTTCCATTTTATTGTACATTATTTTCATTTTTTTTCTTAGTGTGCATCTTTTTGCTTGATTTAGGAATATTTTTTCCAAACCAAATTATGTTTTACCTCTGGAACGTCATAGGTAGCACCAATTTTGCTCTTATTACTTTGAAAGTGCCCATTCTGATCCTCAGATGCAATTGTTAACTGTATTTTTTCTTTTGTACATTGTAAGTTGGGGTTTGATGTATACAAAATGTCACTTTGCATAGCAGGGCAAAGTAACTTTATGACATCAAGTCACCAGGCCTAATGAAAAAAACGTTAAGAAACAAATCCATTGCGCTGACGCAATTCTATTGGCTTAACACATATGACAAAAATGCATCACTTTTAATTAAAATAAATCTTGTTTTATTTATGATTCAACAATATTCAAAGACCCTTTAACTGCTGTCCTACATTTGATCTCAGACACAAGACTCTTGAAATAGAGGGAAATTAAAAAGTTTTACTTTGTATGAGATCATTTTGTGATCATGTTCTGCTTGTTTTATTTTGGGTTCAACAAGTGCGATAATGGTTCCCTTGGCTCATTTTCTTGGAACAATTTGAACTTTTTCCTTTTGCTCCAGAGTGATTTTTAGCAAATGATTAGGCTTTCTTTTTAAAGGCAGCAGCATGAGAGGAGAACATACTGTAGGAAAGTGCAGAGGTTCCTGCTTCAGCTGAGTGCACATAGAGGGTAAAACAACGCAGGAAAGGGTTAGAGATACATTGGTAGGATTTTTAAGGTTGGATGTCTTTCAGCTTGGAATGCACAACACTCATGTAATGTCTTTCTTGGACATAAAGTATGCTCTAATAATAAAGGTATATATATGTAGGCCTGATGTACAATGCACAGTTTGCAATGTAGTCAGTACATTTTTGCACACCGACTGGTTTACAACATGGGCTTCATTTTGAGATGTGACTAGTATACTAAACAGTTGTATTGCAAAATGTACATTTGAAAGAAGTCGCTAAACTTCTGCCTTAATATATATGAGGCAACAGACATTTTGTGCCCCTTATAAAAGTCAGCGAATGCAGGGCAGGGGTAGATGCCTGTGAGCCGCATCTGACCTCCAGCACTACATTCACATTGATAAAATTGGCACCATAATACTGATTACTTTGTACCAAGGGTGATTTTGTGTCTAAAATTTTATTTCTGCGTCTAATTGTGATTTGGTACATAAATGCGATTTATGCTCCTATCTGTTTTCCCCAGTCATGCAAATGGGCTCTTACTAGCGTACTTTCTCTCGCTGTTGAGTGATACCACATGACTGTGTATTGTAGCTACCATTTCATGTCCCAAAGTAAATAGTCTATACTTTTATCAAATATCCTTACTATGGCCACCAAACATAGAACAAAGATAGCTCAATATCATATCAGCCTCCGTATGCATTTAACATCTCAGATAACATATTCTTTGATGGCCAATCCTGAAAGCTTCATCAAAGTCAAATGCCATACTGTAAGACTGGGATCCATTCATACATTCACCCATTCATACTGATCTCTGAATTTTTTTAACTTAGGACACGTCCTCCTGGACTGATACATAATTAGTTTCTTCCTAATCTCAATGATCAGCTAAATCACTTACAAGGAAGGAACAAATTATCTCTGGTTACCTAAATCAGAAATATGAGCTGTACACCACCCTGTATGAAAATGTTAATTTTGTTATCCAGTTTTAGGGTAGCAGTCTTTATATGTGCACTATACAGGGAGGAGATGTGGTCTAGTAGCTAAGCTACTGAATTTAGATCCTTGAAAAGGGGTATAACCTGTGATTTAGGGCAAATCATTTACTCTTCCACTGTCTAAAAATAATGTGTATCAATCATAAATTTATGACATGTAATGCAATACAGCAGTTCAAGGAAGTAAATGCCTATTTGTTGTCTCCCAATAACCGCACCTCCACAGCTAGATTTGAACTATATAAGTACCAAGGTGTAATACACATTCCTTAATATCCTGGTGGTCCTAAATGTTTCGACCCTCGCTAGACATGTTAACATTGATGCCATTTTTAAAAAGACACTACTAGCTCACCTTCCCTATATAGAAATAGTAAAACCTACAGATCTCAAATACTGTGGCAACAAGCAATGACAAAACAAATAGATCTTGTTGTAATGTGCTAATACCTGCAAACAAGGGTGTATATACAAATTAGCAAAATATGTTTATGCTGTGCAACCTGTCTCTTTCTATACTCCCCATGTCTATGTCCTGTTTTCATATTTACCAAGTTTGGTGTTATACTGTTTTTATTCAATGTATCGGTGGCACTTGCACAGTGATGCGCCTCAAGCTTGGTGGATGAAAAACAGGACACAAATAGAGCCAGGATTCACAGAGACACTGCACAAATAGTTTGTCCCCATTTGTGAATACCTACGTTTGCACACACTGGCAAATTAAATCAAGACTTGTTGGCTTAGCCAGTGCTTGTTTCAATTCCAAACAGCCCATATGAGCTCCAGATAACAGCCACGGTCTGTAAACTGAACATCGGCTGCAATAGGCTTTTATAGAAAAGTGAACAGAGCTAAGCGAGATGGCGGTTTTTAAACAGAGAAACTGTATGGGCCCACAATTCTATTCTACAATATCCTAAAACACCTTTGAATTTGCCGCCAGCAACGGGGGCATTTTTCCAAGGTGGAGAAGAGGTGGCATTTTGGTCTATTAGTACTGTGCCTCAAAATGTTGCCTAGGGCAACTTTCAACAAGAGACATGTCAAACTGATAAAAAATTATAATATGGTCCACAGAAAGAAGGATCTCTTTAGTTCTCTAAAAAACATATGCTGGCAGACAGAGCTATCCCGACCAAACCTGAACATCCTGCCAATTCTCTTGGACACAATGGACCTGATTTACAAAGGTAACTTACATATTTAAGTAACTTTACTTCTTTTGTCTGTTCATAAAGATCCTGATTCACAAAGGCAGGTTACACTTTTGAGTAATTTACACTTTGTAGTAACTTCATTGCTTTTTTCTTATTCACAAAACCTGTGTGCAATGTATTAATAAAAAATAGTAATTATACAATATTGGAATACCAATGTAAAATTTCAAAATTAATATAACAATAATTTGTCACTACATTGTTTACATTATTTCAATGCATCAACTATATTTTTGGAATTTAAATTTCATAAAAATAATTTTAAGTTAATACGTTTACATTTTTAAAGCTTTAGTTCACAATTAAGTTAATAGTTCTACAGCATTTTTTATTTTATTCAACATTTAAATAAATATAAAACATGAATGTACTATTTATCTTTGGGTTAAATAAACTTGTATTGTTTTTCCCTGTACTTTATCAGAGAACTCTGCCCTGACTCCACATGGAGACGTATAAGGAACATGTGAAACATTTATTTAATCTGAAAATAAATATTACGAAAATCTGTATATTAAATGTTAAATTAAATTCATTTTATATTTATTTTAAATGCAGAACAAAAATATTGATACTTTTTTTTATATTCAAATAGGGAATTGAAATATTTTATAATTAAATAATAAATATATTATTTTTATATTTTATGTTTTCTAACATTAAATTATATTTATGTTTACCTATTTTATGGGTCTTATTTTGGTTCCCTACCTCATCATTTTCTATGAGAGATTATTGCAATACCAGTGGCTGGCCATGTGTGTCCCTGGACTTACTGCTGTTTTTTTTAAGTAGTAAACTTCCTCAAAAGTTTAAATTACCTTTGAGAATCAGGCCCTTTGTGAATCGCCAAAGCTACTCACAGGTGTAAGCTACCTCTGTGAACCAGGCCCTAAATGTGTGTCTTAATCTACGTAGTTTAATAACACATTGTTAAGTATTTAGCACCTGCCCCAAGAAGTACTGCCTACAGAAGGTTCCTGTATACACAATTATTATTAATATTGGTTCTAAAGTATCATACTTAGCAGCACAAATCGCTCAGCTGGCCCTGTTGGCAAAATTAGATCACAAACAGATCTGAGTATAGAGGACTTTATCACAAATCACAAAATGGGTTTACTAATCCACAATGAATTGCAGTTACCACGGAAGTTCGTCCTAATGTGATTCAGTATGGTATGCATCACTGGCTTATCACCACAATTGCGACTCTGCAAAATTAATCTGTTACCCACATTTCAAAGGAATTGGTAATAGATTTACAAAACATTTGAGGCTGCAGCCTCAAAGAGTAGTAAGCAGTGGTCCAGGGGAACAATTTCTGCCCTCTCCTTATACTTTCCCAAACTTGAAACTTTTATTTAAAACAGCACCAGTTACTTCAAGGAAAACAAGCAGCTTTTAAAAACAAAGCGTCTCATTTGTTAATGCAGCACATGGATGAGGGTCCTTGCAAGTCACCATCACTGTGTTTGCAACCAATCACTGGAATTGCAGATAGGAATCTGCCTAATTCCTAATTATTGTTCATTAGGCAGTTCATTCTGCAACTCCCTGTGACTGGAGATTTTGTGATACAACCTATTACCACAAAGGCCACATTGCAAAGCAAAAGACTGGGTGCAAAAAGTTAGTGCACTATTTGCAACCACTTTGTGTGACCAGTCTTTTAGTGCATGTAGCCCTAGCTAAGCTCTACAGTTCATGTCTACAATTTATCAAAGTATTCCATAAACAAGCAAAATGGAGTGAGTATCGTGACTCAAAACACTATGAGAAACAACATAGATCCTATATCACTTTATGGGTTCTTGTGAGACATAAGGTGTCATTTAGATATGAGTACTAAAGAGACATTTTGCCACAAATTGGTGAATAACCCACTCCATCATCTCAATTACCCCACCTCAGTTAAATCTTCTGAAACTGCAGTGAATCTGGTGCCACAGTTGCTATCGTCTCTATAGTGAAAAAAATTCTCAGTGCAGAACAGCCACTGGAATTCAGGCACAGATAAGCTGATGTCCTATACCCATGGGCACCATTTTCCCCATGAAAGTCCAAGCAGGAAGAAACATCAATGTTCCCAACAGACTGGAAGAAATTTCCCAGCTCCAGCATGTTAAGCAGATTGCTAAAATATTTTCCAACTCAATTTAAAAACATTCAGATGGGGTGGATTCTCTATATTTGTCCTTTCCTTATACCACTGTAGGTTTAGGGTAACCACCAGACTCTAAATCAAGCCCTTAGTGTTCAGTATAAAGAAACATACAATTCCAGAGGGGTGAAACTAGGGGCTGTGTACAATCAGACTTCTGTCCCTTCTGAAATGCTGAGAAGGAGCTCACAGTGAAATGAGAAGTCATAAAGACAAAGAGTCTGATTACGAGTTCAGTGGACGGTTTTGCCCATCCGCAGAACTTCCAACAGGGAGGTTGACGCCATAGTGGCTACCTACCAGCCGGGCCCACTACAAGTTTCCAGCTAGGTCAGCACATGGAAACCTGAGTTTCCGCCAGCTGGCTTTACAGGAAACACTGCAAACAGCATTGCAAACAGCATTGTCTTCAGCTTGTAATTGAGCCAGCATCAATGCTGTAGAATGCAGGGTGCACCAGCACCATCGTAATGTTCACTGTCGGCAAAACAGACAGTGATCAGTGCAATGGTGCTTGCCAGGGATACCCCTGCACTGCCCATGCCAGGTGCATGGGCAGTGCACTGGCCCCCCTGGGGCCCCCAGCACCCGTTCTCTGCCAGCTTACTCATGGCAGAGAACGAGGTTGTAATCCCCAGGGCTATCCTGGTAGATTAGGACCACCACAACCGGCAGACCACTGGTGGTGTTGACGGTCTGACCGCAGCACGACTGCCGTGGTCATAATGTGGTGCTCAGACCGCCACATTGTCGGCGGTCCGACCGTCACCACAATTCTGGCAGTCAAGTGACCACCAGGCTCATAATGACCACCAAAGTGCCAGAGTCTATGGCTGCTGCTGGTTCCTTCCCACTGTCAGCTCTTGCTTTGCCAATTCTCTAAAACCAAACAGGTGCAACAGTTGAATTTCCCTGGATGGAATAAGGCATTTCTCTAATTGAAGCAGGGTGTATGATTCCTGCATAGGTGGTCATGTCTTCTCTTGGCCTCTGATGATTCTTCCATAGAAACAGTTCCTGGGACTTTGGGAATAGGATAGCAGTTAGCAATAAGCAGAAGAAGAAAGCCAATGTGTACAAATTGGTTAGATCCCAGCAAAATGTATTCATGAGCCATTGAGTCTTGCCTCAGGGAAACAGCCTTTGCCCTGCAGCATTTACCATGCAATGCCTTTACGATGCATGGTAAGTATATGCTGCAAATGTAGGTATGTTATGTATGTATGTGTGTATATATTGTTAGGACCTAGTTTGTATGTATGTGCATCTATAGTTAGGACCCAGTTTCCATAGAAATAGCATTTTTTGTTTTGAAAATAACTTTAGTGCTTTTTGACGAATGTTCACAAAATTTTCAAAACTAGTTTGTCACTCTCTTCAACTGCTGTTTTGAAAGTTTCGGGATGATTTGTCAAGCAGGGTATGATGAAAAAGGAGGTCCCAAAACATGTTTTCCCCATGCAAAATCATATAGGGATTTTAAACATGAATACAAGCCAAACCGCTTAATAGAATTGCACCAGATTTGGCAGACAACTATATTGTGGTCGACAAAGACCTCTTATGTGATGTGGTGTACATTTGTTCTGTAGTTTTGGAGTTATGAAAGAAAAAATATATCTAGGGAAGCAATGGGTAAGCAAATCCAACAAATCTCATGGTGAGAGCTGATTGGCTGCCAGCACTTCAACCAGGAACTGTTGGCAGTCATCTTGGGACTTGGACTCAGTCCCAGGAAAAAACATAAAAAAAATTCAAGGGGGCAGAGTATAAAAAAGCTTGACCCCCGTAGGTCTGGTGGTGGAGTCCCAGAAGGACCCCGTCTAGACCCCAAAACATTTTTTTTTTTGTTAATTTTACCACAAATTTGCATAGGATCCAGAAATCTGAAAAAACAGTCACAGGCTCCTGTGCTTGTTTTCTTTTTGCCTCTGGCAGGGCCAGGTCCCAGGGGAATAATTAGTACTTTAATTAGGGGACGGAGGCTCTGTGATTCAGTTAGTGCCTTGACCTTTTGTTCTCATTGACTCGGTGATTGAGGGAAAGAAGAAATCAACCTAGACAGGAAGATTTCCAGTCAGAGCAACACCTGAACATCCATAACAAATACCAGAAAAAACAAGCAGCAAAAAAAATGCAACAGCTCAACTATTTATTTCCCTACCTTCCTGCTCCCTTTCCCAATATGCCTCGCCTCCTCTGCCCTCTCTCTCTCTGGTAATAAGTTTTACTCTATCACTTATACCAGCAAGGCAGAGTCCGCCTTCAGTAGTGCCCAAGTGGGAAGCGGTGGCTCAGGCTCTGCATGGACAGCGCAAGCCGATAACCCCATCCCCCAGCGAATACACTGGGCGCCAGTTCCAAACCTGTGATCTGTTTCTAATAACGTTAGCAAGAAACTGTACTGGCCCATATTATAAATAACAATACTCTGCCGGCCCGAATACCCATATGAATGTGGACGTCTATTCTATGAGTTGTTCATAAATGCAGCTCTCAGTTGTCAGCTTATAGAAAGTTAGGTATAGTAGTAGGAAGCCTATTTCCTAAGAATGTTTTGTGGGTGCGGTGTGATTTAGAACTGGGGTCTCCTTGAATTGCGTTGGCCCAACAGGAGATACTTTCCTGTTGGCAATATGTACTGGTACTTAACAGCCTCATATTAAAAGTTCTGTAACTAAGTAAGGAATACAATACATGTGCACAAAGCACTACATTCATTCTAATCTGGTCATGCCAATGTATCAAAAAGACTGATAATAAAAATGTGTTTTACTACATAGTACAATGGCACTGGATTTATTGACACTGGAAGGCTGAATGACTGGATATATCCCACAGGGATTATGTCTCTCCTGCATGCAAAAGATTGCCTCCTTGAGGCGGTTTCTGGGGATTAGTCTGCAACACATTGCTATTTTCTATGCAACCAATCGGGGATCACATAGTTTTGAGGGCTTGCAAAAAGTCAGCAAATGAAAATGTGTTTTAGGCCTGATGCCCTGCTCATGTTGTTACAGCTATGTATTGGTTGCTACTTAATTTGTAGAACACATATTCATACCCCACTGGGTGGCATCAATACCCGAACCTGAGATTCCCTAAAAGAAACTCTCTGCCAGAAGAATGAGGTTCCCATAAATGAGTATTTGAGATAACTGTAACTATAACTGTTGAATTTCTATGGTTTTGTGTATGTGGAATCTGAACCTGATTATAACATTCCTGTAACCTTTGTTTTTTTTCAATTAATTGCTAAGGTTTTTTTAAATCTATTTCCTAACTGTAACATTTGTTTTTTTCAGTGAACTTCTATGATTTTTATTGTCATTTCCTAACTATAACAGCCCTGTAACTTTTTGCTTTTTAGTGAATTTCACAGTTTTTTTAATGTAAATTGTACAATTTGACCCATAAGTTCAATTTACACATATACATTTTCACAAGTTTGTTTACGCAATCATACATATTATAAATTTTAAAACAAAAAATTAAGGTATGTTTTCTTATGTAGTTATTCTATAAATGCAATGCACTGTATTTCTTTTTTATTCATTTTATGGTTCTGTGGATCCATTCCCAACCAAAAGCACACTTATACAAAAACACATTTAATACAAATATATGCTACTGCAATTTTTGCAAGTTTATCACTGCCTGTATGTGAGTGTGTGAGTGACTGTGTGGGAATGTGAGTAGCTCTATGGAGTGTAAGCATGTGTGGGAGTGGCTTTGTGAGTAGGTGTATGAGCGGCTGTGTGGGTGGTTTTGTACGTCTATGAGTGTGTGTGTGTGTGGCTGTATGGGTGTGTTAATGTGCGTGTAAGTGGTTGTGTGGATGTGTGAGTGGATGTGTGTGTGCAAGTGGGTGTGAGTGGTTTTCTGGGTCTATGAATTGGTGTGTGAGTGTCTGAGTGTGTGAGTGGTTGTATGGGAGCATAAGTGGGTGTCATAGTAGGTGTGTGGGCCCGTCAGTGGGTGTATGTTTTTTTTATCTGGGGTCCACAGATCCACCGCAAAGCAGACAAGGGCTCTGAAAGCCACTGCAGATGCAGAGATCCTTACACGCTCAATAAGAAAATGGTTTGGACAATATCTTGCAAACAAGGGGTCCCTTGATAAACCTACATAAGTCCTCTGGGGTCAGGGTACCTCTACCCTGATTCCTTCTATCACTTTTAAATGTGATTTTTCCCACTGGGTACTGATTCCTGACGCACAAAATAGCAGCTTAAACTTTCCTCTCAGGCTGTGATGAGCCAATCATGGCATTTTACTTTAACTCCAAAAATACTGAAGAGATTTGCAACAAATTACCAAAGTCCTGTTTCTGGACCAAGAAGTAGCATTCTGCTGTCACAGGTCAAAGGCCCACTTGGACAGAAACACATCAGGAGAGGCTTGAAATTTATAGTTAGGACCTAGGTTTTATAGCAATAGTGTTTTTTTTTCTTGCCTATATCTTTAGCACCGGTTGATAAATCTTCACGAAATGTTCTAAAACAATACGACACTCACTTCAGCTTCTATCTGGAAAGTTTTGGGATGATCTTTCAAGCAGGGGCCTAGAAAATGGGAGGGCCCCAAAATGCATTTTCTCCATGTTAATTTCCTTAGGGATTTTGAACAGGAATAGAGGCCGAACTGCTGGAAGGAATTACACCGCATTGGGGCCATGACCTTGAATAGAACTTTCCAAAATGAATTTTAGGCTCTCAAATGGTGCATCGCCAGAACAGATGCATGGTCCGCAATCCACACTGGATCATGAAAATCTGCAGGAAGAACATAGCAGCATAGCTTTTCTGTCTCTGTATCTATTCCTTCCTCCGTGTCATTCGAAATGCCAAGGAGTATCAATGAACTCTAGTGACTGGTATACCCTCTATACTTTCTGCATCGGCTGTTTTATTATTTGGTGTAAATCCATTCAGTAGTTTTTGAAATATCATTGCAAAATCAAATTTATATATATAGGGACACAAAGGCTTTGCGAACCCTCCTGATCTCATATTGAGATCTGTTTGCCTGCCAACACTTCAACAAGGGAGTGTTGGGAGCCGTCATGGGACTCGGCTACAGCCGAGTCCCAGAAAAAAATAAAACATTTTTTAAAAAGGGGCCAGTGTAGGGACACTCTGACCCCATAGCTCTGGTGCTGGGGTCCCAGAGGGACCCACCCAGGGCAAAAAAGTACTGGTAAAAAAAAATGCTGCCACAAATTTGCAACGGGGTCGTAAATGTGCCGCAAAAATTTTAAAATTAGCAACCGTTATTCTCTTGAGCTCATTTTTAGAAAGCCCTCGGGTGGGGCAGGTCCCGGGGAGCATATGAAGAATAAAGGAGGGGGGGAAACAGGGCCCAGTCCTAGGGCATTTTTATGCCCCAAGGACCACCACCTCCCATGGGTTATAAATATAATGATGCAGGTGGGCCCACCGGGGACTACCACCTCCCCAGAGCTAATCATGAAACTGATGCGGGGAGCCGTCATGGCCCTTCTGCACTCCAGGGACCACCACTTCCTTGGGGCTATTTATTTTAATTAAATAAGGGGGTTCCTGCAGTCCCCCCCCCCTCAAGCCCCAAGGACTGCTACCTCTCCAGGGCATTGTATTAAATGCGGAGGGCCATGCAGACCCCCGGCACCGGGGACCACCACCTGGTGGAGGGAGGCTGCCAGCTCCCCTTGAGGAGCCAATATCAGCCATGGGGACCACCACCCCAGGGCGTCTCCTGCTATGTCCCAGGGTGCCCACCCACAGGATATAGCTGTTTGCTCTTGACAGCTCCCACCAAGGCACAGCAAGCACTCCGGTTCCAGCAAACAAGAGCTGTCAAACAGCTCTTGCTTGCTGGAACTAGAGGTTTCCTCTGTTTCCATGATGTAGAGATTGCTCTCACAGACAGGAGCTGCATGTTTAGCAATTCCCTGCCTGTGACACCAATGTGGGCTCTCACAGGAGGTGGTGAGTCGGCTGGGACCGTGGGGGCCTTGAGGTTTCCCCAGCAGTCCCATTGCACAGTAGGTGCCCTGGAGGGCACAGAGGAGAGACGGCAGGGCCCCAGAGGATGGAGTCCCCAAAGCTGAGATTAGCCTGGGTAGGGGGGTTATGTGGCCCCCATTTAATTGTAGTGGGCCCTAGGGTTTGGATCCCCAGGGCCAAAATCAGCCAGGGGAGGGAGGCCGCATGGGCCCCCCTACACTGGCCGTTAACCCAACGAGGTAGCACTTACTAACTAGCCAATAGAAAGTGATCCAGTTGGATAGATATTTTGTGCAAAACTGTGGACTCTTAGTAGTGAGCTTCCGTTCTGGCCATAATGCTCATTTCATAGAAATTAAACCTCAGCAGGAAGTACTTACAAATATAAACATAGCAGGTGCCTCAGTTGAAGCTCCACTTCTAGAAAGGACAAATTATCCTAACTCCTGGGCTTGACAAAGGGAAAGCAAGTGTGTTTACAGTGTGATTCCATATTGAAAAACAATCTGAAATCCTTCAAGTAGGTGAATGCATCTTTCATCGACTGGTGTGAAATCAGACACTCTCACACCCACTGTCACACCTAGACAGACACTTTCACACCCTGAGACACCCTCTCACACCTATTCTCACACCCAGAGAGCCAGGCCCTCCAGCCAACTCCTGCTGTGCATGACCTTTGGCCTTTGATTATGAAATATCAAGGTATCAAAATTATAAACAGTCTATTGTACAACATCATATCCTTCTGAGTGAATGGAGAGGAAGCGGTCTTTTGAGTACTGAAGAATTTCAATTCTTGTATGTCCAGAAACCTGTTGGGCCTTGCTTTTACATGCTTCCTAAGATCCATAAGAACAAGAACAACCCTCCACGCCGACCTATCATTCCAGCAAATGCTAGCCTCTTAGAACCTACTTCTATGAATTTAGATTTTTCTTTCATGTGTTCTGAACGTATCTTCTTATTGTAGAGACAGTGCTGATTTTATTACTAAGATTGAGGAGATACCTTGGCAGCCTTCGTACCTAATGGTAACCATTGATGGGGTCTTGTTATTTACATGTATTGATCACGAATGTGGGATTGTGGCATGTTGTTTTTTCTTTCAGGACAAGGCCATCTTTTTATATAATCACACAATGATAATTTTGGATATTTTAAAAAAATTCTGGAGAACAACTTTCTTCTATTTAATGGTTCAGACAGGTTACTGGTACAGTGATGGGAAGATGCTTTGCTCTATGTTTTGCAGGCATTTTCATGGGGTGGTGGAAGGAACAACATGTCTGAACAGAAGAGAACACTAGATGGACTAGGCATATAATACTTTGGACCAGGTTTATTGATGATCTTTTTGTAACATGGGATGATCCAAAGAGACAGTTGCAAGGATTCCTCGAGTACATCTCACACAATGAGCTGAATTTGGCATTTACACACCAGATACACAGCATGGAAATTGTTTTTTTGGATGTGCATATGGAAATAAAGGGTGATAAAGTATGCACTTCCCTTTTCCGTTAAAAGAAAAATGGCAGGTAATAGTTTATTACATGTGGATAGTAATCATCCCACAAATCTTAAATGGAGTATCGTCTATGGGGAACTCCTTAGAGCTAAACAGAACTGCAGTAATGTGGAAGCATTTGAAAAGGAAGAGAGAACCATGCTAGCCAAATTCAGAACCAGAGGTTATCCCTGGCATGTAGTAAAGGCTGCCAAGGAGAGAGATAGAACTCAAAACAGATGGGAACTCTTTACCCAGAGAGCCAAGGCTTCAGGTGGTGAACAGGAAGCCAGGCTGATTACCACTTACAATTCTAAGTCAGCCTATATCAAAAAAATGATCACGAAACACTGGCATCTGATTAAATCTGATCCTGTCATTGGAAAGAAAATGTCACCATATCCCCTGATCACTTATCGTAAATCTAAGTCTCTGAGAGATATGTTAGTTCAGAGTAACCTAAGTATGAAAACCAAACAGGAAGATTGGTTGTCAGAACAGAAAGGATTTTTCAAATGTGGAAAATGCAAAGCATGCATAGGCAGCAAGAATGTAAAAACGTTTGTACTACCCAATGGAAGAAGTAGGAAAATTGACAAATTTATTACATGCAACAGTGACTTTTGTGTTTATGTCCTCACCTGCCCGTGCGCCCTAATATATGTGGGAAGCACAATTTTACCCATAAAGAAGTGAGTTCTTTAACATTTGAGGGCGATAAAGAATAGCGATCAGAACTACCCAGTAGCGAGACATTGTAAAGAAATGTATTCCCAAAATCCTGACATGCTTTAATTTTTTAACATTGACAGGGTGCTGTGCTCAGCCAGAAGTCGACAGGGAAAAGAGTTTATGCCTTATGGAATCAGAATACATTGTCCCTCTTCATAGTAAGACCCCGATTGGGCTTAACTGGGTTGAGGATCTTTTTGTGGGTTGAGTCTTAGGTTTTCATGATTTCCCATATATGGATGTTTTATTTGTGGGATTTCTTATAGAGATGATACAAGCTTTTTGTAGGTCACAAATGCTCCGTAAGAATTTAGAAGTAGATATTCTTACACATATATATTTTTGTGATAATAGTATCAAAAACATTTTTGTGGTTTGGCTCTTCAAGAATTATTATGACCACTTGGCTGGAATATATATATATATATATATAGATATATATATATATATATATATATATATATATATGATTTAAAATGATCTGTAATGGGGAGAGATTCAATGATTTAATGATTTAATGTTAGGGTTTAGGGGGTAGTGTTAAAAGGTTATAGCGGTCATTTTGTGGTTCAGGATAGGTAGTGGTAAGGGTAATTTCAGGTTTTAGAGTGGGTAGTGGTAAAGGATGGTAAGGATAATTTTAGGGTTTAGGGGTGGGAAGTGGTAAATAATAGCAAGGTAAATTTTACGGCTCAATGGTGGGTAGTGATGAATGGTGGTAATGGTAAATTTAGGGCTTGGGGTGTGTAGTGGTATACGGTGTTAAGGGTAATTTTAGGGCTTATTGGTGGATAGTGATACAGCATGATGAAGCTAATTTTAGGGTAAGGGGTGGGTAGTAATAAACAGTGCTAAGGGTAATTTTAGGGTTTATGGCTGGGTAATGGCAAACTTTGGTAAGAGTAATATTAGGGTTAAAGGTGGGTAGTGGTATATGGCAGTAAGAGTAATTTTAGGGTTTTGGGGTGGGTAATGATAAAGGGTGGAAATGATAATTTTAGGGTTTAGAAGTGGGCAGTGGTATTGGGTGGTGAGGGTAAATTTAGGGAGTAGGGCTAGCTAGTGATAAGGGTAATATTAGGGTTTAGAGGGGAGTAGTAATAAAGGGTAGTTTTATGGTTTAGGGGTGAACAGTGATATAAGGTGGTATGGGTAATTTTAGGGATGGGTATGTTATAGGGTGCTAAGGGTAATTTTAGGTTTTATGGTGGGTAGTGCTAGAGGGTGGTAAGTGTAATTTAAAAAAGGGGGGTTCACATTAATATAACTAGTGCACGTCCATACACACTGTTTTAGCTCACTAACCACACATTTATAACTATAACTCGTCACTCTGCCATGCACTGTGTTCTCACAAATTATGTGATTTGAGATGTCATATGTGAAGGGGTATGATTTCATAAGTTATAAGTGACATGATATTGAAGGGTATATGCTGTGCATGGAGAGGGTGTTGTAGTTGTGTGCTTAGAAACCTGAACGCAATGTGTATGGAGGTTTACTAGGTTTAATTTTGTGGAGATTGTGCATACATTTAAATTAAAGGTATAACTGTAACTTTACACATTCTAATGTTTGTGTAGTTTTAGTTTGGTTTGCTTAGAAAGAGGAAATAAAGTTATAGTAACTTAAATATGGTGCATAAATTATAAACGGAAGGTATCCCTTTATGTTTAGAATTTCCGATGTTTATGTAGTTTAAATTTGGTTTATATAGAAAGAATAAATACAATTTTCCTAACTATAACTAATTTGTAACTCTTGGTCATTTTTATTGAATGTCATTTTTTTTGTTATTTTTATTAAAAATGTGTTTCAAATTGTACAGGCCACGGTTGTTTAGTGGAGTGTTGCTATGTGGAGTGTAGTACAGTACAGTAGATGAAAGTGTTGTACAGTGGAGTGACGTAGAGCAAAGTATCATCGAGTGGAATGGAGTACAATGGAGTGGCGTAGTGTAGAATGGGGTAAAAGTCCTGGAATTGAGTGATATGACGCACAATAGAGTGCTGTGGAGTGAAGTGGAGTAGACTAGTGTAGCATGTAGTTAAGTGTCATAAAATGGACTACAGTAAAGTGGTGTGTCATGTAGTAAAATGTTGCACTACAGTGGAGTGGCACTGAGTGTAGTACAGTGCTGTAGAGTGGAGTGACATATTGTAATTGTAATCATATTTTTATAGCACTTACTGCCTCTGATGAGGCATTGATGCGTTTTTCGGCGAGTAGCACGCTACTCCAGAACCCAAAAGGATTAGTGGTGGATTAGTATAGGGAAATATGAGTACAGTATTAGTATTAGTTTTAGCATGAGTTGATTTGGGAGAAGGATATGTGAGTTTGTTAATAGGTTTGAATATAACAATGGAGGGATAGAGGAGGGAAGAAACCAGAAGTATTAATTGGGAATTTATAGTAATAGGATGAGGCTTGGGATGAGTAAAGGAGAGCTGGAGGAGGGAGGTGTCTGTAGGAAGGGGTCAGGGAGAATATGGTAGAAGGGGCTTTGGATGAGTCAAAGGTGAGAAATGTGAGGGGGAGTATAGTAGGGTTGTTTGGGAGACCATAGAAGTAAACTGAGGTTCAGGGTGAGCCAGGAGTAGTAGAGGAGGAAAGAGCTTAAGCAGGGTTATTTTGGAGATCATAGTAGTGGAATGGGTTTGGGATGGGTCAGAGAGTGGGGATGGAGGATAGATTGATAGTGGTAAAAGGTGACGGGGAGACAGAGTAAAGCTTACAAGAGAGATTTTTTTGTTAACCTAATAACCCAACAGTGTGTTAGAGTGTGGTAGAGTGGAGTGGGATAGGGTGTTGTTGAGTGGAGTGGCATATAGTGGCATTGTGCGGAGTGGCACAGAGTAGTTAGTGGGGAACAGTTGTGCGCAGTGTACATTGCAGTACTGTGTCGTAGAGTGAAGTAAATTGTGGTGCAGCTGCAAAAAGGGAGTTGTTTAGAATGTCACAGAATGGAGCAGGGTGTCATACAGTTACATAAAGTGTATTAGAGTGTTATATAGTGACCAATTCTGGAATATAGTGCTGTTATGTGGAGTGGTATAAAGTAG
This sequence comes from Pleurodeles waltl, assembly GCF_031143425.1. Classification (NCBI taxonomy): domain Eukaryota; kingdom Metazoa; phylum Chordata; class Amphibia; order Caudata; family Salamandridae; genus Pleurodeles; species Pleurodeles waltl. The sequence continues at coordinate 717,319,262 of NC_090436.1, read as the reverse complement.
AATAGAGTTTGCTACACTAAAGGGGCATAGAGTGTGGTAAAGTAAATTAAAGTGTTAGAAAACAGAGTAGACTGCAGTTGCATAAAGTAGAGTAGCATAGAGTGCAGTATTGTAGAGTGTTGTGTTGTATGTAAGCCTATTATACTGTAGAGCTTTCCTAAAAGTACACATTAATAAGCAAAAAAGATCACTGTTAACATATTTTCTTAAAACTAAATATATGACTCCATTACATATATCTGATTTTACCACCCCCTCAATGTCACACTCCAATTCACTCCTGCATTTGTACTCAAACATTCATACACTTGCATGTACCATACAACCCCACCCCAGCCATTCGTCCCATACACTGCATAGTGCAACAGGAAAAGAGATATCCAATTTCAGCCATTGTTGGGTTGCAGGCTGGGATGTTCACTCAAAATCATTCAACGTACATTTCGGTGGAATAAAAGAAATGTCTGTCAGCCTTCTCCAGGATCACCTTTAGAGTAATTTCGCTAGGGGTGGATCTATGAGGGGGGGTATTCTGAAAAGCAACATATGCAGTTGAGCAACTGGCCAGACCGAGATGCCTGGTTCATAAATTATACTTTGCTACAACACTGAGTGCAATCCACTGTTTGAGCCACATACCCAGAAATGTGTACCTCCACCTAGGTGTCTAAAGTGATACCACGTTGTGATCTGTTCAATACCTGCTTCCTTATAACCAGTGAGGCAAAATCAACTAATCACCAAACCCAAATTCTCATGTGGTTGAATTGCATGCCGCAGAATAGGAGGCCATATGCATTTATGTTTGTGGCTAATACCTGGTGGTATTTCACAGGACTTCGCCAGATCAGGATTCTAAAGAGTGAAAAAGCAGTGTAAAGCAATCTGCTGCTATTGGGCCCCAAGTTCTAATGTCTGTGTGGAACACTATGAACAGCAAGGACAACAAACTTCGTTTTAGGACAAGGTGGAACAGACCACAGCCTGGTATCACTTTAGACACCTACGTGGAGGCACACAATCTGGGTGCATGGTTCAAAAAGTGGATTGCACTCAATGTTGTAGCAAAGAATTATGTGTTAAGCAGGAGTTCCGGTCTGACCAGTTGCTCATCTGCATATGTAGCCTTGCAGAATACCTTCATAGATAGTAAAGTGTCATTCAGCGGAGTGGCATACAATAGAGTGGTGTCCACTGGAATTGAGTTGAGTGCAGTGGAATACAGTAGAGTGGCATAGAGTGGAGAGGAATACAGTGGAGTAGTGTAGCTTTTGAGTGGCAGAGAGAACAATACAATACTGCAGAGTGAAATGGCGTGGTGTAGAGTGGTGTACACTGGAGTGGTGTTGAGTGGAATAGCATACAGTGGGGTGACATAAAGTGAAATAGCATATAGTGGGTTGGAGTAGAGTAGAATGGCATACAGTAGAGAGTGGCATACAGAGGAGTGTCCTAGATTGTAGCTGCATGTCGCACAATTGAGTGACTTGTCACTGAGTGGAGTGTTGTGCCATACAGTGAAATGGAATGGTGCATCATAGAGTGAATTGTCGTGCTGTACAGTGGAGTGGAGTGGACTGGAGTGTTGTAGAGCCTAGTGTAAGGAGACATTGGGCCTGATTTAGATCTTTGCAGAGCGGAATATTCCATCACAAAAGTGACCGATATCCCATACACTGTATTATGATCTCATTATATGCTATGGAGATCATAGTAAAGTGGGCAGGCTATCCATCACATTTGTGACAGAGTATTTCATCCACCAAGATCTAAATCAGGCCCATAGTGTGAAAATGGCAGAATGGATGTTCATAACATTTTTCAGGAATATGCAGAGTAATGCAAGACAGCAATTTGTGTTGCCTTACATTTCTTCTGATTTTCCAAGCAATGCATGGTGAGGTATGGTGGACTTGTGTTACTTAGTAGATCTGATTTAAGTATTGTCTTACCCTTACAACACCATGAGTGATGGAAAGGTAATGTAATACAATGATACATCTGTCCCTTTGTGATATATTGTGCCTTGGACCCCTCCTGGAGCCATTAATGGCCCTGGGGACCGCTAGCCCACAGGACCAGCTCCTCCTATCTCCCAAGGTGCCCGCCCTAGGGAGATAGATGTTTGCTTTGGCTTGGCAGGAGCTATGACAGCTCCTGCCAAGCGACAGCAAACACTTCACTTCCGCAAGCAGGAGCTGTAAAACTGCTCCCACTTGCTGGAAGCAGAGTTTTAATATGTTTCCCTGCCCACTGTCATGTATCCCTCTTTCAAAAATTGGCCAGGCCCTAGGGGCCCTGGTGTCCAGATCTGGCAAGGAGGGGGCCCTTTGGAGGGTTGGCAGCAGGGTCTGACCACAGGCCAGTTCTTACAGCAATCTCTGCACCACACTGCCAAAGACATTGTGTGGCATAGGGTCGGGTACTTATGGAGGGTAGGCTGCAGGGCCTGGCCACAGACCAGGACCTGTGGCCAACCACTGCTGCACATGGCAAAAGGCTGTGCATTTGTGGGGTTGGCTGCTTATCTGGGTTAGCCATAGGGCCACTGGCCATGCCCTGCGGCCAACTCCTGCTGTTCCTGACCAAAGGCTGTGCATGGTGTGTGGGTGGGTGCTTATAGAGGGTAGGCTGCAAGGCCTGGACACAGGCCAGGCCCTGTGGCCAAACCCCACTGCTTATGGCCAAAGCCATGCCTGCCGCAGGGTTGGGTGCTTATGGGGGTTTCACAGCAGGACCTGCCTGGGGGCCAGGCCCTGCGGCCAACTCCCAAGCACAAGGCCGAAAGTGGTTGGATTAACATGAAGTAATTAAAAATTATTTAACGTTAAATAAAAACATAGATATTCACTGGAAAAAAACAAAGGTTACAAGGACATTGTAGTTAGGAAATAGAATTTAAAAAAGCATGGAAATGACTTAAATATCCAAAGGTTGCATGGACGTTATAGTTAGGCTCAGATTCTACTCGCACAAAACCAGTAGTTCTAGTTATTCAGCAGTTATAGTTATGGTTTCCTCAAGTAACTATAACTCATGCCCTAAGGGAACTATAACTTTTCAACCTCACCATGCATTGATAATTAACCCAGATATTACATCACTCATTACATCTTTTATGACATCACTTCTAATATCAGTGTAACATTTTCAGTAAAATTATTGATGAGACAGCTGTGCATGGTGGGGGCGCTAGTTGTAGTTACCTCAGGAAATTATAGTTTTCTTTTTTATCGTTTTCTATGGAAATTAGGTCCTAACAATAACTACCTACTGGCGACAGCCTGTAGGTAATATATGTGTATATATATATATATATATATATATATTTATATATATATATATATAGATAGACAGATATATATGTATATATATACATATATATATGTATATCAAAGATACCTGCTTGGTAAAATCATGCGTGGTTAAATCATACATCCTTCACCTACTTAGCTTGTTCAAGTGTTTTGCCAGTGTTATGTCTACTGTGTTTTGGGGCCAGCCGCTCATTTTTCAGGGTGAGAGTCTCTGCAAATGTCCACCTACAATGAAAGAGCCAAACCACCCGCATGCCCAAATATGTCTAATTGGCTAGCTGAAAGATCAAGTACCCTATGAGTAGAGGAGAAAGGAAGGGTCAATGGTACAGTGACATTATTACAGTACAGCACACTTCAAAATAGTCACCACAATACCAAGGGACATCAATAGGATGGCTCTTAGGATTTGAAGTTCACCAGACCAGTAGCGGAAAGAAAAACGTACAAGGGTATAGAATGTATTGCAAGCTTTAAACGCATTAAAATCTCTGCGTGTGTTCAAATGAAGTAGTGAGGCTTCCAGGAAAGTATTAGAGGATTCTACAAGGTTCGGTTACAGCTCTTTGGAGACTGTCTGAAGCTGACTACAGTGAAGACATCCATAGTGTTCTCTAAAACACAACACTTTACTCCTCTAGTTCTGTGAGAAAAAAAGATGGCTGAAACTCATAGTTGAACCATAAACATGACCAAATATATTTTATTCCCCCTGCTGTACTTTTTTTGAAGACCCACTACAATCTGCTCTAGATGCAGATTAGAGTTTATATTCGGGCTATCTACACATTCTCCAACTACTAAACGAGTTCCACAAAGGTGCAGACTCTCCATGTCTACTCAGTTTGGTTGCTGTGCCCAAACAGAACAGTCCTAATGTAGTGAACTAATACTATTGGTTGAAACAGTAGAATATCAAAACATCGGAAACATAAAGTGTAAGTAAGAACATTGCTAAACTAGGGGGGAAAGACAGGGCAGTATTGATGTTAGCGGTGGGGAGCTCCCATATAGGTGACACAATCATCTTCGATTAATAAGGATCATTTCTTAAGGGAAGCCTGTCTGACTACAGGAAGGGAAATTTAGTAACAAAGATTTACTCAGAGAAGTGTTTGCAGTGCTTTTGCGAAGTGACTATAAGACTTCTTAAGATATTAGGAAAATAAACAAGTTAAAAGGTTAGTTAAAACTCGGATGAGAAACTAAAATAAGGGTAATCTGATGTAAGTTTCAAACATTAAAGGAAACAAATATTTTAATGCTTACCAGGAAAAATCTGCGTTGCAAAAGAAAAACCAAAAGCAAACATGAAATGTGCTACAATTACATTTCGAAAATAGGGCAGCAGTGCAATACTTTCTGGTACTGACTAAAGTTCTTCTCACTCTAACAGTAAATCTTACTGATAAACACTATCGTCAAGTAAAAATGTTAGCATATTGAGAGAGTTTTTCTCAGATTCCAGAGCACGATTTCCCTTTCCAGGTGGATTCCTTATGACCTCATTTCAAGCCTACAATAAAATGCTCAGTGTCCACTGGTTTACTACAATAGTACACATACCGAGTCTATAGGAAGTTCTTCATTCACTAGACATTGGCAAGAAGTCTCACATGCAGGTGACATTTCCATCAGCTCTGTTCCGGAGCTTCTGCACTTCAGGAGAGATCGAGGCCCAATATTTCCTTGGGGGTCAGCAAGAGTCTAGCACCAGATCATCAGGAGAACGGTACTGTTTCATACATTAAGTTGCAAACTTCAGACACATCTACACAGTTTAACAAGGAGGAAAAACATTAGAGAAGCATGCAAGAAAGCGATCTGTTCTTTATCTGGCAGATCTGTCTAGACAGGGGAACAGGCAGGAGAATTTAAGTTTTGAAATCAGTTTGTGATTAGCGATGGCCTCGTAACAAATTAAACAAAAGTTCTCATGCATTTCCTACCTAATCATGAGGGCAAAGTGACTCTGGGGGAACCTGAAATTTTTATTTTTTTTCTATTGACCTTCACATATCTCTTACGAAACTATTAAACAAATATGTGAAGGTTGTGAAGTCCCATGAGATATGGGCGTTTGAGTGAAAATCAAGACGTTTGTGAAGGTTAACTAACTTAAGACTCCATATTTGCAACATTTTCTTTTTAAGAGTAGTTTGCCATACCTTTCTCTCACAAGTTTTGAGTGTCTTGGGTGGAAGCATTAGTCCAGTCTCTGCTGGAACAAGAAAGTCTCAAGCTGAAAAAAGAACATCCGAGTAGAGAAACTCCACTCCATATCAGCCAGGGAACTCTCTACTTTATTTCCCTAAACTTAAACTTTCTCTTATTTAATGTACCAATTAAATATTGCCTGGGGACCCACAGTCATAACCTGAAGGACGGGCAGTACTCTGCTATAGCCAACTGGACAACCCATCTTAGTAACAGAAAGGGCAAAAAAAATAGTAAAAAATGAGGGAGTAGTATTACATACTAACCATTGTAAGACCGAAAGTAAAGAGCACTTGGAGGGAGTGTTAGAGATTCACTGCACAGAGGACCTTGTTGCAGGGGCCTCAACCTTCTGAATGATAACCATAACATAACAGGTCTCAGTCAACAGTGAATTTATTTACCACATCAAACATAAACCTGTGATGCTGAAAAAATGACATGCTGAAAAGACCTCAATGATAACTATAATAATACTAATAGTCATCTAAATATCTTGTTGATTTGATTACTTAAATTACTAGGCAAATACAATTCTGTAAGAAATTGGGATATCAGTGAAGGGGCTGAGTACCCATCTCAAGTAATAACCATAACTCTTGTCAAGGTAAATGCTTAAAGTCACTAAATTAACCTGAGCTCAACCCCAGTCAGCATAAGCACAGAGCAGACAGGCTTAACGTAGAGGCACTGTTTAAGTATTTATGCAGCACACAAACAGTAATAAAGTGAAAACACAACACAAGAAAAATCCCAAACCCATTTAGAACAAAAGAGAACATTTTAATTAGAAAATTAGACCAAAATGACAAAACACAAAATCCAATCAGCTGAACCAGAGATTTACAATTTTTTAAATGTTTAAGTAAAAATAGCACCATGAAGCAGAAAATGTTAATTGTGGGTATCTGGTTGCGCTAGACAAAGACAAAGTCACAAGTTTTGGCCGACTGCGATGGAGTGCGGGCCAGATTGAGGGACTAGGTTAGCCCTGCTGAAAGAGTTACCTTCTCAAACTCCAGAACACAGAGTTTACAGGAGGAGCTCAACTGATGCCAGCCAAAGGTCTGGAACCTTGGGAGGCACTTTTTGGGGATCAGGAACTCACTCCAATAGAGACTGGCAAAGTTCAGACAGGGCCGGTTGCAGCAGGTCATCTGGGCAGTTGCGGGGAGGCCTCTGGAACGTGTTGTGTCCCTCTAGCTCAGAAAAGACGGTAAGCTAACTGACTTTTGGAGTCACTCAGGTTAGCCTGAGATGAAGGGATCAGGTCCAGTATTTGTTCTCGGAGAGCAGAGCAGGCCTCAAGCAGAAGGACAATCATCTGAAGAACAAGACAGGCCTCAAGCAGCAGGGCAGTCCTCCGTTAGCAGCACTGCAGACCTATGAAGAACAAGGTTCTTCACAGGTCCAGGAGTGAACTGATGAGTGGCTCAGGAGATCTGTTATGTATACTTAATGCCACCCTTTGAAGAAGGGGAAACGTTGATCTACCCCATCATCTGGTTCAGGAACATTCCTTTCTTCCCCTTATGTCCCCTGCCCAGGCTCCAAGAAATCTAGGGTGACAAAAAGTTGGTGTCAAGTTCCTTAGTGGATGTGCTGGAGGTAGCCCTTTGAAACTTAAGTGGGGCAGAAAAGAACTCTTCCCCTCCCATCCTGGCAGGATAATCCTCCCCCGGCTACACCCAGTTCCAATTGTTCATAGTACATGTCCAACTTTTTAAATACATTGCACCCTGCCCTATCGGTTGTTTAGGGTCTATCCTAAGGGGACACATATATTAAAAAGGGAAGTTTAAGCCTGGCAATAGGTGTAAATGGCAGTTTAAAAATGCAAAATAGCTGCTATGGCAGATCAGAGACATGTTTGAAAGAGCTACTTGAGTTGGTGGCACAATAAGTGCTGTAGACCCAGTAGTGACCTTTAATTCATAGGCCCTGGGCACCTGTGGTACCACTTTGCTAGGGAATTATAAGTAGATTAAATGTGGCAATGAGGTGTAGGCCGATTTTACCATGTTTAAGGAGTACACACAAGTACCTTAGCACTGGCTATCAGTAGTGAAATGCACAAAATCCTAATGCAAGCAAAAACTAATTTCAGCAAACAGGAGGTGATAAGGCTAATTGTTTGGGGGAAGACTACACCAAAGGCTTTCAGATCTAACATTATCTCAATGCTGTCCCTTAAAACAGCCAACCTTGTCACAGTGAATGTAGCTTTTAGGGCCTTTTCACTGTAAAGACATCTTTATTAATAAACTTTACATATCCTAATTTTGAATACCACGCATCCTGACACCTAGGGGTGGCTTATAAATATTTAAAAGGAAGCTTTAGGCCTGTTGCAAGGGGTTATTTTAACATGTCAAATTTGCAGTTTTAAAACTGTCCAGTCAGGCTACATAGTGTAGGCCTGCAGTCATGTTTGCATTATCCCTCGAGTAAGTAGCACAATGGGGACTGCAACCCATTGCTGACATTTAATTTAGAAGCCTTCGGTACACATTGTAACATATACCAAGGACTGATAGCTAAACTAAATATGTCAGTTAGGGGTATGGCAATGTTATCATTTTGAAAGGGGCAGCAAAGGCACTTTACTAAAGGTGAGCAGGGAATAAAGTGCACCGAGTGTCTACAGCCAGCAAAACATTCAAGGTAAATCTCTGGGGGTGCACCATGCAAAAATTGTAATTTCTACAACATTCTACAAATTTCTATGCCTTTCAGCTCACATTCGGAAGAGATCTAGAGCAACTGGCATATTGTCTAAGTGAAAATATATGGCTAAGTTTATTCATCAAAAAATACTGATATTTTAAAAAGAGATGCCTTTGAAAAAGTAAAATATATCTAGACCCCAATTGAAGATAAGTGGACCATTACTCTCAAGAGCGTCCTTAAAGAATGTTCTTAATATTACATATCCATTTAAGGCTATATCCTGGCTTAACATATGGTAGTGGATAACTAGCTTTAGCCATATCTTGCCCCATACGTTATGCTAGTGTCCTAACAAGGCAGATAACAGTGGTATATTAGCATCCTTAGGTACAATGTACTATTCTGGTTTATTGTCCATATGTTCAAGTAAAGTTTGCTTAGTTAGGGCCCAAACAATGCACTTTAGTTGAATTGTTTTGTGGTGAATTAAAGAAGCTAGGATACCGTTTAGTGTATAAAGCCTTGCATCTTCAACAAGCAGTCTGTGAGGTACTGCTAACAGCCCACTAATCTAGAAGCTTTTGCTTGGTTGAAATAATTTGTGTATACTAAATTGAAAAGTGTGTATTCAACACACAAAAGTTTGCATTTCTGTCAATCAATCAAATAATGGATTTGTAGAGCATGGCTTATCACCTGTAAGTGTACGGAGCTGGTACGGTCCACTTTCTCTGTCAAATAGCCACGTCCTCTATGTCCTTTGGAATTCCTGTAGAGTAGGGGAGGTCCTGAGGTGTGTGGAGAGGGGGTTCCAGGCCCTAGCTGCAAGGTAGGAGAAGGAGCGTCCTCCTGTCCTGCTCTGGTGTATGCAGGTGATGTGCGTCAGTGAGATGGAGGTGGAGGCGGAGCAGAGGAGTCTGGCAGGTTTGTGGAATTTCAGACAGTGGTTGACCTAGACTCGTGCAGGACCTTAAAGTCATTGGTGAGGAGCTTGAAATAGCATCTGTTCTGTATAGGGAGTCAGTAGAGCTCTCTGAGGCGGGGGTGATGTGGGTATGTTGAGGGAGTCTTGCTGTGGTGTTCTGTATGGTCTAGAGTCTTTGGATGAGGTGGGCCTTGATTCCCACATAGAGAGTATTTCCATAGTCCAGTTTACTGGTGATGAGAGCCTGGGTGATGATGAGTATCATGTTTTGGGGTAGTCACTTGAAGATCTTGCACAGCATGCACAGGATTTAAAAGCAGGAGGATGATACAGCACTGACTTGAGATCTCATGGTAAGTTTGCTGTCCAGGATGATACCAAGGTTCCAAGCGTGATCGTCGGGGTTGGGCTGGGTGCAAGTTTTGTTGCTGTGCTGAAGAACAGGACTTTTACCTTGTCCATATTGAGATTAAAGCATTTGTTCCTCATCAAGTGGGCGATGCTGGTCATGCATTTTTGGAAGATGGTTCTAGTGAAGGTGGAGTTTTCGGAGGTGGAGAAGATGAGATGTGTGTCATCGGTGTAGGAGATGATGTAGAGTCTGTGAGATCTGACTATGTGAGCCAGGGTGTGAGGTAGATGCTACAGAGGGTGGAGCAGAGCCACAAGTCTTGAGGAACTCTGCAGATAATTGGTTTGGGTTCAGGGGTGTAAGGTAGATTCTTTGAGTTCTATCAATGTGTAAGGATGAGGCGATCCATTCTAGAATTCATCATCTGATGTTTAGAGAAAAATGGTTGAATTTCCAATTTAATTTTGAGTTGAATTTCCATTTCAACCATTCCGACACTGAGTTGGGTAGTGTGGAAGCAGAGATTTCACTGATAAAATGTTGAGTCTTTACGTAATCATACTTATAGATTAATGCGTGGATTAATTAGATAATAATATTATGTTGACGACAATGTGACTAATTGAAAGGCCACCATATTATGTAAGGCCTATTTTTTGTTCAGGCTAACCTAAGCTGATGAAATTGTTCTGTCTTTACAAGAGAGTGTGTTTGTTAACTAAAACAAATAACAGAAATAAATGTGTATTTAGTGGCCTCTGCTGGGCTAAAGTAGAAGCAGATGCAAGGTCATTGTGTAATGCAAGCTGTATAAAATGTTTCTAATGTGTTCCTTAGCCTGACTGACTTCATTCTTTAAAGATATGTTTCTAAATGGTATGTCTTTCTTCGAGGGTAAAGGGATGAATAGGGTAGCAAATTTTGTAATCGATCTTCCTGTTACTTTGTATTTTCGTGGTGTGGAAACAAAGGATCCACAGATGAGGCGGAAGAAGAGGAAGTCTAAAACATAAAATGTATTAGTTTGCATTTCGTCAATTGAATAACAGCAAATCGAAAAGCTTGGAGTAAACTAATTGTATAATTTTGATATCTGTTATTGTTCTGATTGGTCATACATTTCTCACCTCATGCTTTATCCAATCATTTTCATTTAACAAGTTTAATTTAATGTTCATTCACCATTGTTCAGTAGTCAATCCTCCGGGTCATCCTTTGGGTGATTCTACTTTGGGATTCTTGTGTATCCTGAGACCTAGTGTTTCTATTGCTTTATGAAGTACTTAATGCTTAAATGGTTTACTGTATCTTATAGTCCAAAATGGTTTTGTGTTATAACCATTGAGATATTTTGTCTTTTGACTTTAGCATTGTTAATAAAGGGAAATAAATTGTTAACTTCTTAATAAACTGGTGTGGTTATTAAAGTTAAACTGATTTATGCATGTTATTTATGATGTCTATGACGTATTTCGAATGACATCACATCAGGACAAATTTGGTTTGGTTCATCGACCTAGTGTGTGAAATCCACTATTAAGTCTAAAATATATAGAAAGGGTTTCTCTGCGTTAACAGTAGCAATAAACATATGTTATTTCAATGCCAAGATGCTCTTCACAGTGAACCTGCACTCATGGAGGAGTAGTTATTAACTTGATTAAAGGGACAGTGCAACTATGGCTGTTTTTCTCTACCTGTATAGAGGCATTCCAAATTGATGAAGCCTTGTTACCTTACTGCTGGCAACCCTGCCTGATGTTCTGTGCTGATCACTGTTGATAATTCCTGCATGAGTTGGCCACTAAAGTAATCTTGTCCATTGTGGTCACTATTACAATACTTAATATTAGTAGCTCAAGATTATTTTCATTGAACATAAGTAGCTCTCATTACAGAAAAGATTAGAGACCCATGGTATAGAGGTTTTGCTCCTTGGTTCGCTGTTCAGTGTGGGAGATGGGTAAGGATGCAAGTCAGACTGGTGGCTTAATGTTTCTATGATACAGTACAGTGTGGTGTAATCGTGTTCTGAGATTAAGTGTAGTGAGGAAGTTTCAGAATTTGGGTTGTTACTTAAGAGGTGGTATCTCTACCAGCGTAATAGACACAGTTTGGCTAGGCACAACCCATTTCTAAGAGAACCACTGATCCAACCTTGCATCTCTGACACAAAGATTGTCTATGCCCCAAAAAAAGGTTACTAAGTTCAAGCAGTACCAAACAATTACAAAGTTGAGAACACACAAAATGCTCTACCAGAATGCTCAAAATCACATAAAGGGAACCAGAGTAACAAATTGTTAACATTTTTAGGGAAAAAACACCATTAAAATGCAACATGCCAATCAGAAGCTAGTTGAACTAGACCTAGGCATGATTTCAGGCTGACTGTGATGGAGCAGGGCTCAAGTAGGATACACAGAGTGCACCAGTCAAATCATTTTCCTTCTTACTTACTTGATCTCCTGAATATCTATTCCCACTCGTTGGGTAAAGCAAGGAGCTGATGAGGATCTCTCAAAATCAGAAACATCATCATTAAGGTCCCATTGAATATTTTTTTTTTCTCAGCAAAAGCTCTGAGCAGAACAAATAAGGGGTATTTAGTGACCTAGACTGATTTGCTGCTGGGTTAGATGTGCCACCTAGCCACAGTACAAGGTTTTACCTTCAAACTTAGCCACATCTCAAACCCCAGTAGCCAGATAAGGCTGCATCTGGAAGAATAGCCAGGCATGGATCCACAAGTGGTGATGTGTTTACTGTAAGGTTCCAGTGAAGCCGTTTTCGGCCTCACATAAAGTTCTGAGCAGGATAAACCTAGATTTTTTTCCTGGCAGCATTGCTCACTACCTGAAGAAGCCTCAGCACCTTATTTACTCCTCTGCAATTGAAACAAATGACAAAAGTCAACATTTCTCTAAATGCTGGGAAAGTTCCTCTGGGTCACTCTTGCATCCTTCAGATCATCAGGCAACAGGTATGGCTCAAAACAAGGCTCCTGCAGAGTCTAGTACTTACAAATGGGTTGGGACTTTTAGGAGTAATGCATTCTTCTACCTTATCTGTCACTGTGACCCAGCAGCCAATAACAAAAGGCGAACAATTGATCCATGAAGATCCATCCAATACCTGTATGCTTGGGCCTCCTTCTTCAAGCAGACATTTAGAGTCTTCTCTCTTCAAGATGATCTCTATCTTTCTGCTGCCAGAAACCAATATATAGTCCTCCAGGAGGAGGGTCAGTAAGAGTTAGCCAGTGTTATGTATTTGGCCTCTGTAGAAGGACTGTGAGACAAACCTGTTCTGAAACTAGTTTACACTCAGGTAGCACATAGTACTTTATATTAAAAAACGTCTTTCATTTTGGATTTTGAAAACCCATTAAAGAACATATTGATGAATGTAGCATTTTCACACACCAAGATAGGGAAAAAGTGATTTTATTATTAACTAGGCCTGTTCATGAAAAATGCAGCTTTACCTATTTTTAATTGGTACGTCTTTTTGGCAAACAGTGGCCCCATTTGGTTTCCCATGAATGATATGTTAGCACAAATAAAATCACATATATTTTAATTTTAAGGCAATATCACAAAACATTTTGCATCACATAATTGGAGGTATTACATGTACTGAGTGGTCAGTAAGGCAGTGCTTGATGCAAACTCTATTTATCACAGCATTATAAAAGCAGATTTGTGAAAGGGTAATTTGTGAAAAGAACATTTGTTCATGTTTAACCTGGGAGGCTGTTGTTAATGCAAAGTATTACCCTGGTATCACAACAACCTGTTACAAAAACATACCACAATAACAGCAACAAAGCACAGCAACAGAACCATGCATCACAGCACAGCAATGGAACAATATCATAACTAACGTAGACCATCACAATACAATACAACACATTAACAAATATAAGTATAGCGCAAAAAACAAACTCAACTGTGTAGCAAACCAGTACATCACAATATCCCAAGACATGACACCAATACAACAACACCATGCAGTAATACTCCCAACAGAAAACAACATACATTTGCAGCTTTGCTGTGCTAGGTTGTGTAGCATTTTTGTGTTCTGCTCTGGTCTAACTGTACTATGATGTGAATGTGCTTTTCTTCTGTTTTGATTTGTCATATTGTCTTGTGAAAAATCGTTAGCAGTTGCAAATGTTCCTGGCATTATTATTAGAGTATGTGTTGCTGGGGAACTTGTGCCAATCCAGTCTAGCCTGTAATTATTGATATTCAAATGTGTGGTTGAGTTATTTTGTTTTGTGTCGAAGTGTTGTTTTGGGCTGAATTGCGTTGTATTTTTGTGTTTAAATTGTGTTTTTGTGTTATAGTGGTACATTTTTGTGTTACTGAGTTGCATTTTGTTGTGATGGTTATGTGTTTTGTTTTTGTTCTGCTGTGCAATTGTGTTGCATTGTGGAACTGTGTACTTGTGCTGGACTGTAGTTCTTGCAATGCAGTCTGTTTTGATTGTATACAGTAGTCTTATGTCTTATTATATTTGCATGGTAATTTTCCTTTGTGGTGTGTCCTTTATAGGCATTTACAATTGCTACTATATTTCCAAACAAAAATATTCTCTTCAAGTTCCAGTTACAAGCAACCATTTACCAGTACGGTGGTAACATACTGCTACTCCAGCTCTTCAACAATTTACAGACAGTGTCTTATATGCACTCCGAGTGATCACTTTATTTGATTTGGCCCAGGACTAGTGGTGTAGATGCTTTGACCATTTTGTCTTTCAGCAAAAAGTACAGAGCCTGGCACTGAACCGAACCAGCTGTGGGCCTGCAACCCTTGCTGCATCTAAACTCCCCTGTGCACAGCCTGTGGCTGTGTGCAGGAGGTGGGTTAGCTCGTGACCAGGCCCTGTACCAATCCATTGTAAGCAGACACAACAGTGCACATGCCCTTCAGTTGGTGAGCGTAGTGTGGGTTGGGTCAGGGCTTAGTGGCAGGCCAGGCTCTGCCTACAGCCCATCTCGAGCACACACTGCCTACTTTTCACGGCCTTCAGCCATGTGCAGCAGGAGTTGGATACAGGGCCTGGCCTGTGCCTAGACTTTCCATTCCACTAGCCATGATTATGCAGTACTTGCAGTGCAAGGCCTCCAGTCGTATGCAGCTAGGATGGGCACAGGGTATAGAGACAACCTATCACTGGTAGCCAACCCCTAGTCCCGGCAGTATTGTCGTTTTAAATTGAAAATTAATTTTGCTGTATTTTCCTTTGTCTATTTTGGCCCCAAAACTCCCATGAATACTGCAAGTTCCGGCACAAAATTGTCGTTTTTTCATGTGCTTTTAACCTTTTTTCCCACTGCAGAGAACTTGTGATGACTCGCAGGTTTCAACATGTGAAAAAACGGATCCTCTCTCCAGCCAATCACATTTGTTAAAAAAAGGTCAAATGCGATTAACAGCAGTCACGAGTCATGATTTAAGTATAGAAGACATACACAAAAGTATTACCCAAATGGGGCCCATTCTGAATTTTATTTACACACATATCTCAAAACAATTATGAACAAATTCACACCAAACCAATCAAAGCACCTTTGAGTAAAGTTCTACTTTCAATCCAAGTTTGGAAAACACTTTTTTCACCCCCCCCTTAACGTTTTTCACATGGACAGGTCTTCTCAATACTTGCCATGCAGAACCTTAGCTGACTGAGGTAGTAGATTTCTGTCCATTGGATCAAAAGTTATATGACAATCAAAAATGCCTTTTCAATGGAAATCGCATTTGAACCACGTGCAACTGTATAACACACACACACACACATACACATATATATATGGGCAATGAATAGATGTAATTTACCTGCATTTCTTGACAAAACGATGAAGTTGGTCCAAAAAGTATTTGACATTGTTCATCTGCAGTGTAAGTCATTTCTGCCAATTTAGATGGAATAATTATCGAGCTGAGGCTTTGGGGATTTGTCTGGAGCAAACAGCTACTGGCCTTCGACCTGGCGACATCATCAGGTTTATTCAATATAAAGGGAAACAAATGTTTATTACATTACACCATAGAGGCATGTTCTGTGCATCTGTCAAAAACTATAGGCTTCAGATGAAGATCATTTTTTAGGAATTTTGTAACATTTAAACTTTAGATGGTTTGTCCAATCATCACTTAAAGAGAATACCGGAAAGGTTGAATAAACTTGTAAAAATGTAACACAGTATGCCCACATTAGAGCAAGCGTGGTAATCCTAACTAGCTGACAACTTTCTCTTTGCATGTTGTACCCACTCAAACTTCATTAAAGAAAAATTGGTGAAAACGGTGCAAGATTTCAAGCTTATGTTCACTGAAGAAACACAGATTACATAAGAAACAACAGTACCTTTGCAAATAACCCTGATTATTCTCCAAGGTTTTGCATAATTTGTTTACAAAAAATGGCAGAAATTGCATGAATCTTGATAGTGAAACAATCCTTAGCTGTAATAATTTGTGCCCATAGAGTTTGATACATGCCTAATATTATATATTATATATTATATTATAGAAATTAGTAAATTAAAGTGCAGGCACAACTTACACGTTAATTGTATGCACAATATACAAATCTGAATTATGAATATTCTATTCCTATGCCACTGCTAATTCATCCATATATATGCTGAAGTCACTATTTATTCATTCCCAGATGCCTGAAAGTCGGGGTGAATACTACTAAAACTGAAACATATGACTAATGGAAAATATAAGTCTATCTAATTGAAAAGTGTGACAGATACACCCCAGAGTAAGGGCCTCATTACGATTTTGACGGCCCAACAGTGGGACCACCAAACTCACAGGAAGGACACCACCTCCATGGCGGTAGCGTCCCCCCTGCCCTATTACAATGTCCTTGCCAGTCTGGCTGGCAGGAACATTGCAATTGAGCATTCCCGCTGGTCAAACCAGCAGGAACAGTGCTATGACAGAGCACTCAGCTCCCTTAAAAGACCAGCACCCTTGGAATGCGCACTGTATTCCGATGGTGCTGGGTAGGGAGGGTCTCTGCACTGCTCATGCTATAGGCCATAGGCAAGGGCAGCGCAGAGATGCCCCCTGTATCCCCCAGCACACCCTCACCGCCAGCCTTTCCATG
This sequence comes from Pleurodeles waltl, assembly GCF_031143425.1. Lineage (NCBI taxonomy): Eukaryota > Metazoa > Chordata > Amphibia > Caudata > Salamandridae > Pleurodeles > Pleurodeles waltl. The sequence goes on along the minus strand of NC_090436.1, from coordinate 717,302,641 downwards.
CCGGTCAGACCACCATGGAAAGGCTGGCAGGGGAGTTGTAATCAGCCAGGCCGCGCTGAGTTCAGCACCACCATGGCTGAGCACAACTCTGACTGCCGCCATGCCATCTGGAACCATGTACCCTGCGGGGATGGCGGTCCCCTGACGGGTCTGCCTGTCAGGGATGTAATTGGCATTTGGATCACCTGGAGTACGGCGGACAGACAATTGACACAAGTGTGGCGGTCCTCAGACTGCCACACTCGCAATGAGGTCCTAAGTCTCTTGTTGCTATACAGTGTGCTTAATAGAACAACAAATCAGAGGAGGCTAGCAAAGAACTTAGGTCTTGATGTAGGAATTGACTGAGGCTACTCTGTCAAATTTAGAGATGACCGCCGGCTTAGTTGCCATTTCTGTCCATTGACAGGATCCACATCACAGCAGTACCTTTCAATTTACAAAAAGTTTGGTGGATGGCTGCTGTCGGTTTTGATGCAAATCACCAAAGTTTTTAAAGGTATTTTTGTTTTTCTAAAACAAATTCCCTAAGCAGGAGTTTGTCTGAGAAAAACAAAGAATTAAATGAAATAATTTCTTCCAGCGTTGGGGGGTCATTACTTTTCTTGCTGCCTCTCACAACCAGGTTTTTCCTGGTGTAACGAACAGGAAAAAAGTCAATAAATCATCCTTCCTCCAACATCTCCTGCTCTGTCAGGCAGCAGCATAACAAAGTCCCCTGCGGGGCCCCTTCAGCACAGCACCTGACCTGAGTAAGTCAGGAGTGGGGCCCCCTCCATGTTCTTGGCAGTGGGGCACCCTCCAGTTGTGTTAGGCATCTGCTGTCAGGCTTTCAGATGGAGCCAATGGTATCTTCACCAATGGAAAATGCAAGGTCTATTCATTCTCGAATGAAGCAGGCAAATCAAGGGTTTGGTGGACAGGGTATTCTATCATATCTACATAATGAGAAAGTCTGAAGGGGGAAGAGAAAATAGGTGGAACACCCATGTACACCCTCGTAGGGCAGGAGAAACTGAGGGATGTTGAAAAACAGGAAATGACCAATACATTGGTGAGCCTAAGCATGTGTACTTCATCACCTCTGTTATATTTATTGTTTTCTCCTCCCACAAACTGCATAATTAGGACTGAGTCGACATCACAGTAACTAAAGTGCATGAGAGACGCTTTTACCTGTCCTCACCACTATGCGAGCCAGAGAGCTCAGCTGCTAAAATTCCGGTATACAATTGACTAATGACTTACATATTTTTAGAAAATCACATGTATGTAATTGCAATTTTCCATTTTGAGAAAATGCTGCAGCGGGCAAGAGCAACACAGTTTCACAGTTTTGCATTTTAAAAAATGATTATTGTGAATGCAAAGCAAAGTGCCATCTATGAACAAAAAACACAAGTCCTCTCTCAGATATTTATGTCTAGCCCAGTGCTACCCAATGCTAGCATTGCTGCCAATGGTTTGATAGAAGGGGCAGTGGCCTGAAAGAGTATGTGCCACAGGAAGTGATATTACATTTTAAAAATAAAGCCCTGATGTGGGAAGCTTCCCAGCTTAGTTGGGGATCACAATGGCAGGAGGTTTCTGGGGCACTGCGTAAGTAAATGGGCCATTAGTTGTGTGCCTGCCTAAGTAATGAGTTCACATTTGTCCTTCACTGGGAATCAAACAACCTATTGTCCAAGGCCTACTCCAGCAAGGTGGTGTGGGCTAGCAATCCCCATTTGCAGACACAATAATAAAGCTCATTAAATGATTGCCCCGTCTCTGCTTTTACTTTTGGAAAAGGAAAACATACATTTATTTAACACACACTACTCAATACTAGGCAACAACTTACAAATATACGTAAGCCGATGGAAATACTTCTTGGTGACATTGCATCACTCTTTCCCTCCCAAAGGGGGATCTAACTCAACAAATCACTCCAAACATATTCACTTGTATTCAAATGCAATAAGTGAAAAAACTTTAAATGAACACAATTAATATTGTCAATAAAGCACTTATACTTTTGAACATAGATGGTGGTAAGCATTCACAAGGGGAAATGTCTATGCATGTCTGGGTGACTTGTGTACTCAGCAGCATGACTTTCAGCAAGAATAACACAAATATTAACCTTTACAATCCCCAACCTGTGCAATTATTGACTTTCACTCATAGAAAGTGTTTGTAATATACACTCTTAATAATGTTTAGCACAAAATACTGCAATTTAAACATAGCCTCTAAAGGGCATCACGTTTACAATTACAGCACATGTATAATTACAGCCTTTTACCCCTAATGCACAGCATTAGAACTTATGTTGACCATCTTCAGGCCACAGATACTGCAGCCTCAGATTTTGCCCTTAGAGGGTGCAGCATTCCCAACTGTATATCACATGCTTCAGCCTTGGGGGTGCTTCAAAATCCCTGGAAATCCTTGAGGTGTTATCCTTTCAGAGTCCCACCCAACTTAGGGTGAGCACTCTGGTAAGGCTGCATGCTCCTTCAGCACTCCCCATGCTTTTGTACTAATTGTGTTGTGACCCCATCCTCCTGGGGCCACCACCAGCCAAACATTATTGGTCTCCTTGATAAAAATGTAGACATGCCTCACAGGGCATAAAGGGGTGCTCCACCATGAGCTTCTTGAATATGAAACAAGCAGCTCTCCAGTGTCCTTGGGGAGAGGCTGTGCCTTTGATCCTATGTGGTGCTTCACACTGAGTACTTTGGTGTGGGGTGCACGGGCCCAACCAGGTACTCTGCCTTGCCTGTCATTGGGGGATAACCCGGGGAGCCCACCCGTGGCTGTCTCCCCAAGCAGACAGCACTCCATTGTGTGGCTGCGGGAGCAGGCAGCACTTGTCTGCCCTGCCCACACTGGGGTTGTGACTGGCCTCCTGCTGCCCCTAGTGACAGGCACACCGAGTGGGGCAGGCCAGCCACAGGGAGGAGTGTAGCGGTGCTACACCAATGGTTCTGGTGATCTTGGGATGCAGGGATGGGATTATGGACACCTCCATTCCTAAAATGGGAGCGTGACAATGCAACCCCACCGCAGACTCCTTCGGGGGTGCCAGGGATGGGCCACATCACCTCTCCACCCCTCTCACAACCTCTCTGCACAGTCTTCTGGGATATTTCAAAGTGGTATCACCCATGGGTCACTTGCAACAGCCGCTCTGGGGTCTCAGCCCCACCCCTCGCTGACATCACTGCCAGGACTTTCTACAGCAAAACTTCAACAGAGCTGCCCTCCTGGTTTGGCCCAGGGGTCTGGACTTCCTCCATTGTTTAATGGGCTTGGGCAGGCCCTCCTCCTGGCAGAGGATGATAATTGGCCGATTGATGCAGAGCAATCCATCCCACTCCTTTCCTTCCGAGGAGCTAATTTAAGCTTTGCTAATTGCTACCTTTGTAGGGAGGGGGGCTTGTTCCTTCAGCTGGAGAGAAAACAATTTTTCCAGTCCACCAGGGTGACAACAGGCCTGAGTTCTGAACCTGAGATGAACCAGAGAAATATAGCATTCCCGGATGACCCATAAGCTGTACAGATATTCCCTTGGACTTTGGAAAATGTATCTTTTCCCACAGATTACACTGTACATTGGTATGACTCTGGTGTCGGTAGACCAAAGGGGATCTGAATTACACTCTAAGGCAGCCTTCCCCATAAGTGTATAATGGAGTGTCACTACAGACCAGGCAGTACAACCACACTGACTTTCCCTATATGTGTACTCCAACATTATAAGGCCGATTCCAGGTCAGTACCCGAACGTGCAAGGTGTCTTCTGCGCTAGGCTACCCGTGCGCAGTTCCTGGGCTGTGCACGACAGGAGTCTTCTAAGCCCAGCCCTCACATGCCTGCAGACGGGTGTGCACACATATTCATGTGTAACCAGCCGAGTGACTCTTACCCTTGCTGGGCCGCAGCAGCCTTATCTTAGAAGATGGACACTGGCAGTAGGCATTCTCAATCCATTTGCCATGAGTTTACTGTGCATGAGTCACAGGTTATGAGGCTCCCTTACAGTGAAAGGTAAAAAATCAGGTGATCAAAAATTGAAAGATCCGGGTGGGTTAGTTTGGCAGAAACATCTTCTCACACACTGGGAATAGGAAATGGCACATAAAAGGAGAGATTCTATGAAAGCATAAAAAAGTATCTATGGGAGCAGTCTAACAATTTTTGGGATATTTTAGACCTGGCCCTTTTTGCAGGATTATCCCCAAACTGTTTGCCTTCTTCCTCTTTTTTTTACCTGTTTTGTTGGCTTTAGGACTCTGTGCACTTTACCACTACTTACCAGCGCATATGCTCTCTATCTAAAATGTATTGGTGATTGGTTTCTTTATGGTTGGGATATGTGATTTACTAGTAAGTCTCTAGTACAGTGCACAGTGTGTGTCCGGGACCTGTAAATCAAATGCTACTAGTGGGCCTGCGTCAGTGATTGTGCCACACACATGAGTAGCCCTGTAAATATGGCTCAGGTCTGGCACTGCAGTGTCTGAGAGTGCAGTTTAAACTGCCATTATGACCTGGCAAGTGCACCCACTTGCCGGGCAAGAAGCTTCCCTTTTTTTACCTGTAAGTCACCCCTACGTTAGGCCCAAGGCAGCCAGGAGGCAGGGTGTAGTGTATTTAAAAGTTAGGACATGTACTGGTGTGTTTTACATGTCCTAATAGCAAAATACGACAAATTTCATTTTTCACTATTGCAAGGTCTATCTCTCCCATAGGGTAACATGGGGGTTGCCTTGAAATATCTTTCAAGTGCAATTTCCCATTGGGAGCAGGTGGAGATGTGGAATTTGGGGTCTCTGAACAATTTAAAAATACCTCTTTTGGTAAACTTGGTGTTTGAATTGTAAGTTTGAAAATGACACTTTTAAAAAGTGGGCATTTTTTGGCTTAACCATTCTGTGACTCTGCCTGTCTGCTGAATCCATGTCTGGGTCAGGATGAGAGTTGGGCTATTTCTGCATTCACTCTAGACAGTCACACAAAAGGAGCTGAGGTGTGATCTGTGTATTCTGATGGGCCACCACTAGGCTGATGGGTCTCCCTGAGCTACAGAGGTAGGAAGAGCTGATACCTGCACCTGACTAGGGCTATGTCTGTCCTCACACAAAGCAGCCTCCAACCCCCTGGAGTGTGCCTGAAGCAAGGGCAGGGACATGCAGGATCCTGTATACTACAAAGACTTCTCTTTGAAGTGTGCCTACTGCAAAGACAGACATGGGTATAAGTAATGGACCTCTGACACCACGTAGTTCGAATCCTTCAGGACTGAGGAAATTCTGCCAGGAAGAAAAGCTGGATGCTGTGGGAAGGACTGCCACTTTGCCTATTGCTTTGTTGTGCTGGCCTGCTGCTTGCTTCTTCTGTCCTGGGAGTGAAGGCACTGCAGTTGGCTTTCTACATCCTGCTTCCAAAGTTTCTCCAAGAGCTTGGACTGAGCATGCCTCCTTAAAGAATTCTCAGGCTTGCTGAGAGCCATGACTTGCCAAGTGGTTCCAAGTTCCTGGACCTTTGGAAGTGAGTTCTAGTGCAATAAGGAAGAAACTAGTGCATAGACTTTCAAAGCGACTTCGGAACTGGCGCCACTCTCCAACCCCACTGCTTGCGATGGAGCTGTGGTCACTGCACAGCAGGGAACACAGCTCCATCACAACCTACAAAGCAGGCCCAATGCAGCGCCTCCAACATCCCACCACAGTGTGAGTCCAGAGTGCTGTGTCACCGATGTCCATGGCACCCGACTCCGACTCTGCTGCGGCACCTGTAGCTAAGTGGAGTGGTTGCAACACCGCAAATTCCACGCCTCTTGACCTGCTGAATTCAGTGACCCCACCTTGTTGTAAGGAACCGATGCCTCACTGCCAATGCCACATAACCCCTTCTACCACCGTAGGGAGCCAACACTTCACCTCCCCTGCCTAAGAGTAAGGAACCAATGCCTCACTGGCTCCAGCAACACCTCATCTTCCCAGCTCCGTGCAATGTCTTTGTTTCCTCATCATTTTCCAAGGAACTGTAACCAGGGTCTTTACAACTCAGTGGCCGCCCGAGCTCCCTCGCGGGTGCCGCCGGACTGTTCGAAGTGACTCCATCAAGCCATTTTGAAAGCCCCTGTTGGAAATATTGTGTTTCTAAGAGCTATACTACATTTAATCTTTTAAAATTTGTATCTTTACTTGTGTATGTTGGATGTTTGTCGTTTTGGTCTTGTTTTACTCAGATAAATATTGACTTTTTTCTAAACTGGTGTAGAGTACTCTTGTGGTGTTTTCACTGTGTTACTGTGTGTGTGTACAAATGCTTTACACATTTCCTCGGAGATAAGCCTAACCCCTTGAGCCAAGATACCAAGAGGATGAGCAGGGCTTATCTTAGCTGTGTGACACCCTTACCCTGACTAGAGTGAGGGTCCCTACTTGGACAGGGTGTAAACTACAGACTATATTCCTAACACGAGAGAAGAACAATCAATGTAGGGTACCTGAAAATATGTAAACTAACGATTACAAAATCAGCATTAGGGGTCTGAACATAAGGGTATATTGTAAAGGAATGCCTCATAAGTTCAGCAGCTTAAGAAGCATAAGCAAGGGCAGCCTAAGATGTGGGTGAGGTTGAAAGAGCTCTATTGTTGGCCCTTGCCATACTGAAGGACCTGGGGTTGAACAACAGCAGTTGCTGCAGTTACAGCAGTATGAAAGCCACTGCAGATTTCCTACAGCCCCAAGAACTTAAACTGCAGGAAGCGCAACTGCCATTGCCCAGGAACTCATTTGGTATATTCTATTATTTGGCCCCAGTGGTACCTCTGAACCCCATGATGGGAACCACATTGACACCTTCATCCTCTCTCTATCTCCATGCTCTGATGCTGGTCACACATTGCAAGCATAGAGGATAGATGTCTATAGTCCTACTCCCTCCTGACATTGTCTCTGGTATGCATGTCAACCCTCCTCTCAAACTACAGAACCAAGCAATAGTGACTGTTCCAGTTCAGGGCTTTAAGGGACTCTCTGGAGGCAAACACATGCTACACTCCCACAACTTCAGAAACTGCTACAAATCTAGCAGGATGCACTAGCTTGAAAAACTACTGATGCTGTGGGCCTACCACTTGAGGCGATGTCAATCTTTAGCTTTGCTATGCATGGCAAGTTACACTTCACTAGGGAGAACAATCATTCTCCTACCAAGCTAATAATAATAGGAGTACTCGGGTGGAATTATGCAAAGCAAACAAAAGCGTCCATAATTGTTGGCTTGTAGAAGAGGGATGAACAATGGGATGGTGAAGAAAGAATGTGCTGATGAAGAAAGACTACTTTTAACTTTGTCACCACTGCAATGCAAAATATACAACTGCACTGGTCAACACTGAATGCCCCTATCTGTATTATTGCAATATTTTCGTTTTTGCTATTACATAAACTCTGATTACAGCAAACATGTCTTTAACCACTCCTAAAAATGATTCTTGGGGTGGGTGATAGTACACCCTAATACATGATTCTCTAGGAAACAAGCTACAGTTATATCAGTGATTAAATAAAACTGGTGTGGTAGAATAAAATCTCTAGTATTCAGTTTAGTGAAGGAGGTATTCTTCATTTAAAATCTGACAAGATACAAGATACCTTGATTCAATGTGATTAAAATACATATTACATTTTGGGATTAGGTGGGATGTAATAACACCAAGAAATAACTGGTGTGGCTCAAAGACAGAAGGATGGCTCAGAGAGCTGAACATTCACTTGCCCACAAACGCAGTGATGTAAGGTAAGAAGTTTGAATTCTGACAATGTAAACTGAGCATTCCATTATTCTAGGGTTTGTAAATTGAGCAATACAAAATGGGTAAAAGTAACTGTAGGAAATACACTGGTCTTCTAAGATTTGGTCTCTGGGTACTCTGGGCCTACCAATCTCATTCCAATACATGCGTTCTTCCCATAAAACATGGGGTAACGGTGGCTAGTTCCATTTATCTTATTTACATTTTATGTAACACAACAGTAACTTAATGAATGAAAATACACCAGTAGCATAGAAATTAAATGCCACACATGGCTGCACTGTAAATATGCACCACCCACAGGGATAGTTATAAAATACTGACTTTGTGTGTATATTTGTAGCCTGGTGGCTGCAGCACAAACATCCCAGCAAAAGATGCCAAAAGAAACGGTTTTGAAATGTGAAAAGTTACTTTTAAACATAAGTCATAAAGGCCTTGATTATGAGTAGCCTGTTATTCCCTACAGATTTGGAAATGAAAGTTGTGGTATTACACGTGGTTAATCTGCAGCTAGAAGATGTGAATCACTACTAAAAAAGACATGGGCAATTCCTGTAGACACACTAATTGATGCATGTTTTCCAGAAAAACCTGCAATTCTGGTCATTTCCTTTTCCCTAGTATTACAGGTGCCCATGTAATGGCAATTCCAGAGTGGGGAAATAAATGGGGATTATTCTGGCGCTCTCGTAATCAGAGTTAAGTTAGTCTTCTAGTCCACAAGGCCGGGTGTTTAATATTTAAAGGTGAGAAATGCTAAATATTAAGAATAAGGAAACAGCTTTGCATCACTGTCCTTACCATACAATGTATTTACCACACAGGTAAGCACCACATAGGTAAGAATGTGTATCCTCACCAAGTATGCCTTTACGATGCAGGTATGTTATATAAAGTATCATAATTATAATGGCATTACATGCGGGTAGTGTTAAAGGGAGGTAAGGGTGATTTTAGGGTAGGGGTGTGTAAAGGTAAAGGGAAATAAGGCTAACTTTACAGCCTAAGGGTGGTTAATGGTGAAAGGAGGTTAGGAGAGAATTAAAAACATAGGGAAAGGCTGAAGGCCATCCATGGGGGTGGACATCCACAGAGGGTTGTGCCAAAGGGCCTGCAGCCAACCTCATGATGGTAACTAAATATTACTTTACCCTAAACAAAATCTAGAAATTCACTGAAAAAACAAAGGTTAAAGTGGCATTAGAGTTAGGTATGGTAATAATACCTTCACTTTACATTAAAAGAAAACCTTAGAAATTCACTAAAAGAACCATAGGTTAAAGCAACACTATATTTAAGTGAAAATGTCAGTTTTAGCCTAACATTTTAAAATGAAAAATAACACTAAAATTCACCAGGAACAATTAACAGAAGTAACTTTAACTTGCTCTCTTATCACGCACTGCTTATAACCTCTCATATTACACAACTCATGACATTTTCTATGACATCATTTATAACACTACTGTGACATCTGTAATCACATCATTGATGACAACTTTGTGCATGGCTGTAGTGCAAGTTATAGTTAGTTCAGTTATTTCAGTGTACTATATGTGGTGAGTTTCAGTTTTTCTTTAGTTTCAAATGTACTTCAAAACTGACATTTTCACACTTATCTATAACTTTACTTTAAACTCTGATTTTTTCTATATAACTATAAATAACCAGTAGTCACTGCAACTTAGTAATATATCCATCTATCTATTTATATCTGTATTCCTATCTTTATATGTATCTATATCTGTATATAGTCTATCACTTCATTGATAACATCACCTTTGAAATGATCAGTGATGGCGGGGGTATGAGCTATAGTTACTGTAGGAAACAAGTTATAATTGTTTGAGATAACTATATCTGGTGAATTTCAGCAGTATTTTTCATTTACAATTTCACCTAACTATAATGTCTCTTTTTTTTGCCTAATTGGGGCAGTTCACGGTTAGGCCCTCATAATTTGTTGTCCACATAAGCTACCCACGCTAAATTTGCGTCCTTTTTTTCCAACATCCTAGGGATACTAGTAGTATCCAGAGTTTGTGAGTTCCCCTGGAGGCGACCAGAAATTAGCCAAAATATAGAGAGAATTTCATTTTTTTCAACAAAGGGTTTATGGTGCTAAATTCACCATCTTTGCAGCTTTCAGGAACAGGTAGACTTCAATCAGAAAACCACATTTTTCAACACAATTTTGGTATTTTACTGGGACATACCCCATTTCTACTATTTTGTGTGCTTTTAGCCTCCTTCCAGTTAGTGACAGAAATGGGGGTGAAACCAATGCTGGATCCCAGACAGCTAAACATTTCTGAAATGTAGACAAAATTCTGAATTCAGCAAGGGGTCACTTGTGTAGATCCTACAAGGTTTTCCTGCAGAAAATAACAGTTGAAACAAATAAAATATTGAAATTAAGCTACAAAAAACAGCCATTTTTCTCCACATTTTACTCTGTAACGTTTTCCTGAGATGTCAGATTTTCAAAAGTAATATACTGTTACGTCTGCTGGACTCTTCTGGTTGCAGGGGTATACAGGGCTTGTAGGTTCATTGAGAACCCACAGTACCCAGAGCCAATAAAGGAGCTGCACCTTGCAATGGGTTTTCATTGTATACCGGGTATACAGCAATTCATTTGGTGAAATATAAAGAGTGAACAATAGGCATCAAGGAAACCTTTGTATTTCCAAAATGGGCACAAGATATGGTGTTGAGAAGCAGTGGTTATTTGCACATCTCCGAATTCCGGGGTCCCCATACTAGCATGTGAATTACAGGGAATTTCTCAAATAGACGTCTTTTTTACATACTGTCTTACATTTGGAAGGAAAAAATGTAGAGAAAGACAAGGGGCAATAACACTTGTTCTGCTATTCTGTATTCCCCCATGTCTCGCGATTTATGATGGTACCTCACTTGTGCGGGTAGGTGTTGGAAATGGCCCTTTTTGCAGGGTCATCCCCAGTCTTTTTGCCTCCTGCCTCCTATTTTTTTCTGACCTGTTGCTGATGGCTTTTGAACTCTGAGCACTTTACCACTGCTAACCAGTGCTAAAGTGCATAAGCTCTCTGTGTAAAATTGTATGTGATTGGTTTATCCATGATTGGCATATTTGATTTACTAGTAAGTCCCTAGTAAAGTGCACTAGAGGTGCCAGGGCCTGTAAATCAAATTCTGATAGTGGGCCTGCAGCACTGGTTGTGCCACCCACATAAGTAGCTCTGTAATCATGTCTGTGTGTGCAGTTTTAACTGTAAATTCGACTTGGCAAGTGTACCCACTTGCCAGGCCTAAACCTTCCCTTTTCTTACATGTCAGACACCCCTAAGGTAGGCCCTAGGTGGCCCCAAGGGCAGGGTGCAGTGTATGGTTAAGGTAGGACATATAGTAATGAGTTTTATATGTCATGACAGTGAAATATTTCTAAATTCGTTTTTCACTGTTGCCAAGCCTGTCCCTCTCATAGGTTAACATGGGGGCTACCTTTAAATCGGATTAAAGTGTAGATTCCCTTTGGGAGCGGATGGACATGTGGAGTTTGCGGTCTCTGAGCTCACAATTTCAAAATACATCTTTTAGTAAAGTTGATTTTAAGATTGTGTGTTTGAAAATGCCACTTTTAGAAAGTGAGCATTTTCTTGCTTATACCATTTCTGAGACTCTGCCTGTTTGTGGATTCCCTGTCTGGGTCAGTTTGACAGTTGGGCTGGTTGCACCGCACACTAGACAGTGAGACAAAGGGAGCTGGGGTGTAGTCTGCATTTCCTGATCAGCCATCTGTGCTAGGAGGAAGGGGAGGAGTGGTCACTCACACCTGAAAGTGCTGTGCCTGCCCTCACACAATGCAGTCTCCAACCCCCTGGTGAATGTCTGGGGCCCGGCGTGGGCAAGGCAGGATTTCACAATCAAGAGAGACTTTGCTTTGAAGTAGGCCTACTTCAAAGGAGAAAATGGGTATAAGAAGGGCACCCAAAACCACAGACTTTAGAACACTTCTGTAAACCAAGACGAACCTCTGCCTGGAGAAGAGCTGAGGAGCTGAGGAGAAGAGCTGCCCTGCCTGTGACTGTGCTTTGTGGAGTTATCCTGCAGTTGCTGCTTCTGCCAGAGTAAGAAGGCAAAGACTGGACTTGGACAGTGTGCCTTGCATCTTGTGAAGATCTCCAAGGGCTTGATTTGGAGCTTGCCTCTGGTTGTTTGAAGTCTCAGGGACAGCAATAACTTCTCTCTGCCAGCACCTTGAGTCTCTGGACAGACTCCTGTCCTGTCAAGTGGTGCCCATCCAGTTCCAGGGACCTTGAAAGGAGAAGCTGGCAGCCTAAGAGTAAGAAATCCACACACAGAGCGCCGTGCGGGGGAAAGATCGGCACAACTCCGATCTGCGGCTGAAAAATCAACGTGCTGCCGGCTTCGTAGCTGAGATTCAACACCCAGGGCTGGAGAAACGACGCACAGCATCGCTGACGGAGGCTGGTGAGATCGCAACCTCCGCTGCGTGGTTTTCGCATCATCATGCGGCTGGATTTCCGACGCAAACACCGCTGGGCATGTAAAAATGACACAAGGCCTGCCCGGACCTTAGAGTGCTGACCGGATCGACACATCGCTCTCCTGCGGAGAGAAGAAACAACGCATGCCAACCCGACTAAAGGAGAAACAACGCATGGTCTCGCTTGTGAGTGATATTGACGCATCGCAAGCCCTTTTTGACGCACACTCACCCGTGTGGGGTTATTTTTTATGCACCCAAGGTACATTTTCATGCTAACAGTGTTAGTGTGTGTTTAAAATTACATAAAGACTCGCATTTTTAGTGATAACTTGACTTGTGTATTGTGGATTTTGATATTGTTTTGTTTAGAAAAATATTCCCTATGTTTCTAAACCTGTGTGTGTCATTTTGTAGTGTTTTTATTAAGTTACTGTGTGTGTTGGTACAAATACTTTACACCTAGCACTCTGAAGTTAAGCCTACTGCTCGTGCCAAGCTACCAAGGGGGTAAGCAGGGGTTGGCTGAGGGGATTCTCTTTTACCCTGACTAGAGTGAGGGTTCTTGCTTGGACAGGGGGTAACCTGTCTGCCAACCAAAGACCCCATTTCTAACAGTAATAATTATAACATCCATCCTTGTGATACTTATTATAGCTCCGTGAGGCTGTTTGGGAAGTTGAGTGCCCGCTGAGGACTCGCTATGCCAGGGTTCATTTATGACATCAGGAGCTGCCTCGAATTTCATAGGGTCAGCATCACATGTTGCAGAGGGGGGCAGGTGCGTTGGAAAGCTGAGTCCCCTTGCTCGAAGCCCCTCATACCATGCCATGGGGGCACGTGGATGGGGCTGCTAACCGCCCTTGTTCGGGGTCCTTGACACCTTGTGGTAGGGGGCATGTGTGTCGGACAACTGAATCCATCTAGTTCAGAGCTCTTTACACCTTACCATTGCTGTGAGGGCAAATCTTTGGGACAGCAGCCATGATGTACATTCTCTTCCAGCATGAGGTGGGTGTACCCGGAATAAAGACAGTAGTTCAGCAGTTGTGGGGAATAGAAAGTAACCTATGCCCTTCTGCTGATTTTAAACATGCTGTTATTTGAGGGTGTCTTTATTTTAATATATTTTAAAAATGTACAAGGTGGTTGAAGAAAATCGTAAAATCTTTACATTCTAAAAAATGTTGGGGTGTTTTTCATTGTGGGTGTAAAAAGCACTTTCATGAATTCCGGGGTTCGCGGGAGCAGAACCTGAGGGAAAAAGCAGCGGTGACACGTATGGCATCATTAAATCATACGTCTGGGCGCGCGTGCACACACATTACCTTTCATAAAAACTAAGGTTAATGACTTACACACTCCGCATTTGTATGATGTACTGGAAAGTTAATAGAAGCTGTAAAGAGGAGCAGTTTTCCTACTGCGCAATCAGGTGCACCTCTATGTAAGTGTAAATGAAAATGGATAGATGGGTGTGATGACGCAGAAAAAGAGGGTCCTACATATATTCATACATATTGCATAATCAAACGCATAATATAGAGTGATGTTAGTAAAAGAAATAATATACGAGGGAAAATGTGCCCTCGGGGTAGTTCGCCATCATTGTAAACGAGCTTTATTAATCATGAAGTATTGAAAATGTAGTAATCCGTCATAATCGCAAATGTATGCCATGATTTCTTGTTTGAAAACTGTTTTTGCTTAGCTTAAATTTAGTATAGGCTTTGGCCTAGTTGCTTGGCTTCAAATTCTAACTGCGTGATTCTTTTTTTCCTTGAACTAATGAAACATATATTCTTGCTTGAAGTTGTATTTTTCCAGTAGAAACTGGCTGGTACACTTATCTCCAAGGTTTCGTGCTAGGCCGGTTACATCCCCTTTGATACAAGGTCAGTCTCTGCAGGTGCGGACAATGAAGGTACAGATTGTAAAATAATTGGCAAACCATGAGACAATTTGTGTTCCAAGGCTCCAAGGCTAATGTATGCACAAATAAGTTCTAGTAAAAGGCAATTTTTCATTGGACAATTTGAAGCCAACCTATGAACCCTCCAATGGAAGACCCTGCAGAATTTGGAATGTTTCTTACTTAAACCCACCGGACAAAGAGAAGTCAGCCATTTTCCTCGATGCCAGTTTGAAGCCTGACGCCAGACTCCATTTTGGACGACACCCTGATACCCTTTTCTCTATTCGAGAGAAAGAGACTTAAGAATTCTCACGCTAGAGACTTTAACTTTGATTTGCCCCGTCTCGCCTATGCAGTAACTTTGCCCCATTCTCCTTGCCGCTGCAAGGAAACTTGACCTTAACTTTGCCCCTTCGAAACTTGCCCCATGCTGATCAACCGGTACCTGAAGGACGAAGACTTTTCTTGAATGCTGATTGTATTTGGTAAATATGAAAGGATAAATGTATTATGCATTGTGTTTTTCCTTTTAGGTACCAACTGCTATTTTGACAGGGCCCTAGCTAGAAGTTTTCCAAATTTGTGTTGACTAAATTCGTTTCGCATGAAGCCCCACATGCCAATGCTAATTAGAGGTTAGTCGAGGTATTCATTCAATGTATCATGAAGAATTGAAATCTTGTTATGCTGACCGAATGTATGCAATTAGTCAAATACAGTTAGTCACATTGGTGATTTGCATTGCTATAACAGAGTGTATCATCATCCAGATTTTGCGTAGATTGCGTTTCTTCCACCGTTATGGACAGCTAGTAATGTTCATATACATATATCAATTGGTGTTGAGACATATATATATCGTGCTAGCTTTGTTAATATAGGGAAATAAATTCACTAACTTTTAATAAACTGGTGTGGTTATTCATGACTGAAAGGTCATGGTGCGCCGAAATACAAACTGTTATTGATTTCTGATGTGCTATATTGACCTATGAATTGGGTATTGATTACCGATTACAGTAGTTATTGATTATTGATCTGAGTGACTCGACTATTTTAGGATGAGGAGAGCCCGACTCGGTTAAAAGATTCACCGACCTCCAACGTGTCCAGGTACAGGTAATTTATAAGAGCTGGACGCGTTACCAGGTGTGTCCTACATTGAGGTTTCCTGGATGGATGAATGGCTGCATGGTTAGACTGGGATGGATGTTTCCTGGGCGGATGGGTGGGAGGGACTGATTTAGTTCTTGGACGGATGGGAGGATTTTGGACGATGGATAAAGACACAGACAGGCACGCACACGTTTCACGAATAGCTTTCAACATTTATGTATCCATATTTCTAGGTCGTTTACTCTTGCACAGAGGTGCAGAGACATATTGTTTCGGGGGAAATTGCTCAAATTATAATTTTTTAAGTTCTTAAGTGTGAGAACAATATTAATCATTAAAGAAGTGGTATTTGCTTTCAAGCTGTCGCTAGCTCTTTGGCTGGAGGACGTGGAGCGTTAGCAGTTTGTGTCATTTGGCATGTACAATATTTTAAAATGTGTGCTTCCTTCGCAGGATCAGTGTGTCCCGACATGCGCAAACACTGTCAGCAAACTGAAAGATGGTAGCAGGACAGTGAATGACCCCCTCAACACCCCCCCCTCCCGAAGACAGTATTGGGGATCAGAGGCAAGGGCCCCCAGAACTGGTCAGAGATTTGAACCTGTGTCTAAAGCCTAGAGCCTCTAGTTACCAACCCTGAGCTGTGCATTGAACCAGTGTCCAAAGCATGTCTAAAGCTATTGTATATAATATAAAGCTAATAAAATGTAATAAAATCTAAATGTTACTTTTTTCAAACCATGTTGAGCAACACATGTAATAGAGGAAGAAGGGAGGATCACACTTCAACTAGTTTGTTTTTAACATCAGAGCAATTATGAAGTAAACTAATGTTCATGTCTAAGGAATCATTCCAACTTCTCTAAATTGTTCTCCCATTTTAAACACTACCCTCAAAACGGGGGCTAACTTTGCCAATTTAAAGATCAATGTTTAATTTCGTGCTTAACAGCTTAAATTCCAACCTCTAGGAATTATGGGGCAGATTTAAGAGAAGTGGAGCTGCATCCAATGAAGCGTCACTTTTCTTGCGCCCCTTAGTGCCCCCCTAAAACCACTATTTAAGATATGGTGCATCATGGAGGTAGTTAGGGAACTATCTTGAAAATTTCAGACTCCAGTTTGGTGCTTTGCAGAATTAGGGTAAAAAATGTTGACGAAAATCCAGCAAAGCACATTGAGGACCATTATAAATAATGATGTGCCTCCTTTTAACACCTGCTCTGTGCAGGTGCTAAAAATACCACAGAAATGATGCAAGGAATGCTCCCCTTGCATACATAATGTGGCGCAATAGATTACAAAGTGGTGCAATGCATGCATTGTGCCATTTTGTAAATCTGGCTTGGTGATTTTTGAAGCCTAATGCCGTATTAGCATTAAAACAAAATGGCACAATTGTGGCGCTAGAGCTCTTTAATTCCGGGCCATGTTTTTTACTGTCAGTGGACCATGCAGAGGATAAACTGCTTTTTGCACACCTTGTTACAAGTGATAGAACAGTAGAAGTTTAGTTGATGGCTTTAAAGTCATTAAGAAAATATTGCTTCGGCTATTTTGCTATTTCTCTACACCAGTGGTCTCTAAACTTTTTAATGCTGCGCCCCCCCCAGTTGAAAAATAGAAATCATTGGTCCCACCCTCAGAAATTTTCATAATTATTTTACAAAAATGTTAATGTTTAAATATGTCAAGACCTATTTAATCATTGCAGTTAAGTACTGTTATATATTTTTTTAACGTAATAACATGCTTCTGCTTAAAACAAAGTGCTGTTATCTGTATAATGCTTCTTTTGGCCATAGTCTGCACCCCCCCGAGATCACTTGAGGCCCCCCAGTTTGAAGACCTCTGCTCTACACCAATCTTGCACTAATGGGCAGCCAATGATTGTACGTGTAAACACAGCAGATGTGCTTTGATATCTCCAGCAGCTGTCATTGTCATTAAAGTTTATTATTATTATTTTTTGTTTTTGCTTTATGAGTTCTAGTTGTTGATTCCTGCTAAATTTGTGCAATTAACCAAAACAGGCTATTCATTCAGTAATTTAGACTGAATCGTCTTGGTCTACTTCCCAGTCTAATTAGTGTCTAATCAAGAGAAGAGTATTGTCTTTAATGACGTCTTTGTACATTTTCATCTTCACAGGTATTATGTTTCCCATAGACTTAAGTGCAGATTTTGCCATCTATCGAGGTCCAGAGAGATGCTTTTACATATTTGTCAATGTTAGTCTTCAGTGTTTCCTGTTTATCTCTTGTGAAACTAATACCCAAGTATGTGAATGGAGTTTTATAGTTTATGACCAAAGAATATCTCATCATGGTTCATTCTGTGTAAGATGCCTAACAAATTTTGTGATACTACATTAACAAACGCTTTCTCTGCATTAAGAGTAAATAATACATTACTTTACTTTTTTAAAGTAGGAAATCCTTCATTCCTCTTCTTATATTCTCCTCAAAATTGTGTAACACAAATAGATTTAGCTCTGCATAATGTCCCTTTCGATATGTTGTTGGAATAGAAATTGACAGAACAGCATGATTCGAGGTGATCTGAGGTAATATTCTTTTTATTCTGTCATTTCTTTTTTTAGAGAGGTTTCTATCTGTGAGAATTATATTGCTAGGATTTGTCTCATCATTGGCCACACTGCAGTGCTAGAACCTTGGGAATAAATGTAGCCTGCGTAACACTAATAGTCACATTAGCTTACCTCATCATAATAGCCTTCATGTAAAATTCAACCAAAAGAATTTGCACAGAGCTGCCAAAAGCACATCGGTTTTGAGAACACTGGCCCTCATTATGAGTCGACTCGTGATGGCAGTCTGACTGCCGCCAAGTCGTTAGTCCAACCACTTTGGTGGTGGTCAGACCGCCACTTTATGACAGTGGCGGTTCGGCCATGGTTGGACTGCCAGTTTTCATCCAATGGAGGGACTGGTGGTGCTGGCGGTCCTAATACCCCAGGGCAGCACTGCATGCAGCACCGCCTTGGGGATAATGACCCCCGCTCTGCACCGCCATGTACAAGCTGGCAGAGACAAGGTGCAGGGGGCCCCATGGGGCATGGGTAGTGCACTTGGCATGGGCAGTGTGGAGGCCCACATGGACAGCCCTGTTGTGCTCTTCACTGTCTGCTAAGCATCCTACACACCGCAACATTGCTGCCAGCTCAATTACGAGCTGGCGTCAAGGTTGTGGGTTGTTTACTGCTGGGCTAGCGGGCAGAAATTTGTTTCTGCCTGCTGACTCAGCAGGAAACTCGTAATAGGGGCCACAGGAAGGTCACCACACTGGCAGTGCCCTGACCACGGGAGTTTGGTGGGCACCCATTTCCGCCCACCAAACTCGTAATGAGGGTCTCTGTTTGTCATTTTTTCATTTATTAATGTTTGAGCATAGGTTCCAAAGCCAGTCTGGATACATTAAGTGAATCAGATAGTTGAGACCTCCACTCATGATGTAGAATCTAAGATCTCACTGAAGACTGATATCAAGAGGTGTTTCTCTCTCTCAGTCTGTTAGAAATGGGGTTTTTGGTTGGCAGTCAGGTTGCCCTCTGTCCAAGCAAGAACCCTCACTCTAGTCAGGGTAAGTCACACACAATCCAAAATCAGCCTGTGCTCACCCTCCGGTAGCTTGGCACGAGCAGTCAGGCTTAACTTAGAAGGCAATGTGTAAAGCATTTGTGCAATAAATCATACAACACCATAGCATAACACCACAAAAATACACCACACAGTATTTAGAAAAATATATAATATTTATCTGGGT
This sequence comes from Pleurodeles waltl, assembly GCF_031143425.1. Classification (NCBI taxonomy): domain Eukaryota; kingdom Metazoa; phylum Chordata; class Amphibia; order Caudata; family Salamandridae; genus Pleurodeles; species Pleurodeles waltl. The sequence continues at coordinate 717,283,507 of NC_090436.1, read as the reverse complement.
ATCTTCAGGTCAAAATGATCAAAGTTGCAATACGAATTTGTAAAGATATCACTGAAAAGTGATAGAAAGTGTCTTAAGTCTTTAGAATATAAACAAAGTCTCTTTCAAGCACAAGTACCTGGTTGGGAGTGGAAAAATCTCCTCAGAGGGCCACAAGGAAAGAGGTGCGTGGAAAAAGGGTGTGTGCGTCGATTTCTCCCCAGCACACACGGACTTGCGTCGTTATTTTCCACGCGGGGAAGTCGGCGTCGTTTTCCGGCGCGTGGACAGTCTCTTTCTGTGGATCGCGGGGATTACCAGATGTCCCGGGTCTGTGCATGGATTTTCCTGCTTGTTCTCTGGCTGCGCGTCGGTCTGCGGGGCTGCGCGTCGAAATTACGATCTCACGGCAGGCGTCGCGTCGATTTCTCCTCTAGACTTCGATCTGCGGGGCTGCGCGTTGAAATTACGATCTCACGGCAGGCGTTGCGTCGATTTCTCCTCTAGAGGTCGGGCGGCGTTGTCCTTGCGAGGCCGTGCGTCGGATCTTCGATCGTCCCCAGAGCGTTGCGTTGATCAGCGTCGGAGTGCGGCGTTTTTCTCGCCGCGAAACAAGCTGTGCGTCAAAATTTTCGGCGCACGGAGCATCCAAGTAAAAGAGAGAAGTCTTTTTGGCCCTGAGACTTCAAGGAACAGGAGGCAAGCTCTATCCAAGCCCTTGGAGAGCACTTTCACAGCCAGACAAGAGTTCAGCAAGGCAGCAGGGCAACAGCAAGGCAGCAGTCCTTTGTAGAAAGCAGACAGGTGAGTCCTTTGAGCAGCCAGGCAGTTCTTCTTGGCAGGATGTAGTTTCTGGTTCAGGTTTCTTCTCCAGCAAGTGTCTGATGAGGTAGGGCAGAGGCCCTGTTTTATACTAAGTTGTGCCTTTGGAGTGGGGGTGACTTCAAAGAGTCTCTAAGAAATGCACCAAGCCCCCTTTCAGTTCAATCCTGTCTGCCAGAGTCCCAGTAGGGGGTGTGGCAGTCCTTTGTGTGAGGGCAGGCCCTCCACCCTCCCAGCCCAGGAAGACCCATTCAAAATGCAGATGTATGCAAGTGAGGCTGAGCACCCTGTGTTTGGGGTGTGTCTTAGTGAATGCACAAGGAGCTGTCAACTAAACCTAGCCAGACGTGGATTGAAGGGCACAACAAGATTTTAGTGCAAAGAAATGCTCACTTTCTAAAAGTGGCATTTCTAGAATAGTAATATTAAATCCGACTTCACCAGTCAGCAGGATTTTGTATTACCATTCTGGCCATACTAAATATGACCTTCCTGCTCCTTTCAGATCAGCAGCTGCCACTTCAACAGTGTATGAGGGCAGCCCCAATGTTAGCCTATGAAAGGAGCAGGCCTCACAGTAGTGTAAAAACGAATTTAGGAGTTTTACACTACCAGGACATATAACTACACAGGTACATGTCCTGCCTTTTACCTACACAGCACCCTGCTCTAGGGGTTACCTAGGGCACACATTAGGGATGACTTATATGTAGTAAAAGGGGAGTTCTAGGCTTGGCAAGTACTTTTAAATGCCAAGTCGAAGTGGCAGTGAAACTGCACACACAGGCCTTGCAATGGCAGGCCTGAGACAGGGTTAAGGGGCTACTGAGGTGGGTGGCACAACCAGTGCTGCAGGCCCACTAGTAGCATTTAATCTACCTGCCCTAGGCACATGTAGTGCACTCTGCCAGGGACTTACAAGTAAATTAAATAGTCAATCATGGATAAACCAATCAGTAGTACAATTTACACAGAGAGCATATGCACTTTAGCACTGGTTAGCAGTGGTAAAGTGCCCAGAGGTCAAAAGCCACCAACAACAGGTCAGAAAAAATAGGAGGAAGGAGGCAAAAAGTTTGGGGATGTCCCTGTCAAAAAGCCAGGTCCAACACAGTCCATTCTCCTTTTTGCCACAAAAGGTCGGGTTGACGGGCTAAAGCTATCTCTTCTCACTTTACTGTTGGTTCATACTCAGTCATTCATCTCTGCAGACTTTCCACAGCCTCAGTGCGCTTGCAACTATACCAACATGTAAAAACATGTATTATTCAAAAAGATATCAAAATAATTCAGAAAATCACAACATTTACAACCAAGTTTTCACATAACTGTATTGAATTTTAAAGAAAAAAAGCATACACATAGATTTACAGCAGACCTTGACCTCAGCAATGTTGTAGGAGTAGGATGTGCCTACCACACAGCAAGGTAGGAGTACAAAGCACGGGCAATACCATTAAGTATGGCTATAACTTGAAAGTGTACCTTCATTGACTGGTAAGGCACTCTTAAAGAGGCACTTTCAGCTTTAACCCAGACTTACTGGCTTTGGCAATGCTTGTTCTAATTTTAGTTGGCAGTGTTTTCGCAGATTGGATTCATTTATCCACTTTCCCACACTTGACAACAAGAGTACAGTGCAATCAGATAACTAGGTCAATGAAAATAAACAATATGAGGTGATAGGAAGCATGATCAGTGTCACGTACGTGATAAAAAGTGTTTACAGTTTTTCGGACGAATTGCAGCGCACATTTATGTCCGGAACAAATATCGCATTAGATGGAAAAATTCAATTATTGCCAACTGCAACACAGTATGTATGTTTTTAAAAGAAAGAACATGGTTTTATCATTTGGTATTGTTATCCACAAATCATTCGATAGAAGCCTTTGGTGATTATGTTTTGTGCTCTCTATTATGATTTGTTGTGAACTTGTCCTGAAAAGTGGGTCCCATCCCTTCCATAACATGCAAAGCATTGATGTCTTATCTTTTTACCTAAGAAATCTTTCAAGATCATCTCTGCTGCATCGGGACCAGGAAACATCTCCAAGGTTTTGTCCTTTTATCCATTCTCCAGACATGATGTGAAGACCATCAGCGCAGGAGGGGTTATCGTTGTCATGATTTATCCCCATGCTAGAATAATAAAGATGATATATTATAACATGGATCGTGCATACTAACCCGTCACAAACAAACACAGAGGTGTATCTGTGAGTAAAGGCTGAAACTATACAACAGTAAGTGGAAGCATAATGCTGATTTTATATATGTTGCAATGGTTCATTATATAGTATGATACTGTCTTTTAGGTATTGTTTTCCTCGTTCTAATGAATGAGGTTTGGAGTGTTGGAAATGAACATGCCTTTGTGAATTGGCCCCAAAACATCTTAAATGGGAATATTCAGGAAATATTCATATACAAGTATTAGAAATAAAAATTATTGTGCCCTCTCTATGCATTATTTTACTAATAGGGATTTGGAAGTTTTGGGAGGATTCATAAATGTGTGAAACATTACATACAATTATAAGCCTGTAGTATTACTTCCCACAGTCATAAATTGTGACTAGGATCTTTATGTTTAAGACTGAAATGGGTTTTAGGCCGCCCTGCCTTTATTCATATACTGCCTAGTTACTCAATGAGAACTTCATGAGAACCAAACATACACACGGCAAGCAATAGATTGCAAGCCCCTTCCTTGCCTGACTTCTTGTAAACAAGCATGCAAGGATAGTAGCTTTATATTCAAGTTATATTTATAGAGCAGAATTTCATTTTGTGCTGGTGTGGCAGTGGCAGATTGAATGCGCTTAGTCCAATATCAATTATGATCACAAGAAACCCACTTCAAAGTAATTGTACAAAAAAGATGCAATTTCTGCCTACTTTGTGACAATAAATGCAGTGTCTTTCAAGCATCCAAGTGCTTCAGGTACTTAAATATCTTTCAGAGATGCCAGCATAGAATCTTTAGCCGCACATTTCAAACCCAAAATGCAAAATTGGTTTCTAGATCTGAAACACATTTGAAATGTAGGTAGCAAGACACTAGGAAGAGCCAAATACTTTCAACTAATAGCAAATAGATCCAAGAAAACTATTAAAGTAAACTATACAAATGCATGTCAGGGATAGAATTCATAAGAAAAAGTGAGTAAGCTGAAGCCATTTAGCATTAGTGTTGAATAACGGAGCCCGAAGCCTTTTGCTCTCTATCTGCAAAGTTTTACATAAATTAGCAAAAACAAATTTAAATCAATATCTGAGGGTGTCATACTTTCACGTTTGTTGTGGAATGTGCAAGCACGTTTGTGTAAACACACACCTAGCTGAATTAATATTATGTTACTCACCAAGCACATCTCAGCACTTGATTAGAACCAGTAGTGCTGTAGATTGTTGCCCAATTATCCCACGAATAAAATTAGCATAGACAGAGCAAGTTTATAGTTCCTGCACATCCAGTGCCCGTCTGGAATAATGGCCTGCTAGGGACAATTGGCATCAGCTCATCTGATGTAAAGCTTCATCCAGGAAGGTCAGTGCTCCAATGGCAGGTACAGCTCGTAAGAAATTTGGGTTATTGGTTGAGAGAGTGGAAGCCCCACTCAGGCAACAGCCACAATCCTTATTAGAGTGAACCAAAAAAGTTTCTAAATGTGCAAAGTATTTACTCAGTACATAAACAGTAATAAAGTGAAAACACAACACCAGAAAACCCCCAAACCAATTTAGAAAAATAGAAAACATTTTCATAAACTAAATGATACCAGAATGACCAAATCTAATCCGTAGATTCAGAATTATTACATTTTAATGTTTTTAGTGACAATAGCGCCTAAAGGCACTGCTGATTGTACCTGACCAGGGGAAGTCACAAGGTCAGGCAGACGACGATGGAGTGCAGGTCGGATACAGAAACCAGGTTGGTTCCACTTAAAAAGTTACCTTGTCAAAGTCCAGCATTAAGAGTTCTGTTTGCTGTGGAGAAGGCAATGAGGAACAGGCAGCATAGAATTGTCGCTGTACTGCTGGGGGTGGTGGGCTATTGTCACTGTAGTACGAAGAGACAGGTCTGGCATCACAGATGATCATTGCTGGAGCTTTACACTGACAAATACCAGGCAGTCACTACTGTAGTGCAGAGTGCAGATCGCACATTGCCAGTTGTCACTGGCAGTCACTGTAGCACGGAGAACTGATTTCACTGGATCTTTGCATTGGCAGCCGTCATGGGTGTTAGAGTCTCGGCACAAAGGGGCCTGTTCATGGATCTGAAGAGCCCAAAATTCAGCATTTCAAGTTTTCTTCTTTGGAGGAGCTTAGGCTGATGTTAGACAAGTGTCCAGGACCTTGGGGGTACCTCTTCAGGATTTGGAACTCACTCCAGCAGAGGCCGGCAAGGCTCAGGCAGGTACTGTTGCAGCAGGTCAGATGGGCTGTTGCAGAGAGGCCTCTGGAGCTTGTTATGTCCCTGCACCTCACACAGGTGGGCAGTAACTGACTCTTGAAGTCACTCAGGTTAGCTTGGGATTAAGGCAAGCAGGGCCTGTCTTCCTTCTTAGACAGCAAGGAAGCCTTCAGTAGCTGGTAAGTCCTCTTCCAGCTGGATAATCTTTCTTCTGTAAGGTCCACAAGTCCAGGAGTGTTCTACAGAGTTGTTCCAAGAGTCCAATTTTACATCTGGTGCTAGCTTTTAAATGTAGGGGGGGCACTCTCTCATACCCCTACATCTGGTTCTGAAAAATTCTTCCCTTCTCCTGTCAGGACCTCACATTGTCTGGGATGGCAATAAGCTTGTGGCAGGTTCATTTGTGTGGGTCAGAGGCAAGCCCTAAAAAGTGCTAGTAGGGCAGGGCCCTCTAGCCATCCTGGCAGAATGTTCCATCCTGCACACATCTATTCCCCTTTGTGTCACTGTCTGGAGGAATACACAAACCCCAACAGCAGAGCAATTCACTGTCATGTGACCCAAGGCACTGGCAGAAGGCACAAATGGTTAGGACAAGAAAATGCCAACTTTTTAAAAGTGGCATTTTCAGAATTCTGACTTAAAATCTGACTTTGTCATTAAAGAGGATTTTAAATTACAATTTTGTTTTCGTCTAACAGCATAACTCTATCTGTTCCCAGCCAAAATGTAGCACTTATTATTTTGTAATAATGTAACCCAGTATTAGCTAATGAGCGAGATAGGCCTTAGAGTAGTGAAAAACAACTTTAGGAGTTTTTCAGTAGCAGGACATGTGAAACCTAAACCAATGTGGTTGACTTTTATATGTAGTAAAAAAGAAAGGTTTAGGTCTGGCAAAAGATTTATTTTGCCCTGTCGGAATGGTGGTTTAAAACTTCAACACAGGCAGCAGTGGCAGGCCTGAGACATGTTTTAAAGTGCTACTTTAGCGGGTGGCACAATGAGTGCTGAAGGTCCACGAGTAGCATTTAATATACAGATGTGATATGGGCTTATGTCCATTTTACCATATTTGAGGAAAAGAGCTCAAGTGATTTACCACTGGCTAGCTGTGGTAAATTGCACAGAGTCCTAATGGTAACAAAACTGGGTTCAGTAACAGAAGGCAACAATTTGGAGTTGACTGGGCAAAATGGGCCAGGTCCAACACAACTGTCTGAAAATAGATTTAAAAAAATTACTTTACAACTGTTAAAGAGGTAAAAATAATTTCAGTGATACACACATGAGATGCTGGGCCTGAGTACTGAGGTGACATACATACAATTTGTTTGTTGTAGACAGTCAAGACCTTTCAGTAATATAACTATCACATAAAGAGAGTAGGAGGTACAACCCCTGCACACCCTTCAAGGGATAACAGAATACAAACTAAAAGATTCACTACCGGTAGAGGTATAACTCATTGGGACACCTACCTAAATCCTAGGACCTACTGATATGCCAATTACATTTTATGAGATAGTCTTACTACATTTTGTGGAATGCTTCATCATCGGCTTCCTCACGCCACCCTTGTAAGGTGGTACTATCAGTTTGGTATCGACCTCTGTTCGAGGAAGTTCTTAATAAGAAAAATAACTGGATAAAGGTAGGATCCAGATAATTATAGAAATACCTAAAGGTAAACTTAAGGAATTTACTTTAATAGCAGGTACCTTAGATATGGCGAAATGAGTACTGGATGATAAAGGATACAATGATTTGTTTATTCAAAACAAGCCAACATCTTTCTGCTCATTTAGGGGCCGAACATTGGTCAATGGCATTCATTATGGCTCAAAGGATCCCTGCTCCTATAATAATCTTACAGCACATGAATGTTAGAAAATGAATTTCCGTTCTCCATACTCCACCTGATATCAAACTATGATGTAAAAAATGAAGTAGTCTGTCACAGTTGTACACACTACTTGGTGACATGTCCATGCATTTTCCAGTCATAATTGTGCAAAGTTTTATAAAAGTGGCACACTGGCGACACTGTACTGTAAACGAAAAATACAGCACATGTGATGGTAAATAGAAAAGTGAACACATTTGCATGTACTAATTCTTTCACTAACTCTAGTTTGTTAGGACTTTAAAGTCTGGTCAGATGGGGAACCTTTTGTAGTCACACTCTTATTGGAGAAATATTTGGTAGGAGAATTTGGACTGGAGAAAACGTCATTTTATCGGCATTCATACAGTAACATTTGTTCAAAGCTCGTCATTTCTTTTGAATCACATAGTACAACCACTCTCACTCTGCATATGTTGATAATCCATTGGCCGAATCAATATTGCTGGCAGCAGATCATGAATTCATGACAACGCATGTGGACTTTGCATGCACAAATGGCCAGTGGGTAACTCCATAGTATTCTTGGTGTCAGTGGGGCATGCATCCATGATTTTTCAGAGAAAACAACATGCAGTCCATTAAGACACCCATCCATTAAAAGTGGCAGACCTAACAGTAAACCATGAGAATCCACTGAGGATGCATCTGCTGCTAATGAGCAATGTGTCTTGTTCAAAGTGCAGTGAATGTATCATTTGCCATATGTGTTTCTCCCCATTTCCTCTCTGACAAACCTGTCTGCTTTCAGGTCAACATAATCTGTTTACTGTTCAGTGTTTCCAGAAGAAACACAAGGAAGCCAGAATGTTTGCCTCTTGATTCCCACACTTTCTAATGCTCTCAACAAAACACCTGGCATACAAGAAAAACCTTAAAAATGTCTATTTTATGCTCCTCTTTATTAATCTTTTAACTTCTCTAGTATGTTAATTTGCAGCACAAAAAACCCTTTAGGTGTATGTCGTCTCCGGAAATGTCCTATTCCAAAGTAGAGTTACCACTGGTTATTTCTTTGACTATCTGTGTTATTACGTAATGTAGAGAACAACAGGGCCAGCTCTATTGCAGTGTGACAGGTGCCACCGCACCAGGTGCTGCCTGTGGGAGGGGGCAAGTATAGTATAGTTTTAAAAGCCCTTCCTTGACTTCATCAATTTTCAGGCATCAATAAAAATGTCAAGAATATCCTAGTGATTAACTTTCTGCCTGAGTAGAGTTCGGAGTTATCTCTAATGGATGTTCTAAGGTAGTGCTGAGGGTAAAAATGCCTGCTGCAAAGAACGTGTACCATGCAGATCACAAAGTTCATATAAATGCAAATAGGTCAGTGGGTCACTGCTTTTGTCAGAGAGGTCCTTTTATTACTTACAGTTTATAAGTTAAAATCCTAATAGAGAACAGTAAACTTTTAACTGCCATCAAAGAACAGCATGCATTCCGCGAGCTTAAGGTTAGAACCTTAATTTTTTTCTCCAGTCTTTCATTATCCTAATGTTTCAAGAAGGGTTCATTTGGGTATAAATCAATTATTATTATTAAAGAGAACCCCCAACCATGGGGTTACATTTTAAATTCAGATTTTCTGTATCTCCAGACCAAAAACTCTTAAACTTAAAGTATACTGCCTACCAATATAAATGACGTGACTCCTACACCTTGTAGTGCTCTGTTTTATGTAACATTTTGTATACACTGATTTACACATTTATGATTGTTTGCCTTAGTGTAATTTTGTGTGTGATGTAAAGTGCCCAGACAGCCTACACTGGAATGTGTGGTGCTACAAAACTAATTAAATTCATCTGAGATTGAGTGGTAATGGAGACTTGATGGGCACTGCTAAAGGGTGATAGTGAGGGAATTTGTGGCAGAGGTGGTCATTGGGGGGTGCCATCAAACACTGTCGCACATGGTGCCACCAGTGCTAATGCCAGTCCTGGAGGACAATATTGTTTTCAAATGATTAAAAGATTTAGGGCTGGAAGCAAATTACTGTTTATACAGTGTTATTATATTGTCCACTTTGCAGAATGAAACATTTTGCTGTTGTGAAAACGCATCTTGGGATCTCCTCTTGTTAACCATGACACATTCATGAAGGAAACAGCCCATAACCGGAATAATCTTGAAATGGTTATTCAGCCCCAAAAGCTCTACTAAAGCCAGAAAGATTATTGTTTATAAATGTTAGACCAGACAGGCTTAGAATGATGCTTCCCCAAACATTTTGCCTGCTTTCCTCATATTTTGCTAATTTCGTTTTGTTGGCCTTGGCCTCTGAGCATTTTACCATTGCTAACCAGTGATGAAGTGTATGTGCTTGCTTCCTAAAACATGGTTTGATTGCTACATACTGAATTGGCATATTTAACTTATTTATAAGCCCCTAGAAAAGTGTACTATATGCGCCTAGGGGCTGCAACCTAAATGCTACCAGTGGGCTTGCAGTACTGCTCATGCCACCCACTTAAGTAGCACTTTAAAACATGCCTCTGTCCCATGTCCTCTTTAATGGTAATGTCCGATTTATTGTTACAGTTTTGAAGATGCCACTTTCAGAATTTGGTACTTTCCTGCTCTTAGCCCTGTGTGCCTACACCCTGTCTCCAATACATGTCTGTGGTGGGACGACAGCTGGACTTGTGCAGTCCCTCTAGACAGTCACACACAAAGGGAGCTTAGTTGTGACTGATGAGCCATCAACATCCTGATGGGCCATACTGGACAAGATGGTACCAGTGGGTAATTGGTCTTCTGACCCTACAAACTCATTACACTTTTGGACGTCACCACCTCCACCGAAGATACCCCCCTCGCCGCCGAACACATGCACTTCCAGATCCACACCGACCCCAGGACCACCCTCAGAGGCACTCTCGTCTACAGGCCCCCTGGCCCACGCGCCCCATTCAGCAAATCCATCACAGACTTCATCACCCCGTGCGCCCTAGCCTCGCCTGACTACATCCTCCTCGGGGACCTGAACTTCCACCTGGAGAAGAACAACGACACCAACACCGCCACCTTGCTCGACAACCTCGCCAACCTCGGACTCAAGCAACTGGTGAACACCCCCACTCACACGCCGGCCACACGCTCGACCCCATTTTCTCCGCCAGCAACCACGTAGCCTTCAACTACTCCTCCGAGATACACTGGACCGACCACAGATGTGTACACTTCACCTTCAGACGCAAGACCCACCACCTTCGCACACAACTAATCTCCTGCAGACCCTGGAACAAAATCTCCACAGAACAGCTACTTTCCACTCTCAACCATAACCAACCTGCCATAACCCCCGATGACAACAACGCAGCCCTCGGCCTCACACAGTGGATCACCAACTGCGCCGACAACCTCTCCCCCCTCAGAAACCTCCCAAGACAGACTGACATCAGGAAACCTCCTTGGTTCACAGACGCCCTCAAAGAATCCAAGAAAACCAGCTGCACCCTCGAAAAAACCTGGCGCAAAGAACACACCGTCGAGAACATGTCAGCCCTCAAGACCGCCACCCGCAAACACCACCAGCTGATCCGCTCCACCAAAAGGGCATCCTTCAAAGAGAGACTGGACAAGAACACCCACAACAGCAAAGAACTCTTCAACATCGTCAAAGAGCTCTCCAATCCCAACCCCAGCTCCAACACCATCACGCCCTCACAAGACCTCTGCAACTCCCTCGCCACTTTTTTCCATCAAAAGATCACCGACCTACACAACAGCTTCGGACCCCAGATCCCGCCGACCACCACTGAACTCACAGCCCGACCATCACCCTCAACGCTTGGACCCCCATCAGCCCCGAAGAGACAAGAACCACCATGAACTCCATCCACTCCGGCGCCCCATCGGACACATGCCCCCACCACATCTTCAACAAAGCCGACGCCATCATCGCCCCCTGTCTCCAGAGCATCATCAACAGCTCGCTTGCCACGGCCACCTTCCCCGAAAGTTGGACACACGCAGAAGTCAACGCGCTCCTGAAGAAACCTACAGCGGACCCCAACGACCTGAAGAACTTCCGCCCCATCTCGCTCCTCCCCTTCCCGGCCAAGGTCATTGAGAAGGCCGTCAACAAGCAACTGACCAACTTCTTCGAAGACAACAACTTGCTCGACCCCTCCCAGTCTGGCCTTAGGGCCAACCACAGCACAGAAACCGCCCTCATCGCAGCGCCAGATGACATCAGAACCCTGATGGACAACGGAGAAACAACCGCCCTCATCATCCTTGACCTCTCGGCCGCCTTCAACACCGTCTGCCACCGCACCCTAATAACCCGCCTCCGCTTCACTGGTATCCAAGGACAGGCCCTGAACTGGATCATCTTGTTCCTCTCGGACCGAACACAGAGAGTCTACCTCCCGCCCTTCCTCTCAGAACCCACCAAGATCATCTGCGGCGTCCCACAGGGCTCCTCACTGAGCCCCACTCTCTTCAACATCTACATGAGCCCCCTCGCCAACATCGCTCGCAAACACAACATCAACATCATCTCCTAGGCCGACGACACCCAGCTGATACTCTCCCTCACCAAAGACCCAGCCACCGCCAAAGCCAACCTGCAGGATGGAATGAAAGACGTCGCACAATGGATGAAGCTCAGCCGCCTGAAACTGAACTCAGACAAAACAGAGGTCCTCATCCTCGGAAACTCCCCGTCCGCTTGGAATGACTCTTGGTGGCCCACGGCCCTGGGCACCACACCTACCCCCTCAGACCACGCACGCAACCTCTGATTCATCCTGGACCCCCTTCTCACCATGACCAAGCAAGTCAACGCCATCTCATCCTCTTGCTTCCACACCCTTTGAATACTCCGGAAGATCTTCCGCTGGATCCCCGCCGATATCAGAAAGACTATTAACCACGCCCTTGTCACAAGCCGCCTGGACTACGGGAACACCCTATAAGCAGGAACCACCGCAAAACTTCAGAAACGTCTTCAGCGCATACAAAACGCCTCTGCACTCCTCATCCTCGACGTACCCCGCCACAGCCCATATCCGCCTACCTGAGACACCTGCACTGGCTCCCCGTCAACAAGAGGATCACCTTCAGGCTCCTCACCCACGCACACAAAGCCCTCCACAACAAGGGCCCCGAATAACTCAACAGTCGCCTCGCCTTCTACACGCCCACCCGCCAACTTCACTCTACCAACCTCGCTCTCACCGCCATCCCTCGCATCCGCAGAGCCACCGCCGGAGGTAAATCCTTCTCCTACCTGGCAGCCAAGACATGGAACTCCCTTCCTGTCCACCTCAGGACTACCCAGGACCACCTCGCATTCAGGAAGCGCCTCAAGACCTGGCTCTTCGAGCAGCACTAACCCCCCCCCTAGCGCCTTGAGACCCTCACGGGTGAGTAGCTCGCGTTATAAATGCCTTGATTGATTGATTGATTGATTGATTGACCTGTGGATACTCTGCCAGGAAAAAGGATTCCTGTGTTGCTACAAGGACTGCTACTCTGCTGGACTGCTGCTCTGAAAAAACTTATTTCTTGCTGCTCTGACCTGCTGCCCTCCTTTCCTGGGTGAGAGAACTGGACTCACAACACCAGAACCCAGAGTGACTCCAAAGGCTTTCTGGCTTGCCTCCTGTTCTTCTGAAGTCTTGGGGACAAAAAAGACTTCCAACTCATCACCTACATCACCTGGACTCTGCCATTTGAGAGTCTTGCCTTACTAAGTGGTGCCTCTGACTTTGCATGGCTTGGAACAGACGCATCGCCTTCCTCCTTGGGATCAATGCTGAAGCATCACCTCCTTTGCCTCTTGCATCTTGTTCTTGACGTCAATGCAGCCACGAGCCAAGGCCTGCAGGCCAAGCAGGCCCCTGTATCTGAACCATGCTCCATCGCAATTGGGCCATCTTGTCAGATTTGACCTGGTCCAGCATGATCAGATAGCCCTGGTTGACACTTAATGCTTTAAAGCACTACAATTCAGTTTATCCTTTAATAATTGATATCTCAAGTTCTACTTATTGGATTTTTGTTGTTTTGGTCTTGTTTTGCTCAATAAATCAAGCTCTATTTTCCTCACCAGGTGTGGAATTTTTTGAGTGGTGGTTTCACTGTTTTGCTGTTTGAAGTGTTGCATAAATACTTTAAACATTGCCACTTAAGATAAGTCTGACAGCTCTGTGCCAAGTTACTAGGAGTGAGCACATGTTGCTTTAGGTTGTGTTTGTGATTTACACTGACTAGGATTGTGGTTCCTGCTTGGAGAGGGTGCATACAACTGCCAATCAGGAACCTAATTTCTAACATTAAACTATTGCTATACCTCAAAGAGATGTACCTTCCCTTGCCATTAGGAATGCACGGAATTGACCTCCTATATATTATGGCCTGTCAGTGTCTGGATGTGATGTACAATGGTGTGATTCTCAGCTATAGTGTTGCAGAATACTGTACAATGTGGCCAGTCCTTGACTGCAACAAGAGAACCTCTAGGTCAGGCCATAATGATTCCACATCCAGTCAGCAGTGGCACTAAGAATGGTATCTTCTACTGGACTATGGGGTCTCAAGCAGTGGTGTAACAAAACTTGAGGGGGGCCCCTGCCAAGTACCTGGAGGGCCCCCCCGGACTCCTCTGGACTCAGTCACTGGCCTTCCACCCATGCACAGTGTACTGTGCTGAGGGGCCCACCTGGAGTTTGCACCCCACCCACCCCAACAACACATGGGCTGCAGGGGCCTTTGTCACATCACTGGTCTCAAACACAACCGGCAACCGAATTTACAGGATCTGTTCATTGAGGGATCTAATACCAGATTTCAATCTCCTTCAATAGAATATTAAAGAATCATGTCATCTAGACATATCTAAAAACTTATGAAATTCCACACTTGCATTAGATATGTTAAATATTGTTATGCGTAAATCAAAAAATAACAGCACACAAACGAATATCTGTCTTCCGGAATACACAAAACCGTGTTGTATTGAAAATCAATGCCCCCCTACAACACACAATAATCGTCAATGCAAATATATAGGAGCCGCAGAATCCATAGTATATATTGTGCCACCGTTTGGCTCTAGTGTGGGTGGCCTCACTGGGCTCTAAGTATCCAGCAACATTGCCAAGTCAACTGCAAGTCTATCAAGTTTATACCAAGACACGTTGTGCTATTGTCACGTTAATTAATCCGACATTTCATGTTAAACATATGAGGTAACCCTATAGTCCAGGAGTTTAAAAAAATCTTAGCAAGTTAGCATTCCCTTTACCATTTCTGTCAATTATCAGTGAGGTGAGGTCTTGCTTATGCCGGAAATACGGGACACAATTGCCTATCCCTTCCAGTCTCTGCTCGCCCACAAGGATTCCGCACCCAATCAGTGAACCCAATACACAGAATATAAATGGTGCCCTGATTCAATAAAAACCAGTCAGGAGCGCTACATGCCGCGGAATGCCAAGCACTATCTCCAAACTCTCCGTCTGCAACAAAAAGTACACAACGTTTACAAACACGGAAGAAAGTGAATGAAGTTCGCATGTTACACCCGTTCCTGGTTAACTGCCTACTCACCTCAAGACCGCCTGAAGCAATTCTCTGAGGTGATGGTAACCTCAATGGTTTGCATCTAGGGTCACAAACAGTGCTTAATTTGTAAATAAACGCTTACCAGTGCCCAAAACCCTCCTCCTAACTATGAGACTGCTGCAATTAAATGTGCAAACACGGAATACTGAGGCAGCGTAATCCTGAAGACATCTCAGGTCTCTGCAATTCATTTTCAGCCACTCCTTGCCCCGTCAGATCACTCTTGCAGCTTTCTGCGTTCTCCCTTTGTGACGCTTTTTCGTTTTTCGCTTCCACGGTCTCTCCCATATGTGTCTTTTGCTCCCAGTAAATGCTTGAGGCAGAAAAATAAGTGCCGTCCCTCAAAAATACGTGCCGGTGCTCTGCACCGGAAACAACAAGCACAAATTAAGCACTGGTCACAACCATCACAATCTGATGGGAATAACAAGTAGATTGGGACACCGCAGATATGCACACACCTAATTTTGATTCGGAATATGTTGCAAAACTCTTTATGCAATTAGGATATACTTTTCCCGAATCGCAAAAGCAGTCCACTATAGCTTAAGAAAGCATAGTGTGGTCACAAATCCTGTGATTTTAACAACTGCCAAACGGTTTTGACCATCAAGCCTGAATCTTTTTACAGTGGAAGTAGACAGATAAGTTTGTTTTTTTACGCCAACTCCGTTTTTAGACGGACTTGATAAAGGCTTAATCAGAAATGTATGCCTATGACCCTTTTAATAAACTGGCAAATAATCCCATGTTTTTGTGTATCCATGCCACACTGCATACCGTGCTGTAAAAATAAAAGTAATGGAGAAAAGGTAGGCACATGTTTCTAATGCAAACACAGAAGGCAAGGCACTGTTGCATGTATACATCTTCACGCTCAAGCACTATGAATCTGGGCGCTATGAATATCAAAAACATGGTTGGTCTCAGGTTGCACACGCTATTTTTTGCCATATCTTACGATAAGCTATGACAAGCATAACGCTGTTCAGACTCTGGGGGAAAATACATTTTTATAAATGGAATGATGTTGACAGAGACACACGTGAAACGGGACCCCTTTACCAATCCAGCAGGGGAATAATTGAAAAAACATGCATGTTCAGAATGATTATTCTTTTGATAAAAAGGAACAAGTGGTTGCTATTTCGCTGGCCTTTCATCATGAAGGACAATACCTCTTCCAGTGTTTCAAAAGCATCTGCTTGAAGGATCCTTGAAGCCCCTGACTTCAGTCTGAGAGGTGTAATAAAAGCGGAGACATGAATGTTCACCACAAGAAAGCACCCGGATTTATAATGTTCATTTTCACGGCCTTAAACAGTCCCAGGTACTCTGGCCCTCCTAGTGAAATCCTACAAATTACAACGTTCTTTTTTCTTCTACCCCTCTGAAGTGATGCATCGCGTTGTTTTGAACTGCATCACTAACGCAAGGGAAGCTTCAGCTATGCTGGAAAAGCAGAGTTTGGGGTTTTATTCCCAGTTTTGAATTAGCGGGCCATGCCTGTGAAAGCCCATCACAATACAACCCCCCCCCGGATGTAAAATAAAATTCGGTGCAGACCAGTATTTAACCTGTTACGTAGATTAAATCTGCGGTCATTTTATTGTATATTGTTGTTTGACATGGTGTAGACAGGGCCCGCCTTTATTTAGATAGAGCCTCAGGCAAAACCAAACTTAGGGCCTGATTTAGAAATCCGTGGACGGGTTACTCCATCTCAACGGTGACAGATATCAAGTCAGCTGAAATCTAAATCGCATAGGACATAAGGGCCAGATTTAGATCCTGGTGGAGGGATTACTCCATCACAAATGTGACAGATATCCAGTCACGGTATTATTATCTCGATAGGCTATTATTTTGTCGTAACATGGTGGACGGCATAGCCGTCATGTTTGTGACGGTGTAAACTCACCATCATATCAATCAGGCCCTTAGTGCTCTTTGCGATCCTCCTCACTTCTGCTCCCACATAAACTTTTCTAATCTGCACTATTCTTTTTTCTATCTGATGTTGTTGTACCAGCTAAATAAACTTGTCAAAAATATTAACTGTTGCTATGCTGGCTGTTGATACAGTTATGTTTTTCAGTGGTTTAGGAACATACACCCCTTCCCTTGCTATCATGTATAACTAAAAGCTTCCCACCAGTGTAGTAAACCTAAAGGTATAAAAGGGGCAATACATCCTGCAGGTGAAAGGGAATTAGGGAAGGTCTATTTTTTCAACATTCACTATCACTTAGAGCCCTTTTTCCCTGCTCCTGTTACGATCTCTGGGTTGTTAGGACCCATTTAGCAGTGACTGGCATGTGAACACATTTCGCCATCCCACTTCACCTGAATCACACTGAGGCACAAGTCCTAATGAAATTAGTGAGGAGGACTAATATAGCCTTAGAACCCGCCGTAGCGGGCTCTACCGGCTATTAAAGGCCCGCTCCCCGCGTTAAATGCCCGAGCCGAAGGCAAGGGCATTTAACAAGGGAGAGGGACTTTAATAGCCGGTAGAGCCCGCTACTGCGGGTTCTAAGGCTATTAGAACATTCTGCCACACAGGGCAGAATGTTCTATGAAAAAAAAAATGTTCACGGAGCCCGAGGGGATTAAAATCCCCTCGGGCTCCGTGAGGCTTTGTTCACAGCTGTTGCTGTGAACAAAGCGAACATTGGAATGTTGGCGCTGCGGGCTTTTACCGGCCAGTAAAAGCCCGCAGCACTCCATTGTTTTCAATAGAGCCCCCAGCATTCCAATGTTCTAATTACCATTAACAACGAACGCAATAGGAAGTGATGTCAGCAAATGTGATGTCATAGTCATCCAGTATATCTTTACTTTATAGGGCATCGGCTACTTTTCCCACTCCTAATTGATCAGCCACCTGACGTGATAGCTATACATTTAATCAGCGAGACATTTGAAGCTTCAGAGGTGGGTCACAACAGTTTCAAAAGGCTAGGAATGAATGGTGCATGAACATTTAAACCTTTTCATCGAAGCCAGTAGGTGCGTGCCATGTGTTGCGCATGTTTATTTAGAAGATAACTTGGCTGCTTCAAATAACATTAGCTGTCAAGGGACTCAACATAACATGTGATATCTGCATTTTAGCCAACATAACTGTGCATGTTGGAATACTGAGAACCAAACATCAGGGAAAAAGCAAAACTACAAGTCTCAGAATGCAACCTTCGGTTGGCTGAAAGGTGAGAACTGTCTGTTAATATACTGGAGCACCTTGGAAATGGTATAAATAAAGCACAGTTTGTTATTGGCTTCACTCCCTTCCCAACTGTAAGTCACACTTCTTTGGAAAAAAGTTCTCTTTATTTTGCTATGAATATAGAAAATTGTTTATGAATATAGACCACACACAAAAACCTCATCCTCTTACTGTCACAGTATTTCCAAAAAAAGAGTAAGGTTTATTGGGCAAGTGGGGTTAACATTCAAACGGATCACTGACACAATACTGTGGAAAACAATACTGTTGACAAAAATATCATGTAAAAAATCGCTTACCACAATATCGTAATCCTATACTTATAATGGTAAGTGCAAAAATATTGGAAATAAATATTATCTGCATTAATATTGTCCAAAAATAGATACCAATATCGATTTTTAAAATATAAATAGAGTTCGAAAAAGTACATGTTAATGTTTAAAATATTTTAATATACAATTTTAATATAAAGTAAATGTATTCCTGTAATATTTAATACTTCATAGAAATAAACTTATATAAACACACAAAAACATATTTTGGCTGATATTTATATAATTATAGCTATATATATATATATAGATATATATATTTATATATGTATATATATTTTCAATACACATGCTCACAAACGAGCTCTAAGCGGCCCAAGAGGGGTGGTGCACCAAAAACCGGCAGAGCACTCCGGTTAATCTCCTCTCAACAACAAAATTATTTTATAACAGCAGCACTCTCAGGAGGTCAAAAAGAAGTACGTTTATTAAACACAACGCGTTTCGGCTGACTAGCAGCCTTGGTCACATGTATACACGTGACCAAGGCTTCTAGTCAGCCGAAACGCGTTGTGTTTAATAAACTTACTTCTTTTTGACCTCCTGAGAGTGCTGCTGTTATAAAATAATTTTGTTGTTGATATATATATATATATATATATATATATATGTATATATATATATATATATATATATAAATATGTATATAGTGCTATGAAGATACAATCAATACAAATATATATTTTACTCTG
Source organism: Pleurodeles waltl (assembly GCF_031143425.1). Taxonomy (NCBI): domain Eukaryota; kingdom Metazoa; phylum Chordata; class Amphibia; order Caudata; family Salamandridae; genus Pleurodeles; species Pleurodeles waltl. The sequence continues at coordinate 717,264,540 of NC_090436.1, read as the reverse complement.
TATTGCTTTTGAAATTTTACATTTATTTCTATACAAATATATCTATATACACACAGATACATTTAAAATATTATTAAACATATTATAATGTAAAATTAATATTTTAATTACTTATGTTACACTATATATGTGTGTGTGTGTGTGTGTGTGTAACATACATGCACAATAAAACCATAAAAATATAAAAACATTGAATAGGAAAAAATATATTAATTAAGTTTGACAATAAATAAATATTAACAATTGAAAAATCCAAAAAACACTTTTACAAAAAAACTATAACATTTAAAATGCATATAAAAAGAAAAAGGAAATAATGTAAGATATAAAAAATAAAACAATTAATGTTATAAATTTCACCAACATTATGAAAACTTTTGGAGTCTAAGAATATTAAACATACTACTCCCTCACTGATTTATGCACTGGTAGGGAAAGTGTTGGATTATGAAGGAGTAAAATATACTGTTCTCACTCTAGGTTGAGCAACAGTAGGGAAAGCGTTGGATTTTGAAGGGATGACATTTTAGGGAAAGTGTTGAATTGTACAGAGGTTCATTGTACTATTCCTACTGCAGTCCAAAAGTAGGGAAAGTACTTCACTTCAAGACCATTACATATGTAAGTAACATCATGAATGTAGAAAAATATTGAACTCTTAACAAAAATTATTGATGAACAGAAAATATATGTGAGAAAACTAAAACAAAATTACATACTTATTATTTGATGAAATAATTATCAGTTAATAAATATTTATTAATTAATTTCCAATGATATACTCTTCCAAACCTGCACCTAAAATATAATTCCATAATTTGCATACTTAAAAACAATCAAATGAATAATTAACAATAATAATTAATTGTTAATCAATTATTACTAAATGAACTTCCGAGCCTAGAACCCTACAGATCTAGCAGCCTACTGTTGAAATATATTTAGAATAAATAAATAGTCCATAATTTAAATATTTAACATTGAAAAATAATTAATTTGCAAATAATAATCAATAATTATTTAATTATTAACTTTCCACCATGTACCCCTACAGATTTAGCATCCAGCAACTAAAATTTCAGCAAAATAAATCAGTATTCCAGGTTTTACATAATTTTTTAAAAAAATGAATTAAAAATATTATTTAATTAACATCTCACCCTCGACCCCTAAAAACCTAGTGGTCCCACAACTAAAATATAAGTATAATAAATACGAATTCAATACATTACATACTTAAAATCAATTAAATAATTATTAACAATTAATAACTGATTGTTAATTAATTATTACTTCATTATCTTCCCACCCTACACTCCTACAAACCTAACAGCCCACAAATAACATATAATGAAAATAAATCAATATTACATGATTTACATAATAGATATCGATCAGATAATTAAATGACATGTATTCAATATTTCATAATTATTATTAACTAATTATTTTCCTACCCTATCACCCTATAAACCCTCCAATCTACTATGACACTATAAATCACTATAAAAAAATTAAACAAAGAATCCTAAAACACTGAAAATTACAAGATAATTAAAAAATAGAAACACAAAATACTATAGAAACTAAAAAGCACTCAAATATTTTACAAATATATTTTTAAACATCATATTATTGAAAATGATATTAAAAACATTTATAATATTTAAAATGATATTACTTACCTCACAAAACTATATTTTTTTCTGCAACTTTGTGCATCACGATATTTGTGTATCACAGTATTTTTTCCCAATATTTCTGCCTCCAGTATTTTAAAACAATATTTTGTCCAAACACCATTCACAGTGCAGCTGCTCTGTGTGTAGGGGCATACATTGACACTCCATTGAAAATAGGGTAAGGTGCTAAATATGCCTTTATTGTCCAGAATTTTGAGAACTGAAGTAGGATTTGGGCCTTGGGACACAGCACCACATGCAGAGCCAACCACAGCTGTAATTAGTCAGGAAGGCAGCAGGAAAAACGTGTCTCGAGACTGGAGACATAAGCTACTATTGTGCCTACTTACAATAAAGGGACATTTCTCAGGCTCGATAGGGCCTAGAGCTAAGGGGATGGAGTTCCCGTTCTGAAAAGAAAGAGGACATTCAATCTGTGTCCATGCCCCTTATGCTTTGTGCCCCAAATAAGTTATGTTAGACCTGACAGCCATGGGGTGGTCTTCCACCAACTTTTGCCTGCATCCATCTATTCGTCTTACCTTGTTTTTGCTGGTGTTAGGGCTCCCAAAGTCATTTTTCACTAGTGTGAGGCCTAACCCTCTCATAGGCCAGCATTGGAAATCCTTTAATACCCTTTTAAGGTGCAGTTCCTGATTGAGAAGGAGTAGCTATGTCATGTTTCATATTTTTGGAATGGTAATGATAAATCCTCTTTACTGGTAAAGTAAGATTTAACCTTACTATTTTCGAAATGCCATACAGCCTGTCTCTAATACGCATCTAGGGTGGGTGACAGCTACACTTTGTGAATTCCCTCTAGACAGCCACAAACACAGAAAGATTAGGTCTGTCTATGTACTGATCAACATTCTGATGGCTCTTCGTGGACAGGAAGGGTGGGAGGCCATGACAATTACACCTGAATAGGCAGTGCTTGTCCCCACACAAAGAACTAATTACCCCCTACTGACGGCCTGGAGACAGGGCGGAAAAGAAAGGGCATATGTGCACTTCAAAGACCCTTCTTTAAAGTCTCCCACACTTCAAAGCCACAACTGGGTACAAGTACCGGGTCTCTGACCCCACCAAATCAGACACTACTGGGCCTACAACTGAATTCTGTCAGAAGAGCTGCTGTGCTGGAACAAGGATTTCTACTCCGCTGGACTGCCATCGTGGAAGCACTACTTTCTGCTGTACTGCCCTGCTGCCTGCTCTGACCCTCTCTGACCCTGCTAAGGGAGAGCTTGACTCTGCCTTGCACCATAGGTGATCTCTAAGGGCTTGTTGGTTGCCTCCTTTTGCTTGAGACTCAGGGAAATCCAAGTCTCTACCCCTACTTCTGAGCCTGGTTCACTGAAAGTAGACCCAGATACTTGCACCAGGGAAATTGACATACGTCCTGTCTGCCTGAAGCAGAACCGGTGCATTAGCCTGGTTGCGAGAGCAGAATTGACTCATCACTCTCAGAACCAATGTATTGTCTTGAGAGCCTGATGCATCAGAACTGTGCTTCGCTGTTGCAGCAGTCTACAGAAATGGACATATACCCAAACTGTGTGGAGAAACCCAGTACATCTCACTTCAGTACAGTGCATCTTGGCCACAGCAGTTGCCTTTGGAATCAACGCATCACCATCACTGCATGGAACAGATTGACGCATTGTCATCCCTGTATGGACCTGATTAAAGCATCTCACAGAGCATCTCGATGTTGCAACCAGGAAAGGTACTTTGTTCATTGGGGCCCTGCATGGATTGCATAGTCGGCATGTGCTCCATTGTGGTCAACCTGAAGTTTGATTTTGCCCCAGTCCAGCATGACCTAAAGTAACCTCTAAGAGCACTGTTTAACCCTAAGCACGATTTTTTTTTTTAAACATATCTCGACTTCTACACAATAAATTTTTGTTGTTCTAGTTGTATTTTATTTATCAAAGCATAATCTATTTTTCTAACCTGGAGTTGAGTCTTTTGTGATGCTTTCACTGTGCTACCGTATGAGTTTTTGCACAAATACTTTACAATTTTTACTCTGTAAAACCCTACCACCACCCCAAACTGATCACTAGGTGGAGGTGACAAGAGCTCTGATCATGGCATGTCAGGACGTTTGTAACATCTTTTACACTGGTCCCCTAAAGAAGTGCATTGCCATGCTGAAAAGATTGCAGAAGCATATTGTTAGACTATGCTCAAATTGCCACTTGATCACATCAGATCTGCACTGAAAGCTTTCTACTGGCACCAGAATTAAACTCAAGATCTTCTGCTCTATCCATAAAGCATATGGGCAAAGGCCCAGGAATCCTGCAAAAGCCAGCACTTCTGAAGAGGTCCTGTTACACACAGACTAGAAAGATCCAATTATCAAAGACCCATCTGAACAACTTATAAAGCTTCAAGATGATAAAAAATAGGTACATCCTTGAAAGCCCAAAGCTATGCAATACCCACAACCACAACCTGACATCTGACTCCAACTACATGTGAGTCAGTAAAGTGCTGAAACCAGAACTAATCAGACTTATCTTCAAATTAACAATACACGTACTCAGTCATCCTGTGGAAGAACTTTGAGCACACATTCCAGGTTATCTATGAGATTCCAATGCAATATTTCCTGTCTTTTTTCATGTTCTGTGTAACTTAGCCCTTCAAAGTATTTAACAGCTACAAGTAGCACTTTCATTACCCCAGCCCCAAATACATAAATAAAAGATTGGAAAAGTTTTAAAGTTAAATCATTTAAAACAATCTTGTCAGAATGACAGGTTAAAGTGTATCTAGGATCCCATTAAAAACATATTTATATTTTGCATTTTTATATAGCAAGAACTAAGGTGCTGGAGCACATTACAGGGGCACCAGTTACACAACACAAGGACATATTCATTTTTAGGCACAGGAAGATTAAGGACTTCATTATGAGTTCGGCAGGAGGGATAACCCGTCTGCCAAACGTCCGATGGGGTATTTGCCACCATGCTGTCTACCTCCCCACTGGGCCCATTTCGACTTTCCCACTGAGCTGAAGGGCATAGACCAAGGCTTCCACTCATCAGCCCAGTGGCAAAGTGGCAGCTACATTGTTGCCAGCTCTTAATTGATCCGGCAGCAATGCTGCCACCGCAGGGGGCACCAGCACCCTTGCAATGCTCACTGTCTGCCATGCAGGGGGACCCCGGCACTGCCCATGCACTTGGCATTGCGAGGGTGCTGGGCAGGGGGACCCCTGCACTGCCCATGCCCCTTGTGGCCCCCTGCACCTGTTAATATTGCCATGAAAAGGCTGGTGGAGAACCAGGCCGAAATCAGCAGGGTGGAACTTCATGATCTCTGCCACCGTCTGCCCATCAGGATCATTGATCCCGGCAGAGACATTGGTACCCCATTGGTCTGACTGTCAGGGTCGTAATGTGCTGGTTGGACCCCCACAGCAGTGGGGGTCCTGACCACCACCACGAGGCTGGCAGTCTGAAGACCGCCAGCCTCGTAATCAGGTCCTAAATGATTTGCTCAGAATTACAGGTAGTTGAACTGATGCCAAGACTCAAACCAGATTCCAAAACCAAGGTAGGCACATCTGAGAGTAAAGCCACATCCTCTATGGACATGTAATATGAGCCTCTGTGATCCAGAGTCATTAGTCACCTTATGAGGTGTTTGCTGAAAAACATGAGCTGTGACTACATATTGGTATTGGTTTAAATATGATGTTGGTCACATTCCCATAAGATAACCTTGTGTCAAAGCACAACAAAAAACGGGCAAACAAGTAATCTATCTGCTTGATCCCCTAGGTTACCGCCATGACAGGTGGGTAATAAATAGAATCTTTTAACATACAAAAACATTCCATCAGTCTCTACAGCTTTGAAATTTAAGACTGACTTTACTTTGAAGACATGGTTTTTAATATAAGAGGTAATATCTATGATGCTCAAATCTGTGATAAAAGAAGTTGATTGCTATTTGATCTACAAAGTACTGTAGCTAGCACATGCTTGGATTAGTGTTGTGGTTGTGCGAGCAGGGGGAAAAAAAAAAGAGGGTTGAGGAGGTTCCAAATGTGTCTTTACTATTTTGTATCCCATAGGTTTATGTGGTCTTCAATACAGAAAAACTGCTGAAAGGACTTAAACGAAATTTTATACAAATAACATTACTCATGGGCTGTGCTTTAGAAGGCCTGGTGTAAATCTGTTAAGTAGTTTAAGAGAAATTAACTTCAAAAAAGTGTTTGGGTTGAAGCATGAAGAGGTTTTCACGGCCCCATTTCAAAAGTATAAACACACCCAATGGACTAAGGCGCTTTTTCCTCCCTTTGTGCATTGTCAAAGCATTAACTCAGCTCCACATCCACTACATTCTGATAAGCTGGTCATCAAGGAAACATTTCTTTTGTTGCCGCCATAACCCAACATGGTGCAATGAGCACCATGTTGTGAAATATAAAAAGAAAAAGGGCATAAAGTGGCAGAGTAAACCGACCATGTCTGACAGGCCAATGTGGGGAGAGGGCCAGAAGTCACCCCGCCCAGTATTAAACTACAAATGAAAAAACAATTGTTGCAAATTAATGAATCCTGTGCTGTATGTGTGGATTCTGGAATTGCAAATGCTACATAGGATTTGTGAGTCCTGCAAAAATGTGGAAATTGAAAGTATTTTGAACACTAATGCTGTGCTTCGACATGCGGCAGTGTAAGAGCAAGTCTTAGTCACAGTCAAGGGACCATTGCTTAAGGGACGTGGAGTGTTGGTGATGGCCATCCATGGAGAGTTAGGCAAAGGGCATAACCCAAAATTCCTGTTGTGCACAGCCAAGGGCGTGCACAGTAGAAGATGTCTGTCCACAGAGAGTTGGGTGCAGGATCGGAGGCAATGCCCTATGGTCAACCCCTGTTAGACCGGACATCCTTGGTGTGGTATTCCCCTAAACTTTTTGCCTTCACTCCACCTGTTTTGGTGGATTTGTTTTTATTGGTATTAGGACTTTCTGTACTTTCACACTGTTAACTAGTTCTACGGAGCCTGTGCTCTCTCCTTGAAACATGGCAACAATATCTTACACATAATTGGCACATTTAATTCACTTTCAAGTCCCTAGTAAACGGTATACAGGGCCTGTAAAGCATACGGTACGAGTGGGCCTGCACTAGTCATTAAAGTCATCTTTTAAAAGGTCTCAGGCCTGCCACTGCAGCCTTGATTGCAGTTTAAAACTTCCATTTTGACCTGGCAAAATAAATCCTTTGCCAGGTGAGAACTTCCCTCATTACTACATCTAAATCACCCATAAAGTAGGTCAGGAACATTGCATTTAAAAATTAGGACATGTGGGATTAAGTTGTGCATGTCCTAGCAGTTACAAATTCCTAAAGCTATTTTCACCATCGGAAAATCTATCTCTTCCATTGACTAACACTGAGGTACCTTATTACATTTATTAAGTTACACCTTCAGATTGGGATCACATAGAAAGATACTGTTTACACTCAAATGAATTATAATTTAAAACCATCTTCAGTGGTAAAATTATATTTTAAGTCACAATTCTGAAAATGCCGCTTTTAGAAAATTGTTAGGACAAGAAAAAGGCACTATATTTAACTAAAAGTTTGAATCTGCATATCTTTGGTCTACTGATTGGATTTTTGTCATTGTGTCATTCTAACATCATTTTATTTACAAAAATTTACTCTAATTTTCTGAATTGGTCTACGATTTCTTTTGTGTGTTGTGTTTACACTTTATTACTTTTCCTGCGCTGCATAAATTCTTTACACTTTGCCTCTATGTTAAGCCTGACTGCTTTGTGCCAAGCTACCAGAGGGGTAAGCACAGATGAATAATTTAGTGAATTTGGTGGTTGACTCTGACAAGGATTGTCCTTCATGCCTCAGTAAGGTTTCCACCCCCCCAACCAATACCCCAATTTCTTACCATCCCATTCCAGATGGCCAAAGGCTGTGCAAAGAAAGTGGTGGGCGACTGTTGAGGGTTAGGTAGAGGACATATCCAGCAGAAAGCCCTGCGGCAAACTCAACCCTGGCTGTCCCTGGAGTGTTCTGCATAGTGGAAGAACAGAGGCACGACCCTGCATTATATTCTGTTGCATACAGCTGAAGGCTGTGAGCAATGAGGGTTAGAAGGTTGTGATGGGTAAGGCACAGTGCCTTTCTGGAAGCCAGGACCTGTAGCAGATGGTTGGTATATTCTCTTTTTTTAAACATAAGTTGAGGTCTTACAACCAACATTATATTGCCACATCAGTGTTACCCTGCTACATTTGATATATTTTTATATCTCACCATCTGAAATACACTGCAATCAATAACCCATTTGACATCCCTGAACGTTGTCTCTTGCTGCATGATGAGCATCTTTCTCTTGTCTAATCATACATTTCTACAAATGTACACCTATGTAATGTGAATTGTTATGTATATCTATGTGCCTTACGATGATAAGATTAGTTTTATGATCTGTGTGATAGAGGTAAAGTTACTTAAAAACATTAAAGAAAGGAATGGTGTACAACTGTTAATGTCTGATAGTCTGGTACACAATCCTTTATATCACGGACCTTGACATTGGTGATGCCATTAGTGACATAATCAATGAAGCAATTTGTAGGCTACTGGGAAAACGCCATCTGGAAATGTATACAGTCTATAAAGCTGCAGTCCATCCTGAACTATTGATGTATCTACTCTCTAAAAGAATCATTAATCAACCTCAGTATTTTGTTTCCTCTTTAAGCTACCTCAGTGAGGTGGAGCAAGTAGTCATAGCGCAGAAAGCCTATTGGTCTATGTGGAAACACCTCTTAATAGTTAAGATTAAATTCAAATCAGGAAAATACCTGCAGTGCATCATCCTGTATGCACATGTGGATATACGTTACACACTGCAGTTCACTTTTCAGTCAATAATATGGAAATCTGTAAAAACCTGTTCTAGAAGGAGTTGTTTGTTAATCTGATCTATAATAAGCATTAGCAACCTGAGATGTGTCCCGACCTATTTTGTATTCATCGGTGCATTGTGTATGAGTATTTTGGTGAGGGAAGTTAAGGATTTTAGTGCTTCATTAGTGAAACATAAATAAATAAATACAAATAAGTACCAGGGTTCTTGTTAGTAGGCCACTGCAGTGTGCTCCATCAATTGCTCCTGCTCTGGCAGCCCATGCCAGTACCAACACGACTAATAACCATTACACTCATGTAAGTGTGGCAATTCAGAATAGTCTAGGTCCCTCAAAGCTATAAGAATGGATTGGGCAGCAGGTACTAGTCATTTTTAATGCATGTTGTATTAAAAACAACTGTTGTTGTGGTAATATCTCAATTAGAAATACAGCACCACCACGTGGCAGACTGTCAGAAAGGCAGGTGTTGGCTATTAAGTGCTGGCGCCGGGCACTGGAGACCATCAGCTCAGATTAAGCACTGAATTAATTCACTCATTTATGGTATTTCATAGTAGTTATACCACTCTCTGCTATATCTGCCTTGCATTGCATAACATTCCAATTTTGCCAAGCTAATCCCAAGTGTATCCTACATATTTGATGATGATGTTGATTCAAGAGATGTAGAAGGCAGAATCACGGATGTATTCGAATGACAACTATTGTGGCACACTCTGACTACACCTTGGAAAATATGATATAATCTGCCAGGTCTTCAAAACCTATGAAAGGACAACAAGTTGGTTTTGGTGCATTTTTCCAAGGCAAGTTAACACACGAATTTGGTATCTTTGATAGAAACTGAGCAGAATTCATGGAGCGTGCATGAGAAGGCACGTTAAGACTGCCGAAGTTTGTTGATTGAGTGAAGGTATTCAATTGACTATAATAGGAAGTCATTCAGCCGTCCTCACTCACTCTTGGTCACAACCTTGAGTTACCATGTCTCATTTGGCACAGGGAAGACCTTATAATTGTCCCCTTTGTATCATCAAATGTTACAACTGATTCATTAGTACTTCCCTTTGATATTTGTGATAAACTAAAATCATAAAATAGAATCAACATCCAAACAAACCACAAAACTGCAACTCAACACGTTAACTACAGGCGAACATTCATTAGGACACCCTGTAATTCAAGGACTGGATGTGTTTAAGCTTACAGAATTTGCAGTAGAGGCAATACATAAACATGGCTATTTAATTATTGGATGCTTAGTGAGCTAGTCTATCAGCTGGCTTTGCGTCCCTCCTTACTTTTACTACAGCAACAAGCGCAGATTTCTTCTCTGAATCCACTACAGTGAAAAGGTAAGCAAGGAGCACCTCATTCTTCTGAACATTTGCGTCTGCCTCTGCCTGTCTTCAGAACAGAAAACAGCCTGAAATAGCAATAGTCCGGAGAGTCACTGCATGAAAACTGACTAAAATAACTGGAGTAGGCGTCACGGACCCCTAGGGGAACCCGGATCACAGGTTGAGGACCACTGATAGACAATATGCAGGAGGATGTCCCTTTGAAGTGCAGCTTACTGTCTCTGATCAGTATCAGTTGATGCACCAAGATGGGTAATATGCTCAATATTCTACACGTTTCTCAACCTGTCGCTTTTCCATTGAGGGTGAAGTCAGACATTTGACAGAATCATCCTGAAACAATTCAATTGAGGTTGATCCAACTGACTCTTCTTTCCTTCTGATGATCATGAGAGAAGGTTTTAAATGTTCTACCCCCTTATAATCCCATATACTTTGAACGTCCCCCAAATGCAAAGAAGCACCATTCGTCAGACTCTAGTTGGTTGCTGCTAAGCACTAAGCACCCTATGTGGTAGGCACCGTATTAATCTAATTATAACACTGGACCACATTCTTAGGTCTCCAGAACGAGGCTGTCTACGAATGTCTCTGACTAGCCAAGAGCGCCACTCTTCATTCCGAATCATCATGAATATTTGAAAACTCTTTACGCAAACCATTCTCTAACGAGCATTTCCTAAAAAGAATAAAGTGTCAAGCTTCTAAAACATTCAGATTCTCTAATCTAAGCAGTTTGTAGGTTTCGTGTTTTTTTAATTTTTTTTAGCTGCATGGACAGTGCGATGATCTCAAACCTAAGAAAAAGTAGATAATGCTCGTTTTGGAATCCCGAGTAATACAAAGAAGACATGCACCAACAAACATCAGATATACTGCTCGTACATCCTGTCAATTTACCTTTAAATAAAACATTTTCGAATGATATGTATGGTGTGTTTGTGTCTGCGCTCTATGACAGGATCTTCTTTAATCTACTTTGATAGAGTGGAGAGAGTGACAAACACACAGACAGATAGAAATATCTTGAAATGACAGCAAACACAGCCAGATGGAAAGCATTCCCTTACTGAATTCCTGTCCTCAACAATAGCAGTGTATGCTCAGAATCGAAGCAGCATTATTGTGACTTGTAGCCATAGGCACATATCTCTCCAGCAACTCTCCCCGTGGTTGTCAAGTGAACGATAAATATTTGTATCTGACAAAACCTCTCAATCTGTTGAAACAACGCTGTCTAAATTATGTCAGATTTCAGATACCCCAAAGCAAGCAAAGCTCCACAGAAGCAGATAGTGAAAATGGGCTCAACTATCAATTGACAGCAGAGTGGAAGTATAATTTATATGTTATCACATTCCATTTTAAATGTATTATATTTTGCAGAATGTATTAAGCGTCAACAGTGATTGTTCTTTATCACTGATGCAGTAAACAACAGCAATTCGTTTAATATACCAAGGTCTTGCCAGTGACACAAGGAACCTATTCATAACCTAATGTACAATGCCTGTTTGCTGCTCAAATTGTTAGTTTGCTGATGCATGTGCAAGGTCCTGTTCAGTATGCCAGGATTTATCTGCATATTTCAGGGGTGACACTGCACAGTTCAATAGATTTGAAATTGTTGCTCAATGTAGGAGAGTATAGGGTCTTATTAATGAGCCAAAAACAGTCGTGATGTGCCAAGGTACTTGCTAGCAATGCATATAACTACACTATAGTGTTGCTCAAAGTGGCAATTGCAAGTTGTTGAAAATGTGCCCTTCCTGCAGTGTCCTCGAGGATGTGTTGCCTTTGTATTGAAACTTATTTTGTTGACTGTAGAACTATGTGCACTTTACCCCTGCTAAGCAGAGGTAAGTGCTTGTTCTCCATGTTTAACATATTAACATTTGTGTACACCTAATTGGCACATTTAACGTGCTTTCAAATCCCTACTGTATAGTACCACCTGTACCAAGGTTCTGCTAAATATCCGACTCGCTACTAGTGGGCTGCAGCGCTCATTGTGCCACCCACCAAAGTAGTACTGTAAAACATGGCTTCAGGCTGCCCCATGTCCATTTCAAACTGGTAAAATAAACCTGTTGTCCGGCCTAAACCTTCCTTTACAATACTTATAGGTCACCCGTAAGCCTGGCCTTTAATGCCCATTGGGAGTATTAAAAGTAGGAAATGCATATTTAATGTTTTACATTTCCTGGCAATTAAAAACATCCAAAGTCGATTTCTTACTATGGCAAGGCTAGCTCTACCATAGATTAATACTGGTTTACACTATTACATTTAATACGTGCTAAATGCAGTTTGGGAGCAAATAGAAACATAATACAAGGACTTGTTTTAATAGTAATTTATCATCCCACCTATTTATCAAGTCTGATTTTATATTACCATTTTTCAAACAACACTTTTAGAAAGTTGCTGTTTTCCTGCCTAAACCCAAAATGCTTTCCAGACACTGTTCATCTGTCACCTGACCCCTGATGTTTCCCTGTGATGAGATGTGCATTGCTCCCAGACAGTAGACAAAGGGCTCTGGGTGTAACCGGATGGTCTGTGGGCTGTGCCCAGCCCATTTCTCAGCTTCAAAGGAAACCTATTGTGTCACTGGCAGATAAAGCTTATCCCTGGGCCTGCCGCCCCTTTGTTTATCTTGTCATGCTGGCTTCAAACCCATATGGTAACTGACCAGAACTGTTTTATATGTGGACAAAGGGTTGGTCTGTACTCACAGGCTGGCACTAAGCAGAAAAAGTGAACCACACAGACCTCTCCTTAGAACGGTCCTTCACCAATTATCAGGAGACTGTCCTGCTATCTAAATAGCCCGAAGGAAGACTGAACCTGCTTGCCTTAGATCCAGGACACAAGAACTGATTCCAAGGGTCAGTTAGCTGACCTCCTGTTTGTGCAATAGGGACACAGAAAGCTTACAGGGGCCTCTCCCCCTGCGAGTGATCAGCTGACCAATTCCAACTGGAGGTATCCTAGACTCTGCTGCTGGTCTTTGCTGGAGTGAGTTCCAACCCTCAAGTGGCACCCTCCAGGTTCTGGAACCTTGAATGGTGATAAGGTGTATTCCCACTGTCCCTAAACTGCAAGACATGGAAGATAGAAACATTTTATCAACTTGCAGACTGAGAACCATTGGAGACCAGAATTGCAGTTGAAGCCAAAATCGTCGACTTTGAATCACCAGTTGGCCTTACCTTACTGGTTTGCCCCACTAAAATAAATCTGACTTCCAAATCAGTTTCTAAGTCTGAACGTAGAGGGCTTCATCAGGACTGACATGGATAAGCATCTGATTGATGCAGAGGCCTTCCTTGGCACAGACTTCATACTTTGTCCTCTCAGAGCCTTCCCACCTTCATAGACGGCAGCATCAAGACACAGCTCTTCATCAACCTGCCATCCTAAAGTGCTGATTCAGATCCAGCTAGCAGCCTGCCCCACCGAAGACTTCTGGTCAATCAGTTTTTCTCCATAAAAATGTTTTTGATTTAGAAGATAAACTTTCAACTGGGACGAAGCTGGTCTCTGTATCTGAACCACACTCAATCACTGTCTGCCTTAACTTTTGACTTGGACCCAGTCTAGAGTGACTAGATACCCCCCCAGTTGTCACTTTGTACTTTTTGGTATATTTTCAATTCAAACTTTAAACATTTATATTTCTAGTTATACCAAATGGATGTTTGTCATTTTGGTATCATTTTATTTATTAAAATATTCTCTATTTTTCTAGATTGGTTGATGTTTCCTTGAGTTGTGTTTTCTCTTTATCACTGTTTGAGTGCTGCATACATACTTTACACATTGCCTCTAATTTAAGTCAGACTGCTTTGTGCCAAGCTATACAAGTGTTAATCACAGGTGTATTTAGTGATTTTAGTGACAAAATTGCCTGCTTCACCATTCTGTGGTAGATCTAGCTGGAATGCTGAAGTACACAAAAGCACTATAACCTTCTTTCAAGGGGGAAAAAGTGGTGTCAAATTATATGAAAGCTTGCAGACTGAGAAATAGTATGTACAGGTACAGTGCTCATTAAAGGGGTGCTTCACCAGCCCCTGTATTTTGGATCTTTTAGATACCTAAAATAGATATGTATGAATAAATGAATAAATGAATTGCAGGATTTGTAGAGCACACAGCTACTCCTCGGAGTGTCCCGGCACTAAGTGGAAAGTAAGAGAGAAGAGGAAGGGAGAGCAATTAAGAGCTGAAAAGCCAAGTTTTCAGTTGTTTTTAAAAGAACATTTGTTGACTATTTGACGTAATTCATCAGGGAGGCTATTCCAGGCCTGCGGGCCCAGGAGAGAGAAGGATCTAACTCCTGTTTTTGCTCACTTAACCCTGGGAACTTTGACATAGTGACCAGAGGAAGACTGCAGAGATCTACGTGGAGAACAGAATATTGAGGACAAGTACTCTGGGCCAGACTGGTGAAGGGCCCTATGCTCGACTCTTAAGGTTTTAAGCATAATCCTTTTTTAACAGAGTTTGAAAGGTCAGCTGTTTGTTAATACCCACGTTCTTTACAAATGTGACTTGAACATTGGGTGGAGGAGTGTTATCAGGTCTGTGAGCTTGCAGGTTCATAGTGAAATTATAACTGAAGCAGAGGATCTCAGCCTTATGTGGGTTACACTTAAGTTGATTCAAACCCATCCACTGGAAGACCCCAGGTAAGCAAGGTTTGATGACTTCTCCATTCAGTGTCTCATCTTTCCTAAAAGGGAAGAGTAGCTGAGTATCATCAGCATAGGTCACTATCCTGGCACCAAAGGACTCGACCAGAGTAGATATTAAACATTGTAGGAGTAAGGACCAAGCTCTGGGGCACTCCCACAACACACTACTCTTCCTAGAAGAAAACAGAGGCATCTAAACCTCCTGGAATCTATCCTCTAGGAAGGACCTTTACAATTTAATGCCATAGCCCTGATGACAATCTCGCCATAGCAGGTCAGCTGTCAAGTGCTAACAAGACCAGGACTGCTTTTTCCCCGCAGCTAAGGTGTATTTGATTTCTCAGAGGATTACAAAAGAAGGGCTTCAGTACTAAATTTGGGTCCAACCCCTGACTGGCTGGGATGGAGCAGCCTGTTGGATTTAATATACCTTGACTTTTAAATGAAGCTGGTAACAGGGAAATCGGCCTATAGTTACTTAAAATACTGGGGTCTCAATTGGACGTTTTTAAGAGGCAAAATCTTGGCCTGCTTCCAGATGCAGGGGACAATCCCAGAATCCAGAGATCTGTTGATAAGGGAGTTTAGCACAGGATTGATGGCATCCACTCCCTTCGCTAGGACAGATAGAGGGCAGGGGTCAGCAGATGATCTTGAGCTTAAATTGAGTATGTTAAGTCTTGACTATGCTACTGGAATTGGTTCAAATGAGGAAAAAACACAATTAGTGTCAGCAGGAGGGGGAAGCAATTAATGAGAGCATTAATTGTTGCAAGACTACTTTGAATGTCTGCAAGTTTGATTTTTGAAAAGGAGGTCAGTTGTTCACAATGTGTGGCCGAAAAATCTGCACTTTGGTGACAGGCAACAGGGTCTAGAAACTTTTTTGACTATCTTAAAGATTTCAGTTGGCTTATTATCTGCCATTTCAATCTTATCCTCATGGATTTTGTTTGGTAAGATTAATTAAGTGAGGGTAGCTTTTGAGCACTGACTTGTATTTCAATTTATCCTGTGGGCTATAGTGACATTGCCAAACTCTTTAGGCCTTCTTACAGATTTTCTTGGCCTGCCAGAGATGTTCATTAAACCATGGACAGGAGGGCTGGGTCCTCCCCGTTATACGACTGGGAGAGGGACTATGGCAGGGAAAAGGTCTTCCAGCCTTTTCTACTCTACATTATACCCTATTTGTTATGGAACATGGAGACCCAATGCATATTTCCAGCACTTACTACCCATTGAGCATCACTAGATTTTAAATTATCTGTTAGAATTTTGTCCATTGCTCCCAATGGAAGGCTCTTTGACGACTTACCACTAGAATCTGGCATGAATTACAAAGGACATGCAACGAATTCCAGCGTTACTACAAATGTTTTCTAATCTATAACTTGCTAAGACCTTCCGACCAATTTTAAGTATGGCCATCACCCTAAACTGTTAAATGATCCAAGGCACTTCAAAATGCTTCTAAAAAGGGTTAGACAAGGAGTGCATCCCTCACCTTAGGACTCTCCCCAAGACATTTCTCTGAGTGAATCAAGTCATTGCAAGGTAGCATTAAAGTGTATGAGGCTTCCTGGAGAATGATTTCTAATAGGCATCTCCCAATCAGTAGGAGACACTCAAACTCAAAGCACAAAGATATTTACTCTCCTAGTATTGGCCAATGCTTTGTAATCAAATAAAAGTGGCAGGATTTCCACCACTTCATTTGTAACGTGCTTTGTTAACCTTTTAATTTTAAGCACTTCTACAGTGAGCTTGTTTTTTTAGGTCTGACTCAATAGCACAGCTGTATAGAAATCTATTGTTACTAACTCTTTAAAAGTATACATAGAGTAGTCTTTATTTCCACTCAGAAGAGTAGTACTCTTTCACCTCATGCTGTCAGCTATTTGGTGTATAATTACACACCTAATGAGTGATTGCATTGCCATGCATGAGGGACAATCCTAGATATCAAAAGTACACTGTAGCATCACAAATTAAATGTTTCATCTAACACATGCATTATATACAGAAATCAAGCTTTTTTTAATTTTTTTTACTAGAGGGCCTTTTTAATGTTTTAGTCAGGAACAGTGTGCAAATCACACAAACGTGCACACATTTTACACATGCACACACACACACACATCCACATGTATGCACAAGGGCACACAATCCAACTACTTATAAAAGGAGAAGCTATCCGTCTGTCATAACACTTAGTGACACAGAGGCATGGACACATGCAGTTTGCTTGCCTTAGCACGTTAAAGGTAGACCTATTGGCTTTGCCAATTCTTGTTTTACTTCTCTTTCAGGCTGCAGGGAAACATATCTTTCATCTGACACGAGAGTACGTTTATTGGGAGCAACTTGTTAAAAAAATACACCACCATATTCCATCAATCTCCATGCACTTTAAGGTTGTCATTCTCTCTTGAAAGTCTATGTTTCTTTCAGATAGTCATTAGGTAGTTCAGCTTGATTGTGTTGTCAATTTATGTGCCTACACACTGTTGAAATGGGTTTCATGTACGCGGCAGGGAACTGTTCTGTCTCCTTCAAAAGCCTCATCCAAAAGGCTGCTAGAGTAATAGACAGATGGAATTCAAAATGATGGCAACCACAACCAGATGGAAAACATTGCCTTACCGAATTCCTAGAACGCACTGCATACAAATGTATACTTAACAATAGAAGTGCACTTTAATAAACATAACATCATTCGTTTGACATATAGCCATGGGCCATAGTCGCTGCACCAGCACAGCAAATGGTTGTCAAGTGAACCGCAAATATTTTTATCTTATAACAACTTTAACTGTTTTAAACAACACTGCCAAAGCGTTCTGAAGCATCACGCAGCAAGGGAAAGTAGATCCTAGTGCTGGATAGTTGAGATTAACACCTTTAACATTTGCCAAGTGATAGGACATGTCATAACATTTTAGAGTTCTTATGAAAAGTGTTGCCTACAATGACTGCAGCATGTAAATGTACTTATGACAACAGCATCATTTGTTATGTTATCTGCTTTGCTACTTTGAGAAAATGTGATATATTTCATAATCCAAAGCAAATGAGGTCAATTAATCATTAGCTTAAGAAAAGTGTTAAGAAATAGGGGCCAGATGTATCAAAGGTTTTTACCCATTGTATGTCTATGGGAAAATGTGTTCATACATATGGCCCTAGGTTGCTTAAATGTAGCTTAAACAAGCGTGCATTAATATATTTACATTCAAATAGAGAGGACAAATAGAATGTAGAAGTCGAAGACAGACAAGTTGCAGCCCTACTTGCGTCCAGGTTATGTGCAGGTTGTTTGAGCTGAGGGGGCTGGAGGAGTAGTTGTGCAGCCTAACAGAGGCCTGTGGATCACCAAACACTGCAATCTTCTTTGAACGAGCACATCCAACACCCTCTGCTCTCCAGTAATGAACCTGGGATCTGTGCACACACAGACGAGCTGCCCTTCTTCTGTCATCCAGAGGCTTTAACACTCAGATATTAGGGCAGGCTGCTTCACATTTCCTACCTGCCCTTCCACCAGCACCTGTTAACACCATGACCTATAGAATACAGTACTCGCTGCCCACATCCCCATCGCCATGCATTCCCCAGACCTCAACACTCCCAAAGGCTTCCCAGCACTATCCTTCATAATAGTGTCATCTAACAACTTATTTTCCTCGACAACCTCTTGCATTCCACCCTGCTTTGTTCTAAAACATCAGCCTTCAGCTAGAAGCTGAAACCCTGTTCGCTGTATACATGATGGAAATGTAGTGCAAGCAGTGAGTATCCACTCCATAAGCAATGTATCGCGTTACAGCATTTCTTGTGATGCAATGGAAACATCATGTGTTATATCACACAAAGTAAGCCCTGCAAGCGCAAACTTAAGACACGATCTCAGCCCCAGTTTTAGGCTGAGTGATTTCTAGAACAGATGAAGACATGGAGCAGCACTGATTTCCCACCTGAACAGTGGAAAAATGTCACGTGTCAGAGGAACTTTAAAGGCATAACATAGCACTATATACAAAGCAACAGACCAACACAATTAAATCACAACATAGCACAACACAACAGTCAAAAATGAACACAACACAACAGCAGTGCAATAATGCAGTAAAACACATCAACATAAACTCACACCACAACATAATGCCACACAATAAATATTCACAAGTATTCTTGTCATACACTACCACCTCCTGTTTCATAGTAAGATGCTGAAAGGTTGTAGTAATGAAGGTTGGGACAAGTATGAGATAAAATAAGATTTAGGCCCTCATTACAACATCAGTGAAGCTGCGGCTGCCATCATACCACCAGTGCTGGTGGTATGATTGCCGCCCTATTAGGAGTTTTCCGCTGGGCCAGTGGGCGAAAACAGTGTTTTTGCCCACTGGCCCAGCGGAAAACTCACCACAACATTGAAGCTGGTTCGTAATCGAGCCGGCGGCCATGTTGAGGTGCTTTGGGTGCAGCAGTACACGTCGCGCATTTCACTGCCCGTAATTCTGGCTTTGAAATGCGCTATGGGGCTGTGCAAGGAGGCTCCTGCACTGCCCATGCCAAGTGCTGCTGCTTGCAGTGCTGCCCTGGCGGATTACAACCGCAGGGACCACCAGGCTGCAGGCTGGCTGCAGCCTGGCGGTGTGGGCGGTACGACAATGGCGGATCAGCCAGCGTCATAATGGGGGGGGTCGGGCCGCCCTATCAGCGGCGCTCCAACCGCCATTGCGAGGCTAATGAGGGCCTTATTCTTGTAAACGTCCCCAGTAACGGAGGAGACGCAGTGGCATAACGAAAACTGAGGGCTTGCTGCTGCAAACTACATGGAGGTCCCCCCTACCAGGGTTCATTCAGGAGCTCTCAAGACAGGTTACTGTGCTGAAGGTACACCCTGGAACTCCTGGATCTCAAGGGCACCCCAAACCACTGGGGGCTGCAGGGGCCTTTTTTATGTCACTGAGGCGATGACCAGCGATTACAATGGTCAAGGTGAAACTGCTGAGCAGTTCAAATAATACATTCTAATGAGGAATACTGAAGCATACAGTAACAATTCTAAACAAATAACTAAAGCTCTTGCGCTCTTGTGCAGGTAAGTAAATGTTGTTTACTTACTAGCACAAGAGCGCACAAGCTTTAGAAAACTACAACAAAGGTGTTTGCATCCAGGCAGTACTTTAAATGGGCCGGTACTGTCCGGTACTGGGTACCAGCACTTTTTTATTTTGGGAGGGAGAGTACCTGCACTTCTCAGGAAAAACATAATACTTTTAATTAGAGAGTACTGGCACTTCTGAGACACAAGCAGGTACTCTGGTACAGAGTACCTGCACTTATATTTTTCTATTTCGAGCACTGCATCCAGGTCCGGACTGGTCATCAGATACACCTGTAGGCTGGCAGGGTGGGGCTGTTTTCAATGCCGTGGGGCCCAGTTTTGCTGCAGGGGATCTGCCGGCCATGTTCCCCCTTGCATCGTTTCCAAATCCAATGCAAAAACAAATGACTTTAAAGCATGTTCAGGGCATACTTTAAAGCCACTTATTTTTGCATTGTTTATTTAGAAAAAAATGTCCAGTAGCCTGTTCAACCCTGTCTCCATCAAGCACTGACAGCATCTTACCACCAAGAAATAAAACTGCACCGTTAAGATTATAATATATTTTGCAGACTCTGACGTCATTGGCGCCAAAGTCGTCCCTCCCTGCAGTGATCACTGCAGATGCCTTCTGTCATTTCATGAGGAATTGCAACTTACAGTAAACATTTTTTTCAAGCAAAAATCGGACATTCAAGATGGCGGTTTACTGAAAATACCCACAGATGTGACAGCTGGGCAGTGACTGTGCCTAAAAAGCACTGCCAAAGAGACACATAAATATATAAAGAAGAAGACTGCACTCAAAGTCTACACACATCCAGTGATATATAGTGACCCTCATGTCACAGAAGTAATCTATATGTGACAGTTTATGTTTATGTTAACTAAAGCACTAATGGATTGACTGTAGAATGATGCACTGAGAACTCATTTTAAATGTGGATTTGTTTAAACTAATGTTAGACACCCTGGTGGTATCAAGGTTTTATTAAATGTTGGAAGGACCTAATTGATATTACAAAGTAATTTAGACACTAGACTAATAGCATGTATTGAAACAAAATATAATTTTTAATGATTAATGATTTAAATACTTGTGCCAAAAATAGAGAGATGCAGTTCCAGTTTATACTGATTTAAATGTTAACAGTGATAGCAATCCCTCCTCTGATGACTAAATGTGTCATCACACTAACTATTACTAACTAATTTTTGCACCAGCTAATATTCAGTCAATTCATTCCCTTCATACTTTTGTTTCCCCTTTGAATTTTCTCTGTACAATTTTTCCCTTTTCTTTTCTTCCCTCCTCTGATTATTTTTTGACCTTTTCAATTTGACAAACCACAACAATTCATATCCCCTGTAATATTTTCAATAAACTCCCATTCCAAATGTTGCTGAGCCAATTTCCCACTGAAGAAAAACTTTTGCCAACCTTTTCCCAAACACCTGGTTCTTTCAAGTCTTTCAAATCAGCACTTGTATTAGTCAGATTAGTAAGTCAGTCTCTTATCTCATTACTATTATCAGGAATATACGAACAACAATGCCTAGAATTAATCATTCTACAGACTCCACCATCTTTCGCTAAAAGAATGTCTTAAGCAAGATGATTGTGAACAGTCATAGCTCTATCAGCATCTAATTGAGTATCTATCAGGAGTATGGCCCCTGAAAAATTTGTCAGCATGTTATCCACAATAGTAGACAACTTTTGAATCTTTATTGAACTCAGAATGACTCCCACTGAAGGAATCACTGCTCCAAATATATCTCCCACTATAGAAGAAGAGGACTCCCTCCTCTGTTTCTTATGATGTAATTCAGTCACTTTCCGAAACTTTTTCAGATCCCCAATTTGATAAATCTTTGGGAAAACTATCCCCAAATAACATGTCCTATACCATGCTCTTGGAACACGGTAATAAGCATTAAAACCACAGATGTATTAAATCCTGGGAATTGCAGGGTCCTGTCCATTCAACATAAACATCCATTTACTTTGAAACAAAAACACATGCCTACATTCACTTGTTCCCACAAATAAAGTGTCAGTGCGCGATTTAGGCCTATATATATATATACAAAGTTCCCTACGTGTTGTGCATCTAAAGCTAATTTCCCTTGCGTTTTAATTGCACTATTAGCATAATCATTTCTGTAAGTCCTTTTCTCTAAGCCTCTTTCTAATTTCTCCTTTAATGCCTTTCTCCTGTCATCCGTGTGATCTAAGAAGCTTTTCTCTAAAGGTGTAAGCAAGCATGTCAGGTTATTTCTATGTGCATAAGCTGTGCCAAGTGTCAATGCAGGTTCACAGAAACCTCTAACTCATACTATGTCATTATCCTTAGCCACTCTACTCCAATAGCTAATTTTAGGAACAAACGAAAACACGACATCATAATTTGAGTAAAAGTACTGAATGTATTCCTGGTTATAAAATCTTGTTAGTAACAGACTACAACTTATTCCATAAGTTAGTGCTAGACTATGATAGGTGACTCCTTCCTCGACTGATGAAGGAATCTGCGTACACACATAACAATTCTTCGCATCCATTGTCTCAACATACTCACTCAACAAGCGATTGAATACTTTAGAAAAAAGTTCTCCTTGCGCATTAGTGTCGCCATGCAAATATTTCTCATCTAACCTAAATTTCTTTATTGCCGTTAATGCAGTAGTCGTCTCAAACAGAAGTTGCTTGGCTTTTGTCAAGAACAGACATATCCACAATCAACATCACAAACAATATCCCACACATAATTGTCAAACCAATGCTCATATATTCACAGCGCCTAGCATCTCTACCCTGTTGACTAAGGTTACTCATGATCTGTAAAGAATCAGAAATTAGAAGAAATTTCGAAAAACGTGCAGCAAAAATAAAAAATAGATAACTCTTATTTCAACGCTTATTTACAGCTTTCAGTCTCACTTCCAGGAAGTGTCAAAATCGGTTAGCAGCTTTGTCAAAATAAGACTTAAGAATTACATCAATTTTTAGACAGGCTACACATGTCAGTTTTTGTTGGAAATGGGCAGCAAGAGCACATTATATGTAGATGTGTTTGTATTGATGGTTTAGTGATAGCCATATACAACTCCACCTTTTATACATTTGGTTGTATGCTTGTTCATTTTATCAGGTTGGTTAACCTTGTTTTATATTCTGTTGAGTTAATTCATGACTGATTTTGGCTTTTATTTTATATCAATAATTTAAAAAGGGTTCAGTAAAACAATTAAATAAATATTATATTAGGGTAGAAAGTAACCTAATTGTAATGCTGGAATATTTGCAAA
The DNA here is from genome assembly GCF_031143425.1 of Pleurodeles waltl. Classification (NCBI taxonomy): domain Eukaryota; kingdom Metazoa; phylum Chordata; class Amphibia; order Caudata; family Salamandridae; genus Pleurodeles; species Pleurodeles waltl. The sequence continues at coordinate 717,241,423 of NC_090436.1, read as the reverse complement.
CGAACAAAATGTTTGTTAAGGTTCTTCAATACACTTAATTTTATAACAATCCATGTTGTACAAAAAAACTCTTTACAATTACTTCAAAGGATGTGAACTTCTGAATCATTGCAGTTTCCTCTTAGGAACTGGCGTGCTTCTAATATTCACCTCCAGATGAATACATCTTGTTCACATATTAATTATTGAGATCATTGTTGCATCTGGCTGCCTTAAACATTGGCAAATTCACATGTTATTACAATGAATCTAGGAGGAGTACATTTTTTAAATGAAGATGTATTAAAGATCAAGAAATCCGGGAAAATAACAATCATTTGTGTTTAGCAGTTACGTAATTTGTCACCACCACCAGCAATCTCAGTCTACAGCTTATTTGTTGCTCCCTTGATATGTGACATCTTTGTTTGCCTCCCTTTGCTCTCACAATAATATCACTGCCCCTGTTGTTATGATAAGTACACTTAAGCCACAACAGTGTATCAACATATAACACTGAGTAGGCCACTTTAGTTGTGTTTTGCACTGCCAACTCCAACATGCAAGACACCATATCCAGTCATGTGTGAGTAGGTGGAATTCAGTAACAATGGTACCAGCTGACAAAGGCGTTTATGAATATGTGAATAGGTATCTGGTAGACCTGACAGCCTTAGGATTGTCATCTCCCAATGTTTTGCCTGCCTCCCTCCATTTATCTGACCCTGTTTCTGCTGGTTTTAGGACGTTGCACACTTTACCGCTGCTGCCCAGTACTAAGGTGCATATGCTCTCTCCCCTAAACATGGTTACATTGGTAACTGTCCAATTGGCATATTTAATTTACCTGTAAGTCCCTAGTAAAGTGCACTAGATGAGTCGAGGGCCTGTAAATTAAATGCTACTAGTGGGCCTGCAGCTGCCACCCACATAAGTAGCCCCTTAACCATGTCTAATGCCTGCCATTTCTAGGCCTGTGTGTGCAGTTTCTCTGGCACTCCAACTTGGGATTTAAAACTACTTGCCTAACCACAAACTCCCATTTTTCTACAAATTAGTCATTCCTAAGGTAGGCCCTAGGTAACCCATGGGGCAGGGTGCTATGTAGTTAGAAGGCAGGACATGTACCTATGTGTTTTACATATCCTGGTAGTGAAAAAACTCATAAATTCGTTTTCCAATACTGTGAGCCCTGCACCTTTCATAGACTACCATTAGAACTGCCCTCATATACTTTTGAGTGGTAGACTATGATCTGGAAGTAGTAGGCATGTCATATTTAGTACTGTCAGAATGGCAATAGAAAAACCTGCTTACTGGTGAAGTTAGATTTATTATTGCTATTTTAGCAATGCCACTTTAAGCAAGTGGGCATTTCTCTGCACTTACTGCCATATGTGCCTTACAGCCCTGTCTCCAATCCACATCCGTTCTGTGCTGGTTGACAGCTCCACTTGTACATTCCACCCAGACAGCCATAAACACAGGACATTCAGGTGATCATTCTGAGTTTGGCGGTAACCTGAACGCCACGCCAGCAGCGGTGTTGTGACCGCCGCCAGGGTGGTGGGAAGAGTGCCATATAACAAGTAAGGCAGTAAACCCAACGCAACACAGACAACTCACCGCCAGTACCGCCACTGCCGACGAGCAGCATCCGGTGGTGGCAGGCAACTTCTGGCTCACGGAAATCAATTGTCCCACCCACTACATTTCAAGTCACCACATCTCCAGGATATCCGGGACTGGCTGGCCATGTCAAAAATCCTGGCGGAAACAGAAAGTATAAAAGGAGACAGCTACCTCCAGGCACAGAGACACGGCACGGGCCACCATGGCAAACAAATTGCAGTCTTCCCAGTGTTGTATCTCGCCATACAACTTCAGGGCCAGCAACAAAGACGAAGACAACAACCGTAAGTACGCCTAGCATAGAGTGGAGGAAATTCCCACACACAACCCACATTCCCCGCACAGACAGTAAAGGCCACACACACAGGCACACACAAAATACGTCAAAGCCAAGTACCCAATACACACACAAAGTAAAGAAGATATGTGCCAAACATACAGTACGATGCACACAAACACCTCCAACACAGTCATACATATCCATACCCAACACTCCATCACCACAAAACGACAACTAGACCACAAACACCTTAACGTAGGCATAGAGAGGCACGTTGTGAAACACCACACATACCCACACACCATAAACTGTATATAATAATGACACACAATCAATAGCAGTGAACACACATCCAAACAATGACACAGGTGACACATCACATACAACCAACATACAAGGAAATCCACAGATGCAGCACTATACACACGGACGCACACAACACCCCACATAATCCCACAAGCAAGCAGTCAGACACATAACAACACGCACATGGCACAACCTATCTACCCAGCACATGCAACAACACAGACACAAGCCATACACAGACCACACATACCGTTGCACACAGATGTCACACCACCATGTAGAAGGAAACCATGACAAGCATCTCAGCTTGCCAAGCACAGCAATGTGGGCAGATGTATTTTTAAACAAAATATAAAAACAAAGTATATACAAAATGTGCCAAATGGCAAATCCAATGTCCGGAAATGCAGGACACATTGCCCAGATATCCTGGCCCCAACTTGACTTCTGGCAGCAAATAGGCCTCCACATCATAGGGGTATCAATGGACAGGTAGGCACCTTAGGGGTTTGGTGGTGGTGGGGGTGGCGTGGAGTTGGAAGAGGCATGTCTCGGCTTGGGGGGAACTTTGGCTCTGGGAGGGGTGGATTTTTTGCTGGGTGGAGGAGTAGGGGAAACACCACAGGGGGCACCCGAGGAATGGGAGGTGGAAGGGCCTGGGAGGGGCAGGGGGACACAATGTTTACAGGTAACACAGGGTGGAAGAGGAGTAGGGAAGAGGTCTAGGGTGGCAAGGAAGATTTTTTTAGGTACACAGAGGCAGTCACATGATTGAGGGTTGGGAGTGGAAGTAGAGGGAGTGCTTGTCTGACGTGTTGGTGTGCTGTACGTGGATGCTGGTGTGTGCAATGTGTGCATGTCTGTGGTGGGTGAATGTTGGGTGGGTGGGTGAGTGGGTGCATGTGCATTCAGTGGGAAGAGGGGGTAGAGATGTAGGGAAAGGGAATGGGAGATGTGTGAGTGAATGTTGGGGTGGTGTGTGCAAGTGAGGTGGATATGCTGCAGGTGGCAGAGAAGATAGTCGTGGTGAGTGTGGATGTGGTGTGTGGGGTGACTGAGGATATGACAGGAATGCTAGCAGGATCAGTGTGTGATGATGCAGTGTTGGCAAGTGTGAGTGGTGATGTGACTGTAAGGGAGGCAGTGTGGGAAGTGTCTGTTGTGTATGCAGATGTGTGTTCTGTGTGTGCATGCCTGTGTGTTCATTTGTGGTGCTTATGTCTGTCTTTGCGCACCTTGACAATTGTAGTGGGTGTATGCTGGTCTACAGGTGTGCCCTGGATGGGTGTATGGAGAGGGGTTGTGGATTGGGAACAGGTAGCTGGCGGGGGGACAGAAGATGAAGGGACACTGGCTGCCATCAACGAGGAGGACAGAGCCTGAAATGATCTCTGTAGGCCAAACAAGGCACTGTGAATGCCTTCCAGGAATGGATTGAACTGCTGCATCTGGAATGTCAGTCCTTGTATGGCATTCACAATGGTTGTCTGCCCCACAGAGATGGTCAATAGCCTCCTCATTGAGGGCAGCATGGCTGACTGTGGCAGAGGCAGAGGTGCCTGTGGCGAAGGAGTCACCCACCCTCCTTCATGAGCGGGCACCTGGGTGGAGAGCTACAGGAAGGGTGGTGCTGGTAAGGGGAGTGGCGGACAAGGATGATGCTGGGGTTGGTCCTGGATGTGTCTGCCACCGCCAGGGAGCGGCCGTTGGGAGGAGGAATGTGTATCACGTGGTGGTTGCTCCAGTCTCCCCCATGGTGTTCCCCTCGCCCTCTGTTGCACTGGTCCCCTCGGCTCTGCTGGTGCCAGCCTCCTGGGTCCCATGGGCTGCTGCATGCCCACTCGCCGGTGCCCTTCCCTCTTCATCAGATGATGCTAATGCACACAAAGACAGAAGTGGAGAGAGAAGGAGGGTGAGAGAAACAGAAAGGGAGGAAATGGTGATAACCCACCCATCCACTTCACATACAAACAATACATACATTAGCCCCTGCCAGGAAAACAAGAGACTATTTTGCGGTCATGAACAATAGAGTCATGCAAGCGATACCAAACTTATCAGCGATCACCTCATCCCTACAGCCTAGACACCTGATAGAAAACTCCTACATGCCTGTCAACTGGCTGATGACTGATCCAACAATTCAACCCATTAACATATCCAACCACATGTAAGTCATGACAGGATGAAACAAATCTGACCTCATAGGAACTGTGCACACAAACTAAATGACAGGAATGTGTGGAGTACATTTGGCACAAAGGTCCATTGATGTTGCAATTATAGCAATTGCAATGTTAACGAAACATGCCTGTCATTACCCGAAAACAGTGCCAATAAGATCACCTGGTACTACTACAGTACACGCAGAGATGGAGGATGCAGCCAGTGAAATGATAGAACAATTGAGCGACCCATATGTACAGTTGAATGTGTGTCACAGTACCACTACTTTTGGTCCTGCATGGCTCTACATAGCTAAAGTGTCTCACTGCTACATGATTGGTGTGACAACTAGGTCTGTACACTTCCCATATCTCATCTGACCACATAAGTCCCAAGTCCAGTGAAGGTCACAATACAAAACAATGCAGAAGTCGCCTAACAGTCTACACTTACCCCCTTGTGGCTGCTGTGCTGCCCTCAAGCGCACATCCAACTCTGGGTAGGCCACCATCAGTATGTGGGTGATTAGTGGGGTCAGGGTCCGACAGGCACCCCTTCCAAGTTGTGAGGCCGTCCCCAGCTGGGCCTCTGCGGTCTTCGGGCCCAGCATCTCAGGTCCCCCCACCACTTCCTGCAGTGGGTGCTCCGCTGGTTATGGACTCCCAGGGTCCGCACTTCCTTGGCAATGGATCTCCATGACCCTTTTTTCTGGTGGGCACTGACCTGCATGGGAAACATTCTGAAATTGGGGGACATGATGTAAATGATGCCAATACAGCTGCGACCTTTGGCAACACACAACATAGACGAACCATGCACGCTGCTAATATACCACACACATCATGTGCATGCAAAACCCCAAATCAGTTATTAAATGTCAATGTGCACACACATTCATCGTCAAACACCACCCGAAATGTGGGACAAAGGATGTCGCACCGTACAACTGCCCATGCAGGGGTAGGACACTTTCCACCAGTCTCTCCAGCTCCTCACTTGTGAAGGCGGGGCCCTATTCCCTGCAGTGCATGCTATTGTTGCTCCAATATTCAGGACACAGCTGCACACAAAGTGCAGGTCTTCCTTGCCCGAGTGCCAGGAGTCAAGTGAGCTGGGCCATACAAAATGGTGGTTACGACCACAGCGGTTATCAGCGTCACCGTCGGCGGTGATCGTCATTGGTCCCAGTTTTCCATACACGTCAATGTTATCCAATGAGGAGATTCACAGGAGTTCCGACTACCTTCCGCCATGACGACTGCCGCCGGCGGAATAAGGTCACTATTATCTGTCCAACGCATGCAGGATAGGCGGATGCCATTTTAGTATGTTACATGACTGTCCTGGGTTCACACTGCATCATTACCTGCATAACGTCACAAATTGATTCATTTAGGTTACACTTTTTGGATAATCACATATGTAGTGAGCGTCAGGTGACATCACCACAATTGTCACTACATTTGTCAGTATTGACAATCCTTATGGTGGAACACATGGAAGGTGTGTGTTTACATGTCCTGTACACGTCCATTGTAACAGGGATTATGTTGCATTGTCAGGTTAGGAATGGAGTGGACTAATGTGTCTTCCCACAAAATGACAGCCAACTAACATGAACAATACTTCATGATTGTCGTATGTCATACTTAGTGCACAACATTGTGAGACGTTCCCAGTTTGTTGTTTGTCTCCCTGCGTAGATATCGCTAAAATGGAGTGATGAGGAATGCACCAGTTTACCTGCAACACATAGATCTTGAAACCATGGAAAAGCGCCACATCATCCTGACCTATCGACTGAACTATTTGTGCATCAGGGAACTAGTCGCCCAGTTGAAGCCAGACTTCCTGCAGGCTTTGAAAAAGCCCCATGCCATCCGTCCAACAGTACACGTGTTGTCAGTCCTGCATTTTCTGGCGAGTGGCTCTTTTCAGGTGTGTGTGGGAATGGCTGCAGGTATGTCACAGCCCAACTTCAGTAAGATGTTGCAGGATGTGCTGGATGCCCTACTCAGGCATGTGAACAGGTTCATTAGGTTCCTACAATGTACAGAATTGGCCACTGTTAAAGCATCCTACTACAATATATCAAATGTCCCACATGTATTAGGGGCCATTGATGGGACTCACATCACCTTGGTACCTCCGAGGGCCAATGAACAGGTCTACAGAAACCGGAAGAATACATATTCGCTCAATGTACAAGTGCTGTGTCTTGCAGACGAGTACTTAACACATGTAAATGCAAAATTCCCTGGATCAGTACGTGATTCCAACATCCTGAGGAACAGCAGTTTCCCTCCATTGATGTCACAGCTACAGGGAGAAAGGGCCTGGCTAATAGGTATGTGTACTGCTCTCCATGTCAGACGTCTGTACCCCTCCCTACACAGTCTGCACTCTGCTAGCATTGTTACCTATAGTCATGTCCCCTTTTCCACACAGGTGACTCTGGATACCCCAACCCGCCCTGACTCCTGACACCTGTTAGACGTCCAACTAATGGAGGGGAGAACAAGTACAATGAGGCACATGGCTGGACAAGGCGAGTGATTGAGAGGACTTTCGGTCTCTTGAAAGCTAGATTTCGTTGCCTCCATGGGTCCGGTGATGCCCTGCAATACCGAGCAAGGAAAATCTGCAAGATGCTTGTTGCATGCTGCATGCTCCATAATCTGGACCTCCGAAGGTACATCCCACTGTTAGAGGAGGGAGATATTGATGCTGGAGCAGTGTTTGGGGCTGGTGACTCTGATGCTGAGGAGGAGGCAGACGAGGATGAGGCACATGACAATAGGACTGATCTGATTTGTCACTACTTTCAATGATGAACAGGTATGTGTGATTAGTTTGTCATCTGCACTTGGAATATGTATTGTTAAAGCCATTCTCTACCCAGATTTTGCATGGATCAAGGTATGCGTGAGGCCTACATCCTTCCATCTTGGTTTCTGACTCTGAAAGGTAGCTGACTTACCATGAAGGGTAATGGAAATGCGCTGCTGCTAATGATATGTGTGGAATGCTGATGCCATTACGGAACATCCTTATGGTTGTACCAAAGATTGTGAGTCCTCAGTCTGCCTGTTTTCGTAAACATAAGGGGGACTTATCAATCTTGTCCTGCTGTGTAGGCATGTCATGCTGCAATGCTGCATTGTCGGCTGCTGTGTGGCAACTACAAGTTCCTGACGACTCAGGGAGGTGAACAGTAGAGGATGGTAACTATGTGACATCTTTCCTGTCCTACACTTGTGTGTAAGTGCCAATGCAGGCACTTACATTTGTGGTATTACAGCTGTTGGACAGTCATCCTGTGTTTGTGTTTAACTGCTGCTGATGTATGACTGTGGATTACATACCTTACAACATTTTGCCTAATTCCATACCATTTTCCCTTTTCAGGTCACATCTCTGTTGCAATCTGCTTACTGAATTGCCTGTTGGCATCATTGACACTGGATGTTACTACAATATGGATGTACTTATACGCCTGCTGGAGTATCCCACTTCATCTGTCACTTTAACATTATTGTGGTGCCGACATGTGTATATATTTGTTGCTTGTAAACAGAATTGCCACTACAAACAATGAAGAGACATGAACCATGAATTGTGATCATTGGTGTTTATTTAGTGTATAACATCACAGTCCAGAGGAGTGGGGTAATAGTCTAGGTGAAGATCAGAGCGGGAGGTACAACTGTTTGTTTCACAGGTCCTGAATCCATTTGCCTCGGAATGATGGGAACTTGGTATTGGATAGCTAACAGGGTGTAAAAGTGGTACACAAGGCTGACAGTTCAGAAGAGGGATCACTTCCTGGTGGGAGATTGGTCTTTTCCTCAGGTCCTGCAGGATGTCTGGATGGCCGATGTCTTTTACTAGGGTCCCTCAGTTGCAGGGTTAGGGGTGCTGGTGGCCTGTGGGTCCTCCTGCTGGGCCTCCGTTCCAGTAGCAGGTGCTGATGTTGAGGGCAGTGGTGTTGACTGCTGTTGGGCGGAGAATGTCCGCAGGATGTTTTTCAGTTCCTTGAACTGCCCTAATATGGAGACCATGGTGGCATTGAGTGCCTGTCACTGCTGCATGGCCTCCTGGTGATATTCTCCCTGCAGCCTTTGGGTGTCCTGAAAGATGGTCAGTATCTGGCCCATCTTGTCTTGGCATTGCTGGTAGGCTCCCAGGACTCTGGAGATGGCCTCCCAGCCAGTCGTGTACTGTACCTGCCTCATCTGTTGGCCCACAATTGCCATCCCACTAGCCCTGGCACCCAGTGCCTGTTCCCCTGGTGCAGTGTGCCCCCGGTTTGCACCGTTGACTCCTGCCCCTTTCCTGTGGGGCACACTGATGATTGATGTGACCCTGGGACACAGGTTTGGGAAGGTGGGCTCTGCTATGCAATGGATGCCACAGGGGATGTTGTTTCAGTTGTGGGCAGGGTGAGGCTGGTGGTGGTACGGACCACTCATGCCTGATGGGCCAGGTTCATCATCTATATCCGGACATCCAGGGGATTCATCCACTATTGGACCTGCTTCCAGGACGGGGCTTTCTGTCACTGGCCTCCTCTGTTGTGTGGCAGTACTTGGGAGACCTGTGGAATGAGAGGTATTGTGTCACATGATGGTATTGTAGAAGTGATACACATGGTTGTATGCCATCAGTGACTGGATTTGCAGGACAGTAGTGGCATTCACAGTTACTATACCACTGCTTGTGTTTCCATCAGTGGAATGTTGCAATGGTCCTATTTTGGGGAATAGTTTATATTTGTCTTGCTACTGTCATTGCCATGTACTAATGTGTATTCCAAATACTTTTTGGTGAAGGGGAGTGATATGATTTAACGTACAAGTGCAGAGATGTGAAGTGGATGTAGCAGTCATGTAAGGGTAGGGAGTGTTGCATTGTGGTAGTTGTAGTACTTGCTGCAGTGTGGGGAATCCATGCACTGGGTGGGTCTGTGAGGGGATGGTGTCGCATGCAAGGATGAGTATTGGGTCCATGGTGGGATTGTGCATGCTAGAGTGGTGTGAGGGGGTGAGAGGGATACATGCTTTTCAAGGGAACATGTTGGCCCGGGTGTGTAGTGGACTTACCAGTGTCCATTCCACTAGATATTCCCATCAGCCCTTCTGGGTGCAGGATGGCCAAAACTTTCTGCTCCCACAATGATAATTCTGGGGAAGGCGATCGGGGCCCACCACCTGGCGATTTGGTATCTGGAAGCCATGGCCCGTACCTTCCCCCGTAGGTCGTACCACCTCTTCCTAATGTCCTCCCTTGTGCGTGGATGGTTCCCCACAGCATTCACCCTGATGACTATCCTTTGCCATAAGTTGTTTTTCCGGACAATGGATGTATGCTGGACCAGTGCTCCAAACAGTTGTGGCTCTAATCTGAGGATTTCGTCGACCATTATCCTCAGCTCCTTGTCTGTGAATCTGGGTTTTTTTTGTGGTGCCATGGTGGTTGGGTTGTGGGAGGGTTGAGTGTGTTGTCCAGGGATGCTGGGTGTGCAGTTTGTTGGTGTGAGTTTGGGTAATGGGATGTGCGTGTGGTTTGTGGTGTTTGTATGCAGTGGTGTGTTGTGTGATGCATGTTCACTGTGATGGTGCCTGTGATATCTAGGTGCAGTGCCTTCTTTCAGTGTGCACTTGCCTCACTCTAACAAGGTTTCTGGGTATGTGTAGGGTGGTGCTTTGTAGTGTTGTGGTCAGGTGTGTGTATGTGATTCAGGTGTAGGGTAATGGTATTGTCCAATGTGGTGCAGTGTTCTGGTGGAGGTGCATTTTTTTACTGCGGCGGTTCGGACGCCAATGGAATAGTGCCCTGTTGAGACCACTGTGCGGAGTTTGTGATTTGTTATTTGGTGGACGGGATGTTCTCGGCGTGGCGGTGATGGTGGTGCAGATGCCTCTTTCACACCAACGGTGTTGTTTTTTGGGTAATTGTTTGGCGGAGTTGTGTTGGTGACTTGTAAAGTGGCGGTATTTGGACCGCCATCACTGGCGGCCATTCGGTGGCCGCTTACACAGCGTTCTTCGGTAAAGATGTCCAAAATCAGAATGACCACCTCAGTCTCACCTGCATTTATCTGCATATTGAATGGGTCCCCCTGGGCAGAAGGGTGGAGGGACTCTCTCTTACATTTCAAAGGACAGTGGCCTGCCCTCACACAAAGGACTGATAACCCACCACAGAGATCCTGGCAGACAGGACTGGCTGAAAGGGAAACATGTGCACTTCAAAACAACTCTTTGAAGCTTCCCCCACTTCAAAGGCCTTTTTGGGTATATAAACTGGGTCTCTGACTCCACCAATTCTGACACTTCTGGATCTACACCAGAACTCTGTCAGAGGAATTGCCAGGCTGCCCAAAGGACTCATCTGGACTGCTTTGCTGAGAGGGACTGCTGCCCGACTGTTGCCCTGCTGCCTTCTGGTCTCTGACCTTGCTGGAAGGACTCTGCCTTCCAAAAAGTGCTCTCCAAGAGCTTCGGTTGAGCTTGCCACCTGTTCTGAAGTCTCAGGGCCAACAAAGACTTCCTCAGCTAGCTTTCAGCTTGTTTTCCAACTTCAGCAATGCTAGGAACAACTTCAGCAGTGCAGCCTGCTCCCGACTCCGTGGATAGCACGGCAGGCAATGACCGCAGCCTGTAACGCAAGTCCGATATTGCCGCAATGCCTCTGATGTCACGCAGTGTAATCGCAACACTGTGAAGTCGACTCATCACGTCTTGACCGACTGGATTCATCAACCCTGCTGGGTCCCAAGAAACCAACTCCTTGCCACCAACATCGCACCAGTATCCTCTGCAACCAGATGGAACCAATGGCGTGCCTCCCCTGCCTTGCAATATGGAACTGACACCTCAGCTACCCAGACACTGTAAGGGACTGACACTGCACCAGCTCCAGCAATGTTTCATCTCCACAACTCCGTGCAACGTCTTTGTTTCTTCATTTCCAAAGGTACTGTGACTGCACCACCAGCACCTGTGGCGTTGGATTATTGGGAACGACTCCGTCAACGATGCTGTGATAGCCCCAGTTGAAGCAATTTGGTTTCTAAGCACTTTAATGGGATTTAATCTTTACAAATTCATAATTTTGCTTATGTACATTGGATTTTCATCATTCCAACCTTATTTTATTCAGATAAACATTATCTATTCATCTAAACATGTGTGGCGTATTTTTGTGCTGTTTTCACTCTATTACTGTATGAGTTATTGCAAAAATACTTTACACATTGCCTTCTAAGTTAAACCTGTCTGCTCTGTACCAAGATACTCGAGGGTGAAAACAGGATAATTTTGGTTGCGCTTTGACTTACCCTGACTAGGATTGTGGTCCCTACATGGACAAGGGTGTAAACCTCTGCCAACTAGAGACCCAATTTCTATCAGTATCATATTCTTTAAACTAACCCTACATCAATGTTTTTGTTCTGGTGTTTTCCTTTTTTATAATAATTCTTTGGGCGTCTATGAAAACCACCTTTCTTACTCACCTATATTTGAGACTGTGATGCAATTCACAAAGGGACTTATGAGTGAGAGAGGTTTTACTACATGAGTACTGTTTCACGGACTCATACATGCCTTTGTGAATTACCCCCAAAGCCTATATCATTTATGAACAATAAAACTATAGAACATCTTTTTTGTCCATTGGAAATTGTCACAGTATTTCCCATTCAAGCCACAAAAAGCAGCCCTCTCCAAAAATGGTTCTTCTTGAAACCAACTGATTAGCTATCACTTGATGGAGTGTACGTTTTTTAATCTAATAGTGAATTAAGTTAGACGTTAGACCTTACAGTCCACATAAAGCTTTCTATCCACAAGAATATACGCATGAGAAAAATTGCAACAAATTTACAGTCTCATGAACTCGGAAGTTCCTTTAAAAATTGCATTTGTGTCTTTTCTACGGAGGAAGTACTCATGTCAAATATAGAACTCAAGGTGAACTCAATTCAGTGGCCAAGGTCACCACTGAAACCGCATAAAGTGAATGGGTACATGCTGTATTGTCTTTAAGATATGACAATGCTGAGCTATGAGTGAGAAAAAGTGTGTTCTGTATGGTACATTTACTTATGCCTCTATTCCCATCTATCGCAACATATTTTACTTGACACAAATTGACAGTAATACTTGAAGAGAATTTATGCAAGCACGAGCTAAAAATCAAATCTGAGACAAAAGTCAGAAAGGACATCTTACCTGAAGTTGTTTTAACGTGCTGTTGTAACTTTAATGAGTTTTTGTTTGCTGCATAATTCAGAGTGCTCATGTTAGATCTTACAAATGAAAATTTGTTAGAAATGGGATCTTTGGTTGGCAGTCAGTTTACCCCAAGTCCAAGCAGGGACCCTCACTCTAGTCAGGGAAAAAGAGAATCACCCTCATCCAACCCCTGCTTACCCCCTAGTAGCTTGGCATGAGCAGTAGGCTTAACTTCAGAGTGCTAGGTGTAAAGTATCTGTACCAACACACACAGTAACTTAATGAAAACACTACAAAATGACACAACACAGGTTTAGAAAAATAGAAAATATTTATCTAAACAATACAAGACCAAAACAACAAAACTCCACAATACACAAGTCAAGTTATCAATTAAAAACCAAAAAGAGTCTTCATGTAATTTTAAATACAACGCTAACCCTGTTAGTGTGGTAAATTACCTGGGTCCATCTAAAATAACTCCGTACAGGTGAGTGTGCGTCAAAAAGGGCTTGTGATGCGTCGAGTTCACTCATGAGCGAGACCGTGCGTAGTCGGCGTACGTCATTTCTTCTCTCAGCAGGAGAGTGATGCATCGATTCAAACCACACTCTCGAGGTCCGAGCAGGCCTTGCATCATTTTTACATGCCCAGCAATGTTAGCATGAGAAATCCTGTCGCCCAATGATCTGAAAACCACGCAGTGCGAGTTGCGATCTCGCAAGCCTCTGTCAGTGATGCTGCACATCATTTATCCAGCCGCGGGCGCTGATCTTCCGGTTGTGTTGCAGGTGAGCCTCGATTTTCAGCCGCGAAGCCGCCGGCGCGTTGATTTTTCAGCCGCAGATCGGAGTTGTGTCGATCTTTTCCCACATGGCAGTTGGTGCGTGGATTTCTCACTCTTGACATACCAGCTTCTCCTTTCAGGGTCCCAGGAACTGGATGGGCACCACTTGGCAGAGTAGAAGTCTCAGCAGAGAAAAGTCCTTGCTGAGACTTCAAACAACAGGAGGCAAGCTCTAAATCAAGCCTTTGGAGAGTTCTTCACATGAAGGAAGGCAACACAAAGTTCAGTCTTTGTCCTCTAGCACAGGCAGAAGCAGCAACTGCAGGAGAACTCCACAAAGCACAGTCACAAGCAGAGCACCTCTTCTCCCTCTGCTCTTCAGCTCTTCTCTAGGCAGAGGTTCCTCTTGATTTCCAAAAGTGTTCTAAAGGCTGTGGTTTTGGGTGCCCTTTTTATACCCATTTTGCCCTTTGAAGTAGGCCTACTTCAAAGAAAAGTCTCTCTTGTTTTTGCAATCCTGCCTTGCCCAGGCCAACACACACAGTAACTCAATGAAAACACTACAAAATTACACAACACAGGTTTAGAAAAATAGTAAATATTTATGTAAACAAAACATGACCAAAACGACGAAAATCCACAATACACAAGTCAAGTTATCAATAAAAATGTAAAAAGAGACTTCATGTAATTTTAAACATACACTAACACTGTTAGCGTGAAAAGGTACCTTGGGTGCGTCCAAAATAACCCTGCACGGGTGAGTGTACATCAAAAAGGGCTTGTGATGCGTCAATTTCACTCCCAAGCGAAACCTTGCGTTGTTTCTCCTTTTGTCGGGTTGGGGTGCGTCGTTTCTTCTCTCTGCAGGAGAGCGATGCGTCAATCCAGTCAGCACTCTCGGGTCTGGGCAGGCCTTGCATTGTTTTTACACGCCTAGCAGTACTTGCGTTAGAACTCCAGCTGCACGATGATCCGAAAACCAGTGCGGGTTGCGATCTCCCAGCCTCCGTCAGCGATGCTGCGCGTTGTTTCTCCAGCTCTGTGCGTCAATTCTCAGGTTGCATTGCAGGCGAGTGTCGATTTTCAGCCGCAAAGCCAGGGGCACAACGATTTTTCAGCCGCAGATCGGAGTTGCATCAATCTTTTCCTCGCACGGTGGTCTGTGCATGGATTTCTTCCTCTTAGGCTGCCAGCTTCTCCTTTCAGGGTCCCAGGAACTGGATGGGCACCACAGTGCAGAGTAGGAGTCTCTCCAGAGACTCCAGGTGCTGGCAGAGATACGTCTTTGCTGTCCCTGAGCCTTCAAACAACAGGAGGCAATCTCTAAATCAAGCCCTTGGAGATCTTCACAAGATGAAAGGTACACAAAGTCCAGTCTTTGCCCTCTTACTCTGGCAGAAGCAGCAACTGCAGGATAGCTCCACAAACCACAGTCACAGGCACAGTAGCTCTTCTTCCTCAGCTCTTCAGATCTTCTCCAGGCAGAGGTTCCTCTTGGTTTCCAGAAGTGTTCTAAAGTCTGTGGGTTTGGGTGCCTTTCTTATACCCAATTTCTCCTTTGAAGTAGGCACACTTCAAAGCAAAGTCTCTCTTGAATGTGAAATCCTGCCTTGCCCAGGACAGGCCTCAGACACTCACCAGGGGGTTGGAGACTGCATTGTGTGAGGGCAGGCACAGCCCTTTCAGGTGTGAGTGACCACTCCTCTCCTCCCTCCTAGCACAGATGGTTCATCAGGAAATGCAGACTACACTCCAGCTCCCTTGGTGTCACTGTCTAGTGTGAGGTGCAACCAGCCCAACTGTCAAACTGACCCAGGCAGGGAATCCACAAACAGGCAGAGCCACAGAAATGGTATAAGCAAGAAAATGCTCACTTTCTAAAAGTGGCATTTTCAAACACACAATCTTAAAATCAACTTTACTAAAACATGTATTTCTAAATTGTGAGCTCAGAGACCCCAAACTCCACATGTCCATCCGCTCCCAAAGGGAATCTACACTTTAATCAGATGTAAAGGTAGCCCCCATGTTAAACTATGAGAAGGACAGGCCTTGCAACAGTGAAAAACGAATTTAGCAAAATTTCACTGTCAGGACATATAAAACACATTACTATATGTCCTACCTTAACCATACACCGCACCCTGCCCTTGGGGCTACCTAGGGCCTACCTTAAAGGTGTCCGACATGAAAACAAATGGAAGGTGTAGGCCTGGCAAAGTGGTACACTTGCCAAGTCGAACTTACAGTTACAACTGCATACACAGACACTGCAATGGCAGGTCTGAGTCATGATTACAGAGCTATTTATGTGGGTGTCACAACCAGTGCTACAGGCCCCCTAGTAGCATTTGATTTACAGGCCCGGGGCACCTCTAGTGCACTTTTCTAGGGACTTACTAGTAAATCAAATATGCCAATCATGTATAAACCAATTACATACAATGTACACAGAGAGCATATGCACTTTAGCACTGGTTAGCAGTGGTAAAGTGCTCAGAGTTCAAAAACCAACAGCAACAGGTCAGAAAAAATAGGAGGCAGGAGGCAAAAAGATTGGGGATAAGCAAAAAAGTACAACAAAATGCCTTAAGTAATTTCTTGCTAACAGTGATAACAGAAGGAGGGGCCACAATTCACTAAAGCTAGCACCACCTAGTAAAGCAGAATTGTTCTGGAAAGGCTTGGCAAAAAGGTTACAGTTCGGCTTTTGCAGAAGAATTTAAAGACTACAGGTCTAGTTCAAAATAGTGCATACAGAAACAAGAGAAGGGCCGCAACGTCTTGCACTACCATCTATTATCCAGGCTTTTCAAGTAAATATAAGTATGTTGTCTGTGTATGTACGGATCCTTATTAATACCTGGGTAACACCATCTATTCCAGTGATTAGTGATCATGCACACACAGATTACAAATACCTGGAATCCATAGACTAGTGGTGTTTATGTGAATATTCGTCACAGTCACAAATAATCACAAGTTTATGAAGTAAGAGGATTTTATGTAGATTGACACCAAGCACATGTCCCCCCCCCAGCACTTGGGGCGCAGACCTCAGACTTTTTCAAGGCTGTAATTTATAATTGATGAACATAACCACTGTTCAGTCATACGTAAAAAAAAAAAGTTTTTCAAACATCTACTATGCATGTGAGCGACATCACTGCACTCATGAGTGAGAAAAGCTGCAGTAAACAAGAACTGTACAAAGTCCTCATACTTTAAAACACCATTTCTGACTATTCAATGATTAATCGTATTACAGCCACTGGTTTATGAATTACAGTTGATTGCATTCTATATGTGCAAGTTCAACATGGTGTGTCTGCTTCCCTGGACTGCTGGGAAGACTAATACTGAAATTTAAATTGCAAACCTAATATTGTCACTAGAAAACTAAACTTCTGCCTCAGTATTGATTTTAACATAATGTCTCATTCAAGATCTCAAGGCATGACTCATTCTAGCGCACATCACATTTGCATAATACACATTTCCGCGGGGAAATCTTTTCTACATATTGTTTTAAGTGAAACAGTTGAAGTGCTTGTGTTTTAGTGTTTTATTGTGTCTTTGAAGTTAGTTAAGTGCATGAGCAGCTCCTTTCAACCTACTGCAGTCAATAACCAATTAAGTAAATCATAGGGGTGCAGTAGTAGGAAACAACAAAACCTGTAGTGATATATAAAAGCTAGAAAGTTTCAGGTTAACTACCAGTTCTATGCTTAATCCAGCATCAACCTTTTCTAGATGCCAGATCATAGATTGGGGACAGTTGAACTGCACTGGTCAGAAAACACTGTGCTGCCAGCAATAACAACAATGAACTCAGTGGAATCTGTTTGCAAAAGCATTTTGAAATATGTAATATAGTACTTATGTACTACTATTTTATGTATTCTAGCATGCCTCAAAGTGGGAATATTCAGGGAATGTGCATATACAGTTATAGAAAGGACTGCGCCCTCTTTACACGTTTTAAATAGGGAATTGGATGTTTTGAGGCTGATTTGCATAGGTATGTAAAAGCATGTAAAAAGTTAATCCTGTACAGTACCTAATTTGGGCTTGTTGTTTCCGGTGTGGGGCACCGGCACTTATTTTTCTGCCTCAAGCATTTACTGCGAGCAAAAGAGACAAAAGAGGAAGACGGAGGAAGAGACAAACGAAAACGTGGGACAAAGGGAGAAAACAGAAAGCTGCAAGAGTGAGCTGAAGGGGCAGGGGGTGGCTGTGAATGGACTGATGAGGCCCAAGATGGCTTCAGGATTACGGTGTCTCAGTATTCCATGTTCGCACATTTAATTGCAGCAGCTGTGTGTTTAAGAGGAGGGATTTGGGCAACTGCACTTTTTTTTGCAAATTAAGCACCGGTCCTGTAGCCATTCTCAAACTCATAAATGCTTCTGTGAATTGTCTTCATGGCATTAATGGGTGTTCCAAGGCCTCAACAAAGGGTGGTTCTTTTACATTAAAAATAAGGGGCTATAAGCCCTGATGTACAGATATCCGTGCTAGAAGGCAGGGAGATCTTGCTGTGTGTTTGAAATCATGTTACTTCTATGATTCTTTATATTAGCTTAAGAGCTGACTTACTGCACTTGAGATTCCTCTGAGGATTTCCTATCATAGCTGTTTGTGCACAAATTTAAAGCATTGTAAAAGCATACTGCCTGATTGCAATATCTGCACAGAAGTATGATCTGGCTTCTCTCTATCTAACAGCAATGACTTGTACTGGAGTTAATTATTTTATGAGTAATGTGTTGATTAAAACATAACTATTATAATATTGTACAATTCAGGATAACTTAGGGAGGCTGCAGGCTTCTCTGTGTTCTACTGCATGCTCCACCCAATGCCATTCAGCATGATTCTCAAAGGGGAAGTTGTCAACTGAGAACAGCTTCGCCTTTGAAAATCAGATACAAGCCTTACATCGGAACCGTTTTTTATCAATGAATTCGGATCAGATTTGCTGTCACACACTACTGATCCATGTCAGAGCCCAACGCAAATAGGAGTGGACAAACTCTCCTATCTGTGATATTGAATGAGATGCAGAACCCTTTTTCGCAGGTCAAGAAGACTTAACTTATTCCTTAAAAGGGCTTTATCAGACCCAGTGTTTTTCCAGGGTGTGCGGCCACAAGACTGCTTTGTAAATCTGACCTACACTTTTATTTACTCTTACTACATTCTCATTCCACAACATTATCCTCATTAGGACATAACTTTCCCATGTTGAGGACTGTGTGGTCAAATTCGCTTTTTCACACTAGTGTTAGTTTCAGATTACAGGAAAGAAGTAATGGATGTGGTGATACCAATGAAAATTGCAATTATGTTATTTATGCAGGACATCACAAGTACTTGTACAAGGGTTATATAGCCCTAATAACAGCTGATTGTGGAATGTAACATTTCTGTTATTTTTGGACCAACTACACAGCTTCTTTTGTAGATCTCAAATAATAATTTTTTAGGGATAGATAACATAGTTGATCTCTGTTAACAAAATGTTATGTGTTTCCACTTTGTGGAAGTTGAGTTTTCCAATTTACGATGATAATGATGAATAGTCACAATGAAATACGTTCTTTTGAGTTATCTTGCTTTAAGAAAATATTGAACACTTTATGATTGATTGTATAAAATACGTCTCAGAAATCAGGGACAACCAACAGAATAGTGCTTCCCTTGTCACTGAGGATAAGAAAGTTATTATCTTTGTATTACCGAGGCACCCATAGCCGGTCACTTCAGTCTACGTGTTTGAATATGTTATTTCTTATGTACTTTTTTATATTTCTGCTACTACCATCACCATCATTCTGTTACAAGCACCCTGTCACAACCCTATGATTTAGTCTCTCCAAGGTCTACTGTGCTGGCGGTTGCCATCACAACTAGTTATATCACCTCCTGATTTCCTCATACTCACCACGATGTGACTTCCAGCTTCTGCACTAGCCTCTGCATCTGCACTGTGGCACTAGGCAACTGTGTGAGACCACTATGAATCAACCTTTCAAAGATTTAAACAATACACGTAGCTCATTCCTATACTAGTTATCCCTGGACATAGCTAATAATGCATACAAAAACACTTACTGGTTTACAATTATTTCCTTTAGGCTAGTCATTCTCTATCCTCTATTAACTGTAATGTATTGCACAAATCAACTTACTTGTGGCCCATCTCATGAGCAATAGTAAACGCAAGATTGAGACCATTGTCCTCTGCAATAATGCATTTCCGTTTTTCACTACACATTCCATTCAAATAAGCAATGCCTGTAAAAATAAAACCATGATCAATTAACATGAGTTTACATGCATATTTTAAATGAATGTTTAAAGTAGAAAAATACAATTAAAATCCAATATATTGGTCTTGTATCATTTAATCAGAAGCCTGCAGCAAAATGAAAGCAAAATTAATGTCATTAAAATAATAGTTTTTATATGTAAAAGAAAGAATGAGAGACAGAATATGCCATGCAGGATTGAAAGGTCTAAGAGTAGGAAATCTGTGGAAAAAGCGTAATATGAAAAAAACACAATGGAAGAGAAAATGTACAACATGGATACAATTTGTTTAAATGTGATTAGGGTGTGATTGATGCCTCATTTGAGATAATTGTTTCTGCTATGGGTTGCATACAACATTTCCACTCCAACATCTATAAAATACATTTTAATTCTGGTATCTTCATGTTACATGCATAGAGTTTCCCTGATTATTACCTGATTATTACCTGCTTAGTGTGCTTTCTGAGGATGCAGCAATATTACATTTAATAATGTTATCTTCAGCTAGGCAACAGCTACAAAATTCATTCTTGGACTTTTTGAAATATTTTCTACAAGCCCAAATCCCTGGTGAAGTTAATTTGCAATAAAATGTTCAAAAAGGAACTTTTAGAAAGTTCCCTTTTTCCTGCCTAAAGCCTCTAGAAGCCCATTTGCATGAGTTTTAGCTGTCATCTGGCAATCAAATATCCCCCTTGATGAGGTGTGAACTTGCTCCCAGAGCTGAGACAAACATGTTGGGTGTTGTGAGGTGGTCTGTTTCTCTTGCAAAATGACCATCTAAGATGTCTCCAGGAACGTGATTAATTTCAAAGAGACCTGAGAAGGGATCCCTTAAGAATACCTAGTCAGGCAGGAACCAATTCCAGTGGGAAAGGTGCTTCTCCCGGAACTGTTTCAAGTGATCACAGAAGTGGCGTTGCTTATTTCCCTGACCACACCTTTAGGGTGGGAGCATAGGCTAGGCACAAGGGGAGAAGGGTCTCATTACCTTGGATTTGGTAGAGAGTGGCACTGTGGGATTGTTTTTAATAGGACCTACAGGCTAATGTCAGACATAAATATGGCACCCAGGGGACATTCTTCAGAACACTATGGATCTGTGGACACAGACATATAACTGTACTGCTGTTAAGACCTGTGAAGAGATCTGAAAGACCGGGCATGTTCCTACCCATATCCAGGCAAAGCAGTGGACAGTTGGCTGACCTCATGTTAAGCTACAAGGCTACAACAGTTGCAGAAAGCATGTTTTCCTGAAGAACCTAGTTGGCCAATTCCAACTGGACCACCATGGACCCTGCTGGTAGCTTCTACTCGACTGAGCCTTGTCCCCCAATCACTGTTCTTGAGGTCCTGTATCAAACTGTACTCCTTCTAGCATGCTGCAAAATCTAGGACTTAGAAACGTTTTAGTTTCAAAGTCCTCTAGAGAACAGGGACAAACCTGTCACGTAATCCAACGACAGCTAAAGATTCATGTTGTTACAGCAATAAATCCATATCAGTGGGATGTCACAGAGAGGTTATCTGGCTTCGTGGAGCCCTGTTTTGCCACAGCTTGCAGCCAGACCCCACTCTGGAAGTCAAGCTCAAAAAAAGTGAGAAAGTCCGCATGTGAAATCTACACTGGGCAAAGGTGTCAAAACTATCTAGCTGATGAGCAACCTTCTCTCTGCAAAATTTTTAATTTTTCCCACTTCGAGCTTTCCTGCTAAACATCAACTTCACAAGGACCTGGTTCAATGACTATCTGGCCTCGTGGAGCCACAGTCTATTGCCTTTCCCCACTAAGGATTCTTTACTTCCATTTCAGAGACTAAGGGACTGATTTAAAGTTTGGCGGAGGGGGTTACTACGTCACAAACATGACGGATATCCCGTCTGCCATATTACGATCCTATTATAGCCTGTGGAGATTGTAATACAGAGGACAGGAAATCTGTCACATTTCTGTCGGAGTAACACATCTGCCAAACTCTAAATCAGGCCCTAATCAGAAAGGAAAGCTTCTGACAGGGATAAACCTGATTTCTGTAGCTGACATGCACTCCCTTGCAGTCTGCCCTAAGTCCCTCCTAAGTCTCAGTCAAGTGCAACTAGAAGGCTGCAGTTGGTGCTCAATGATTGCTAGGTCCAGGATTAGCCAATACCTTTTAATTTTACTTAAATTATATGTATAATTATATGTATTATATGTATAATATGCTTTCACCTTCTATAGCATACAGCATGCGGCAAGGAGCTAGCCTATTTTGGCCACTGGCTAACTTCACTTTGAGTGACTTCATTTAGCACTTTTGCAGGGAGCACATCCACATAAAAGGTAGTTCCTTTCAGTGCCAGTGTTTTTTGTTTTTACTTTACCATTTATTTAGTGTTGCCTTTGCTTGTAGAGATTGATTTGATAGAATTATTTTTGATACCAAATGAGAGCACAGGGCACATACCAACTGTATCAGTTCCTGTATCTTGCTAATACTGTTGTAAATTCTTTTGAAGATGCTCTTGATTATCTGACTGGTGCTTCTTCACACCATGCCAGCAGCTCACATGAACTTTGAATATAAGCTCAAAAGGGTGATCTATCTTTGCAACTCTAACTATCATTCCCTCTTTTTTTCTTATTCTTTTTTTTCTTTCTTTCTTTCTTCTTCCTTTCCTCCATTCTTTCCTTGTTCTTTTCACCTTTCTTACTTTCTTTCCTTCTGCTTTTCTTCTTTCTTTCAAGCGGCATCATTTCCTTTCTGCTACCAGCGGGGTGAGGGGTTGGTTCTTTACTGTTAGGCAGGGGAGGTGAGGCGTCGGTTCCTTAGAGTTGCAGGGAGGTTGATGTGGCGTTGGTGGCATGGTGTCAGTTCCTTACAAGTTGGGGTAGGTGAATTCAGAGGTCAAGAAGCAAGGCGTAAACTTTGCTGTTTCACGATCACACTACAGGGCCACAGGTGATGCGGTGGAGTCAGAGTCGGGTGTCACGGGTGTCAGTGACATGGCACTCGGACTCACTTCGGAGGCGGGCAGTGGCATCAAGTCTGCAGTGTTAGTTGCAGTTGTTGCACTCAGCCGGGACCACAGCTCTGGTACAGGCAATGGTGTGGAGTCAGAAAGCAGCACAGTTTGGAGTGCTTGTTTCTTCTTGCTTACACTAGAATGTACTCCCAAGGGCCCAGGAACTGGATTTGGCACTACTTGGCAAGTCAGGACTCTCAGCAAGAGAACCCAGGTGCTTGCAGATGAAGTCTTTGATGTCCCTGAGACTTCTTAACAGGAGGCAAGCTCAGTCCAAGCCCTTGGAGATCCTTTGGAAGCAGGATAGAGAAAGTAAAGTCCACTATTTTCGCTCCCAGGATAGAAGCAGCAAGCAGCAGGCCAGAACAGTAAAGCAACAGGCACAGTGGCAGTTCCTCCTACAGCACCCAGCTTCTTCCTGCCAGAATGTCCTCAGTCCAGAAGGATTCTAACTTTGTGGGGTCAGAGGTCCAGTACTTATACACATTTCTGTATTTGAAGTAGGCAAACTTGAAAGAAAATTCTTTGTAGTGCACAGGACCCTGCTTTTTCTGCCCTGGTCCCATACACACTCCAGGGTATTGGAGACTGCTTTGTGTTAGGACAGGTACAGCCCTATTCAGGTACAAGTGACAGCTCAACCCACTACTGTAGCTCAGGAAGCCCCTCAGGATATGCAGGGCACACCTCAGCTCCCTTTATGTGACTGTGTAGAGTGAATTCACAAACAGCCCAACATTCATCCTGACCCAGATGGATATTCCACAAACAGGTGAAGGCACAGAATGATTAAGCAAGAAAATGTGGACTTTCTAAAAGTGGCATTTTCTAACTTATAATTTAAAATCCAACTTCACCAAAAGATGTATTTTGAAATTGTCAGTTCAAAGAACCCAAACTCCATATCTCTATCTGTTCCCAATTGGAAATTACACTTAAAAGATATTTCAAGACAATCCCCATGTTACTCTATTGGAGAGAAAGACCTTCCAATACTGAAAACTGAATTTAGCAGCATTTCACTATCAAGACTTGTAAAACAGACCAGTACATGTCCTACCTTTTAAATACAATATGGCCTGCCCAAGGGGCTGCCTTGGCCTACCTGATGGGTGACAAACATGCAGTAAAAGGGACGGTTTGGCTCTGGCAAGTGGGTGCCCTTACCAGGTCGAAATGGCAGTTTAAAACTTCACACACAGACACTTCAGTGGCAGGTCTGAGAAAGGTTTACAGGGCTACACACAATCAGTACCGCAGGTCTACTAGTAGCATTTGATTTACCAGCCCTGGGTACACATGGTGCACTATACTAGGGACTTGCTAGTAAATCAAATGTGCCAATCATGGATAAATCAATCACCAATACAATTCAGACAGACAGCACTTGCACTTTAGCACTGGCCAGCAGTGGTAGAGTGCCCAGAGTCCTAAAGCCAGTAAAAACAAAATTCCACACAAGATAAAAAACAGGAGGTCATAAGCAACATGTCTGGGTCTACCCCTCCAGAAGGGACCATTTCCATCACTCCTTTTCTTTCTTTCTTCCTTTCTTTCTTTCTTTTGTTCTTTCTTTTTTCTTTATTTTTTTTCCTTTCTTTCTTTTTTGTTTCTTTTTCCTTTCTTTCTTTTTATTCCTCTTGCTTTAATTTTCTTTCTTGCTTTAATTTTCATTCTTTGTTTTTTCTTTATACTTTCTTTTGTTTTTTTGCCTTCTTATTTCTTGCCTTCCTCAACCTGTTTTGCTTTCTTTCATTTTTAATTATTTGATTCTTTCGAGGCTGGCAGCCAATGTCAAACCAACTGGCTATTTTAAGTATGTGTTAGCCAAGACCTTTTGATTTTACTTATTATGTGTTTATCATAGTTACTTATAGGCTGACTATTGGCTGACTTTACTAGGAACACATCAACACACAACGTAGCTCCCTTCAGTGCCAAGGAGCACATTAACACACAAAGTCGTTCCTTTCAGTACCAAGGAGTACTATGGCAATGTGTACTTTTAGAGACCAAAACAACAATATGCCTCTGGCCAATGTTTTTGTTTAGATTAATGAGAGCCCAGAAGCTTCTTGAACAGTCATTTTTTTTATAAAAGCCATGACAAAACAAAACAATAATTGCCAAAAGGCTGGTGGCCAACAACAGGCCTGTTGGCTTTGCCAATGCTTGTTGTTGATTTGGTGTCACCTTGTTCATTAAATTATTCTCTGTTTTTATGAATTGTAGTGGGAATTTTGTTGAGTTGTGTTTTTTAACTTTTTAGCTGGTTTGGGTACTTCTAAATGCTTTATGTATGTTATTAACTTGAGCCTGTCAGTTATGTGCCATACCAACCAGTGGTTATACTCAGGTTGAAATTACTGAAAGCTTTACTGGACCAACCAAGAATTGTGACATTAGTAATTGTGATGGACTACCATCCACCACAACTAATAATCAACTGTCTTGCAATGACAAACTCCATTTTATATTTCAATGTAAATGAACTAAATTATTCTATACAGAAAACATTCTATATGGGAACAATTCTAAGATTATTTTCATCTGTTAAAAAAACTAAATGGTTATACAGGTTTTGTCTACTGACATAGGGAAAGTGTGTTGATGATTTTTCTTCTTTTAATGGGAATTTCACCTACTGATTAACCTTGACATTGTTCTTAATGATAAGATTAACATTTCTGTTTTTGGTGGGGCGCCATTATAGAATCAGCTTTGCTGGGCCTTCCACCAAATCATTTTCATCCATAAAATAGTTCTCATTACCTAAATGGGCATTCTTACCCTCCTGAGGTAGGCCAGCATTTGCATGATGGTATACACTGTACAATATACAATGCTCTCAGGCAGGTCGCTCCCCTGCACCGCTGCCGGTGTTGCTGCTGCTCTAACAGCCTATCCTCAGCTCTTGTCTCCCCGATGCTGCATCCCTGCGGCCCCGCTCCCAGCCTCCACTTCAAATTCTTCTTCTCCCGCCGCTGCGTCCCTGCGGCCCTCCACTTCAAATTCTTCTTCTCCCGCCGCTGCGTCCCTGCGGCCCCACCCCCGCCCTCCACTTCAAATTCTTCTTCTCCCGCCGCTGCGTCCCGGCGGCCTCACCCCCGCCCTCCACTTCAAATTCTTCTTCTCCCGCCGCTGCGTCCCTGCGGCCCCGCCCCCGTCCTCCACTTCAAATTCTTCCTCTCCTGCCGCTGCGTCCCTGTGGCCTCACCCCCCACCCCCGATTGGCTGCCCCCTCCCTCCTCCCAGTTGCCCCTCCCTCCCACCTCCCCTTATATGGCAGCCACCACGTGGCCATGCCAGAGGCGCGCCTAAGGCAAGCCCGTCTGCGACCGTCCGCGTCCAGACCGCGCCCAGCGCCAGGGCCCCTGGTCCCCAAGACCACCACAGCCAGCAACGCCATTACACCGCCAGCACCCTCCGCGCACTCAACACCGGACGATCTCACGCCTGCCTCCTGGCCTCCCCTAAGCACACCCAGGGACCCTTCACCTGCCGGAACTGCAGCTTCACCAGCCTCCAAATCACCAAACCTCCTGCCGAGCCTGACCGCAACTACCTCCGATGCATCCTACTCAACACCTGCTTCGCACGCAAACACACCGTCGAACTCTGGGACCTGCTCGACACCTCCACCCCGGACGTCGCCTTCCTGACAGAGACCTGGATGAATGCCTTCTCGGCCCCAGACATCGCCATAGCCATTCCGGATGGCTATAAGATCACCCGCAGGGATCATACCAACAGAGTTGGAGGCGGAATTGCCATGGTCCACAAGAACACCATCAGGGTCACGACCTGTACCGACGACACCCACCAAACACCTGCACTTCCAGATCCACACCAACCCCAACACCACCCTCAGAGGAACCCTCATCTACAGACCCCCCGGACCACAGCCTCAGTTCTGCGACTCCATCACCAACCTCGTCAGCAGGCACACCCTAGCCTCCGCCGACTATGTCCTCCTCGGCGACCTGAACTTTCACCTGGAGAATAACAACGACCCCAACTCCACCACCCTAATCGACAACCTCGCCACCCTCGGACTCAGACAATTCATCACTACTCCAACACACTCCGCTGGCCACACGCTGGACCCCATCTTCTCTGCTAGCCCCCACGTCACCTTCAGCCACACCACCGAACTTCCATGGACCGACCACTGCTGTGTCCATTGCACCTTCCAGAAACCCACCACGCACCACCGCACCCAACAGATCCCCCACCGCAACTGGAGCAAAATCAGCCAAGACCAGCTGAACACCAGCCTCGCCCGAAAACCACCCACCGAACCCACCAATCCTGACCTCGCAGCCTACAACCTATGGTGCTGGATCGACGACTGCGCCAACACTCTCGCCCCGCTCAATAAACCCTCCAACCGAGGTGCCAACAAGGGAGCCAGCTGGTTCACCTCGGACCTTCGAGCCTCCAATCAAACCTGCCGGAACCTGGAGAGAAAGTGGCTCCTTGAACAGACACCAGACAACCATGCCGCCTTCAAGAATGCCATCCGTAATCACCATCACCTCATCAGATCTGCCAAGAAAACATCCTTCAAAGACCGCCTGGACAACAACGCACACAACAGCAAGGAGCTCTTCAACATCGTGAATGAACTCTCCAACCCCAGCGCCAGCACAAACAACATCCCACCTTCACAAGACCTGTGCAACTCCCTTGCCGCCTTCTTCCACCACAGGATCAAAGACATCCATGAAAGCTTCAGTAGCCAGACCACCCCGCCAATTACCGACTCCTCAGACTCTCCACCCCCTGCTCATCTGGGCCAATGTGAACGAAGATGACACAATCAAAACCATGAGCACCATTCACTCTGGATCTCCATTAGACCCATGCCTGTACCACATGTTTAACAAAGCAAGCACTGCCATCGCACCCCACCTCTGCAAAGTCATCAACATCTCCCTCGAGACCGCGACCTAACTCGAGAGCTGGAAGCAAGCTGAGATCAAACCCCTACTCAAGAAACCCATGGTGGACCCGTGAGACCTCAAGAAATTCCGCCCCATCTCCCTGCTCCCAATCCCGGCCAAGGTCATCGAGAAGATCTTCAACAGACAACTGACCCACTAATTCGAAAAAAACAACATCCTGGACCCATCCCAGTCAGGGTTCCGCAACAACCACAGTACCGAAACCGCCCTCATCACCGCCACTGACAACATCAGGGCCCTGCTTGACAACAGCGAAACCCCGGCCCTCATCCTCCTGGACCGCTCGGCCGCCTTCGACACCGTCTGCCACCGCATCCTACGCACACGCCTCCACAACGCAGGGATCTGGGACAAAGCTCTGGAGTGGACCACCTCCTTCTTCTCCGGAAAAACCCAGAGCGTCCGCCTCCCCCCTTTCCGCTCCGAAGCCTCCAAGATCATCTGCGGCGTTCCCCAAGGTTCGTCCCTCAGCCCTACACTATTCAACATCTACATAGCCCTGCTCGCCCGCGAAGTCCGTCTACACAACCTGAACATCATCTCCTACGCCGACGACACCCAACTGATCCTCTCCCTCACTAAGGACCCCCTCACCGCCAAATCCAACCTGGAAGAAATGAAGGCATGAAGGCAGTCGCCGAATGGATGAGGAACAGCAAATTGAAGTTGAACTCAGATAAGATGGAGGTCTTCATCCTCGGCGCCAACCCCTCAGCCTGGAACGACTCCTAGTGGCCGACCGCTCCGGGAGCAGCCCCAACACCCACCAACCACGCACGCAACCTAGGCATCATCCTTGACTCAACACTCTCTAAGACCAAACAAGTCAGCGCCGTCTCCTCATCCTGATTCAACACCCTCCGCATGCTCCGCAAGATCTACAGATGGATCCCCACAGATACAAGAAGAACAGTCACCCAAACCCTCGTCAGCAGCAAACTTGACTATGGGAACGCCCTCTACGCAGGTGCCCCGGCCAAACTCCTCAAACGACTGCAACGCATACAAAACACCTGCGCACGCCTGATCCTCGATGCCCACCGCCGCATCCGCATCACTCCCCTTCTGAGAGACCTACACTGGCTCCCCGTCAACAAAAGGATAACTTTCAAGCTCCTCACCCACGCACACAAGGCGCTCCACAACACCGGCCCAGCCTACCTCAACAGACGACTCACCTTCTACACCCCGTCCCGCCAACTCCGCTCAGCCGACCTTGCCCTCGCCACCGTCCCCTTCATCCGAAAAGCGAATACCGGAAGCAGATCCTTCTACCACCTCGCCGCCAAGACTTGGAACACCCTTCCCTTACCCCTACAACAGACAGAAGACCTGCTGACATTCAGGATGCGGCTCACAACCTGGCTATGTGAGCAGTAGCAGCACCCCCCCTCCCCTCAGTGCCTTGAGACCCTCACGGGTGGTAGTGCGCTCTACAAAAATTTATTGATTGACTGATTGTTTACTACTAGTGAAAATGTCCTGTTGCTGGAGGAGCACTATCAAATGATACAGGCTTACTTTGCATGTGAGTGCCGATTGTCCACTGCTCTAAAAAAGAAAAACACTATTTGGCAGAGACAAACCATCTTTTACCTAATCATTCTTTCTAGCATGTGTGTGGAGGACATCTAAAGGTCTCTCACTGACATACCAGACTGTGGCAATTTCGCAGGTGAGATTAGTCTACATTTGTCATCTTCTTAAATCCAGTGCTATCTAATGAAAGAACAAGATATTTCCAAGTAAAATTCCAAAATTTCAAAGATCGGGAAGAGCATTCACTCAATGTTCCATCTAACCAAGAAGTGAAAGCCACTATTTATTTATTTTTGCAATCCTTGTTACTCCAATTTGCTATAGGTTTTCAGTGGATTTTCTTTTTGAATGAGTAATACGAACACAAGCCTCAGACAGTTTTCAAACGAAAGAAAACTCCTGTAATCAGAATGTGATAAATAGTAATGGATAAACCTATTAGTCAAATACAAATGATGATTTGATTTCATTGACAATGACTGAAAAGCACCAGGTTATTTTGCATTTCCTCTGGCTACTGGAACGCGAATCGTGATCATGGATGTCAAAGAAAGATAAAAAGAAGTCTCTGAATGATCATCCAGTGCTTGCATCAGGAAATCAATGGTTCAATGTTGACATGGACCTTTGGAACAAATTGACAACCTATTCCGATGGATTTTGTGGATAAAATGTAAGTTCATGAACAAATTCAAGAAAGAAAAGAAAAAATAAAAGAATGTTTTAATTTAAAAATGCCAAGATAAATTAAATTTTGTTTAGCTGTCAACTGACAAACACCAACAAGGCGTGGCTTCTATGATTCTTCTGGCTGCTTCTACTATATACAAGAGTAAGGAAGTTTCGGACAAGTGTTATTAGAACCATGGTCAGTGTTTAGTATATATCCATTAGTCACTTCAAACTAAATCCTGATTTTTATTTTATTTCACACCTTTTGAGGGCCCTTCTCACTGAACAATATTCTTGACTATTTTACCCATTAAGATCACCCTTGTTGATTTCTAAACAACGTTTGATTATGACAATCATACCTTTGCATGGGCTAAACCCTACTTAATTTCCGCATCGTATTCTAACACTTGTATGAGAGTCTGGTTTAGCATAAAGGATAAGGAGCCTCGAGCCCTCAAGTGATGGTTGTAGGAAAAAGATTATAAGTATGCTCTGATGTGCTCTGATTTGCCAATTTAAAGCATACTAGTCAAGTCTGATTAGTTGGTGACAACCTTAACAATATGTTGTGGCAGCCTTAACAAGACACATGGACTGAGTCCCTGTGTCCTGAAAATGAATTGAAACAAAATGTATGTGGGCAAGGAGAGCACACTCAGACCCAAAAGTGAATGTATGCGGGTTCAAATGGATCCTTCCTTTATTGTCTTGCCACAACATGGACAGCATGCCGTGGCAGCACTTACAGATCTCTGAGGCATGGTACCCATTGAAGTGCATTGTAGTGAATGACAGGTTGTGAGGATCACAGAAAGGAGAAGGTATAAAGGGTGATAACAGATTTTAGTTATAATATAAATCAATTGTTGATAGGACTATACTAATTTTCGGAATTGTGGTGCATTCTAAGGAAGTTTTACCCTGTAAAAAAGCCTTCTGCTGGGATTTCAGAAATTATGTTCGAGAAAAAACTGTTTTCTCATGATTTTCCCATAGAGGTGATGGAAGGTGCTCCAGAAGCTAAAATGAGAGCATATTTTCTTTAAATTCTCACTATCTTTCTCTGCCATATGATAATGAAGTCTGACATTCTAAATGAAATTATACCTGAACAGCAAATCCAATCAGTAGAAACAGAAATTAGCAATTTTTCAGTTTTAAATAAATAGAACGCCCAAAGCACAAAGCGCTACTCATGGTCACCTGGTCATACTAAACTGGAGGAAAGTCATGAGTTCAGGCTGACTGCAATGACCATGGGTCAGATACACAGACCAAGTTAGTCCAGCTGAAAGAGTTACCTTCTGAAATCCAGCACAAAGAATTCAGTTTGCTATGTAGGAGGCAGTGAGGCACCGCAAAGTGCAGGGCGAAGCTTCACAACTCACTATCACTGTAGCATGAAGAGCAGGCCAGGCAGTATCATAAACAGCCGGTCAATGGTGGAGTTTCAAGTTTGCATCACTGCAGGCTGTCTTTGCTGTCATTGCAGTGCAGATCTTGCATTGCCGATAGTCTCTGGTGGTCACTGTAGTGCAAAGAGCAAGTCTTCACCAGAGCTTTGTGTTGGCAGTCAGCGTCGGCGACAGAGTCTTGTCGAGAAGGTAATTGTTCATGAGGAGCCAAAACTTCAAGATTTTACCTTTTCTTTTCAAGAGAAACTCAGACTGATGCCATCCAAAGGTCCAGGGCCTGGCGGGGGCACCTCAGGAACTCATTCCACTGAAGGCCAGCAGGGCTTGTGCAGGTCCATTTGCAGGTCTAGGCAGGTCCAGTTAAAGCAAGTCACCTAGGCATATGCAGGGAGCCTTCTGGAGCTTGCTGTGTCACTGAAGCACACAAAAGAGGTTAGCCAACTGACCCTTGAAGTCACTCAGGTTAGCTTAGGGTAAAGGCAAGCAGGACAAGTCTTCCTTCTGAGACAGCAAGGCAGTCCTCAAGCACAAAGATAGTATTCTGGAAGCAGGACAATCCCTCTCCTGAAATGTCCACAGGTCCAGGAGTGTTCTGAAGAGTGGCTCGGGAGGTCCATTATTTATACCTGGTGTCAGCCTTTGTGTGTGTATGGCAACACCCAGTCCTACACCCCACATCTGATACTGGAAAGTTCCTCCCTTCCCCTGTTAATGCTCCAAGAAGTATGGGGTGACAAACACCTAATGTCCGGTTTCTTAGTGTAGGCTGAGCCCTTTGAAAAGCAAGTGTGAGTCCAGCCCCTTGTAGTCATCCTGCCCGGTTGGCCCATCCAGTCCACACCTAAGCCCTCATTGTGTTACTGTCTTTTAGTAGAAAATTATTTTATTAGTTAATAAAAACCATACAAAAATAAGAAACACATTGAAAGGATACATCAGATACATTCAAAGAATGTCCCAACACAAATGTACAATAAAATATAGACAACATTGAAAATAAATACTAAAACTGGAGTGTAACCTTCTTGGAAACAACAGGGTTACCCAAGTACAACTGGGCAGAAGAAATGATCTGAACTAACACTGGACAGGGCCACCTATTAGTTAGAGGATGCCTTTCAGGGTGGGATGAGCCTCTACATCACCGATAGCTGGTAACCATGTGGCGGGTTCTAGTATTATGTGAGTAGACAATTGACTTTTACTGGACTAGACTTACTCGGACCACCAGGGCTGTAAAGATTCTCAGGAACTGGATTAGTCTGGTATTCAGATTCCCATTGCTTGGGTCGAGGGCTGTTATAAGGGCCAACCTGCATGACCGGACTCCTAAGATGTTGAATTCGTTCCTCAGCAGTACCCTTCTCTGGCGTCCCATGACTGGGCAGATCCAAACCACCTGGATTAGGGTCTCCGTGCTCTGATGGCATAGTCTACAAACCTGTTTTTGCCATCATGCATCTCTTTTCCATATCGGGAGGAAGTCCAGAGTTGGTAAATCTCCCAACCTCATCCGTAGGAGGGCCAGCCTGGTTTCCTGTGGTAGTGTGGTGGATAGGATACGTGGTTCCTTATCCCGCACATATGAATTAAGGACTAACCATCCATGCAATCGGTTTGATAGCGCCTCCATACCTTCTAGTCAGCTTAAGATCTTGGCCGATTTGTTGGCTCCTTTTCTGAAGGCTAGTGCTGACACTGTACTATCCCACAAATCACTCAGTTTAAGCCGAGCTAAACTTTTTCCCCAGTGGTCCTTAAAATTATTGTTACCCCTCGCAAGGGTGATTTCGTGCCAGACTAGGTTTGCTAAAGACCCCCTGGGTGCAAAATAGAGTTTATAGCAGCCGTTTGCAAAAGCAGCTAACCTTACCAATGATTGCTTTGTTAGGGAAAACTCCAGTCTGACCTGGGCAGGAGATGCCGATCTAGGTAACTGGAAGACTTGCTTTTAGGATTTCACTAATAACTTATCCAGAGTGGCTACTTCCACCCCCCTCATTATTTCCGTCCCATATGCAAGGTTAGGCAATGTCACTGTGTTACTGTCTGGATGCAGTACACAAATCCCCAACAGCAGAGCCAATCGCAGTCATGTGACCCCGGACACCGGCAGAAGGCACAAATGTTTAGGTCAAGAAAATAACTTTCTAAAAGTGCCATTTTCAGAACTCTGTCTCAAAATCTGATTTTACCATTGAAAACGATTTTATATATTAATTTGAATGAATGTAAACAGCATATCTCTACTTATTCCCAGTCAAAAGTTATCAGTTATGAAATGTAATAAGGTAACCCAGTGTTAGTCAATGGGAGAGATAGGCCTTACGGCAGTGAAAAAAGACTGTAGTGATTTTCACTATGAAGACATGTAAAATGTAAGTACATTTGCCCAACGTTTTAAATACCAAGCCCCCTACCCTATGAGCCTTTAGGCCTACCTTAGGGGAGAGTTATAAGTAAAGAAAAGGAAGGTTTAGGCCTGGCAAAGGGTTTATTTTGCTAGGTCCAAATGGAAGTTTAAGAATGCACCACAGGCTGCAGTGGCAGGCCTAAAGCACATTTTAAAATGCTAGTTTATAGGATGGCACAATGAATGCTGCAGGCCCACTAACAGCACTTATTTTACAAGTCCTAGGCACATGTAGTACCATTTATGAGGGACTTATAAGTAAATTAAATATGCAAATTGGATGTAGGCCAATGTTACCATGTTTGGAAGAGAGAGCACATGCAATTTAGCACCAGTTAGTAGTGGTGAAGTGCACAGATCCCTTATGCCAACAAAAACAAATTAAGCCAAAAAGGTTTGGGGTAATACCACACCAAGGATGTCGAGTCTAACATTTATTTGGTGGCCAGCCTATTAGTATTGACTTATCCTCATTTAATGAGAAAATCAAGGAATAGTTTGACACCAACAGTTCACATATACCTATTTTCACCCTCTTCATGATCACCCCAAGCACATCTTTAAACACAAATTTCTTGGAAACAGATGAAAGGATTTCCACCAAGTCACAATAAGCAGGCTTTATCGCTTCTACCTTATTTCCATATTTAGTGTGTAAGAAATCTGGTATTTAGTTATGCAGGATGTGATCCATACCCAAGTAATAGGTTCACAATTGTCTCCTTACTGAGAAACAAGAACCTCATACTAGCACTTAAGCAGTCCAAGGCCTACTCAGTGGAGATGGTGTGAGCTAGTAATATTCATCCACTGGCATGCAACAACATTCAATAAATCATGGTCCAATCAGTGCTTTTTCCTTGGTAAAAAGCTACATTAATTACAGACCTACTACTAGATACTATGCATTAATTTACTGACATCACATTGCACTCCTAATGGGTCACAATCCTCATAATCACAATCCCCCATCACCACCAATACCAGAGGCAAAATCACAATTTAAGGAGGTGTTGTTTTGCTCCTGGTTGCTAACTATAACACCAGGTGCATTTTCAACAGGCTTACTGGCTCTCTTGCCAGTCTTCTCCTATCCTGGCTCCTGGAACCCCATTCCTGCTTGTTGGGCAGCCCTTCTACTATCATCCAGCATAGCACTCTCCTGTCTACACGCCTCAGAGCCTCATAGCTGTCTTGCACAGCACTAGAGATAGCATTGTAGTTCAGATATTCCCTCAACTGGTCATCTGGGAAATATTGGGGCCAGCGCTACTGGCCCTCGAGAGACCCATCTGGTCCTGGGGTCAGCTATGGGCAAAGTCCTTGGGCCATCTTGCAGCGTGTTAAAATTTGGGTTGTTGGATGACTGGAATTTGAGCCCTTGTCAGGCAATAACCACAGTCCCTTGCATGGTGAACCACAAAGAGCCACTAAATTAACCTGCGCGTAACCTTTAGTAGCCTGGCACAAAAAGCAGTCAGGATTAACTTAGACACAATATGTAAAGTATTTATGCACCCACCAACAGTGTAAGGAAATGCCTCCTTGACATGGTTACCCCCTGACTTTTTACCTTTGCTGATGCCAAGTTATGATTTAAAAGTGTGCTGAGGCCTGCTAACCAGGCCCCAGCACCAGTTTTCTTTCCCTAACCTGTACCTTTGTCTCCACAATTGGCACACCCTGGCATCCAGGTAAGTCCCTTGTAACTGGTACCCCTGGTACCAAGGGCCCTGATGCCAGGGAAGGTCTCTAAGGGCTGCAGCATGTCTTATGCCACCCTGGGGACCCCTCACGCCGCACAGACACACTGCTTGCCAGCTTGTGTGTGCTGGTGGGGAGAAAATGACTAAGTCGACATGGTACTCCCCTCAGGGTGCCATGCCAACCTCACACTGCCTATGACATAGATAAGTCACCCCTCTAGGCCTTACAGCCCTAAGGCAGGGTGCACAATACCATAGGTGAGGGCACAGGTGCATGAGCACTATGCCCCTACAGTGTCTAAGCAAAACCTTAGACATTGTAAGTGCAGGGTAGCCATAAGAGTATATGGTCTGGGAGTCTGTCAAACACGAACTCCACAGCACCATAATGGCTACACTGAAAACTGGGAAGTTTGGTAGCAAACCTCTCAGCACAATAAATGCATACTGATGCCAGTGTACATTTCATTGTGAAATACACCCAGAAGGAATCTTAGAGATGCCCCCTGAAAACATACCCGACTTCCAGTGTGGGCTGACTAGTTTTACCAGCCTGCCACACACCAGACATGTTGCTGGCCACATGGAGAGAATGCCTTTGTTACTCTGCGGCCAGGAACAAAGCCTGTACTGGGTGGAGGTGCTTCTCACCTCCCCCTGCAGGAACTGTAACACCTGGCGGTAAGCCTCAAAGGCTCACTCCCTTTGTTACGGCACCACAGGGCATCCCAGCTAGTGGAGATGCCCGCCTCTCCGGCCACAGCCCCCACGTTTGCCGGCAAGGCCGGAGGAGATAATGAGAAAAACAAGGAGGAGTCACTGGCCAGTCAGGACAACCCCTAAGGTGTCCTGAGCTGGGGTGACTCTGAGTTTTAGAAATCCTCCATCTTGCAGATGGAGGATTCCCCCAATAGGATTAGGCATGTGACCCCCTCCCCACCGGGAGGAGGCACAAAGGGGGTGTAGCCACCCTCAGGGCTAGTAGCTATTGGCTACTAACTTCCCAGACCGAAACACACCCCTCATTGAGTATTTAGGGGCCCCCAGAACCTAGGAAGATAGATTCCTGCAACCTGAAGACGAAGAAGGACTGCTGACCTGAAACCCTGCAGAGAAGACGGAGACACCAACTGCTTTGGCCCCAGCCCTACCGGCCTGCCACCCCACTTCAAGAAAAACTGCAACAGCGACGCGTCCCCCAGGGTCCAGCGACCTCTGAAGCCTCAGAGGACTACCCTGCATCTAAAAGGACCAAGAAACTCCAGAGGACAGAGGCCTTGTTCCACAAAGACTGAAACTTGCAACAGAGAAACAACTTTTAAAGACCACGTGTTTCCCGCCGGAAACGTGAGACTTTCCACTCTGCACCCGACGCCCCTGGCTCGACCTGCGGAAAACCAACACTACAGGGAGGACTCCTCGGCGACTGCGAGCCCGTGAGTAGCCAGAGTTAACCCCCCTGAGCCCCCACAGCGACGCCTGCAGAGGAAATCCAGAGGCCCCCCCTGACCGCGACTGCCTGCTTCAAAGAACCTGACGCCTGGTAAACACGCTGCACCCGCAGCCCCCAGGATCTGAAGGATCCGACCTCCAGTGCAGGAGCGATCCCCAGGCGGCCCTCTTCCTAGTCCAGGTGGTGGCTACCCCGAGGAGCCCCCCCCCCTTGCCTGCCTGCATCGCTGAAGAGACCCCCAGGTCTCCCATTGAAACCTATAGCGAACCTGACGTCTGTTTGCACTCTGCACCCAGCTGCCCCTGTGCCACTGAGGGTGTACTTTCTGTGCTGACTTGTGTCCCCCCCGGTGCCCTACAAAACCCCCTTGGTCTGCCCTCCGAAGTCACGGGTACTTACCTGCTGGCAGACTAGAACCGGGGCACCCCATCTCCATTGAAGCCTATGCGTTTTGGGCACCACTTTGACCTCTGCACCTGACCGGCCCTGAGCTGCTGGTGTGGTAACTTTGGGGTTGCCCTGAACCCCCAACGGTGGGCTACCTTGGACCCAACTTTGAACCCTGTAAGTGCTTTACTTACCTGCGGAACTAACCAATACTTACCTCCCCCAGGAACTGTTGAATTTTGCAGTGTCCAATTTTAAAATAGCTTATTGCCATTTTTGCCAAAACTGTACATGCTATTGTGATGATTCAAAGTTCCTAAGATACCTGAGTGAAATACCTTTCATTTAAAGTATTGTTTGTAAATGTTGAACCTGTGGTTCTTAAAATAAACTAAGAAAATATATTTTTCTATATAAAAACCTATAGGCCTGGAATTGTCTTTGAGTGTGTGTTCCTCATTTATTGCCTGTGTGTGTACAACAAATGCTTAACACTACCCTCTGATAAACCTACTGCTCGACCACACTGCCACAAAATAGAGCATTAGAATTATCTCTTTTTGCCACTATCTTACCTGTAAGGGGAACCCTTGGACATGCTATTTCTTACTTTGAAATAGTACATACAGAGCCAACTTCCTACATACAGTAATAAAGTAAAAACACAACAGAAGAAAAAATATTTGACACCAAAAAGCCAAAAATTCAATCATTAGAACCGGAGTTATGAATTTTTAAAGTTTTTAGTAAAAACTAGTGCCTAAAAGATCAGAGCATTAACCTCTGACATCTGGTTACGTGAGACCGGGTCAAAGTTAAAAAAATATGGTGAACCATCATGGAGTGCAGTTTAGATTTAAAAAAAAGTGGATTGGGCCCAGTCAGCGCTTATCTTCAGACTTGGAAAAAAGTTTTGCGTGGCAAAGCTGAAGGAGGTTTCTGAGGAGGAGGCGTCATTATTAGATGGCCTTAGGTCGAACTCGCGGTGAAGACTTTTTACTTTCGGACTTAGTTGCAAAAATTGAAGTTATAAACCTCCATCAGGACAAGGTACAGGGCTGTAGCTGAAGATAGTTCCACGGGGTCAGATACCCCTTTGGTTAAGAACTGCTGAAAAGGATTTGATTTGATGCTGCAAAGAAATTACATAGCAGGAGATGTCACAAAGTCAATCTGATTGGCGATACACCTTTGGCTGAAAGGGGAGCAGGTTGGCCCAGGTCTCATCCAGGTAATCAGACCATTTTTTTGGCAAAAATGTTCCAAGTCCCCACTTTTGGATTTTGGCTAGCTGGGCACCTTTTGCATTACCACGTCCAAGGGTCCATGAATAGGAAGGCACCACTTGAAAGGTCAGGACTCACTCAGGCTGGGCCCAGGTGCGGGTTTAAGATGGAGGAAGCCTTTTGTGTCTGTGGCTCTGAACATGCGCTCAGTGGTGGTGCCTGCGTAGAATGCGTTGCCGTAGTCCAGTGGGCTGATGATGAGGGCCTGCGTCACTGTCTTCCTCATGCAAATAAGGAGCAACTTAAAAATCTTGTGGAGCAGGCTGAGGAAATGCCGTAGACCTGTGTTTCATAGAGAGTTTGCTATTGAGGATGATGCTGAGGTTGCACGTGTGATCTTTCAGCGGGGGGCATCCATGCTCTGATGGCCACCAGGAGTCATTCCAGAGAGTTGAGTGTGTGTTGAAGATCAGAACCTCTGTTTTGTCCATGTTGAGTTTCAATCAGTTGTCCCTCATCCAGCCAGGTATGTTCATACAGTTGTGGAAGTTGGTCTTCATCCAGGTGGGACTGTTGTGAGCAGTTTTGTTGCAAGTGGTCAGTGGCTGCTTCTTGCACATATTTGAGATCTGCTTTTGAACAACTATTGCAGAGCTTGTCAGTCTGTTTTATTGATTTTAGTGCTAAAATTTGCACTTTGAATTTGGACTTTCCACGTCAATTGTTCAGAAGCCAGCAATCCTTCTGTGATTGCTGAGGGGAAACCAATCACTGATAGGCCGGGGGAAAAGCCTGTTAGAACTTCCCCGCCTTTTCATGGAGGCAGCAGCGTGAATGCATGCAGTGGGTGCACCGAAGGCACACCAAAGGGAGGCCTGTTTGTGCCCGTCTGAACCTGGATGGCACTGGGGGCCAGGTACCCTGACCCTTTAATTCCCATAAGATAGCTTATGACTCTGCTTTCAGGACCCCTGCGATGCTTTGTAATGCTCATAAGTGGACTCCAGATGAGCTGCCTCATCGCTGCAAGGGCATGCAGTTTTGCTGTCAACACTATACCTGACATCAGATTACCACCTCCGAGCTCTCCTCAAATGGTAGAATGCAAGCTGTTTAGCATTAATTTCCACTCCCTGGCTAAACATCATGCCGATGTCTTTGATTTCATCCAGGACAACACCCCAGAACCCTTGTTCCTGGCTAAGGTCATGGTAGTGGAACCTACTTTAGCACTTACTCCTGGCTACTATCTAAAGAACATTAATAGGACAAGTGGCAGAGGGGGTGGCACTGCTGTGATCTATAGTGACTGATACAATTGCAGCTTGTCTCAATGTACTATCCCAGACTGTGAAAACAATCTTTTTAAAAGTTCTTTAATCAGTAATTTCACTTTATCAGTGCTCCTTATTTATCGCCCCACCCCATTGACCCTCTAAAGTTTTCATGGAGGCTCTGATTCATTTTATTGCCTCACTTAGTATTAAGCCAGCTAACTTTAATGTCTTGGGAGATCTCAATCTTCATTTAGATGACATCCATGATTGTGACGCCACTAATTTTTTAGACGATCTTGCTGCTTTGCAAATAACTCAGATGGTATCAGGAGCCATGCACTTACAGTCACCTTTTAGACCCAGTTTTCTCCAACCTTAGTTCTTTGCAAATGACTACCCTACTCCCCATGTTTTGTGAATCCCCTGACAATTTGCCTGCTGCATCAAACTCAAATGCCTGTCTCCCACTGAGTTAGAAAACACCTCTAGTAGAAACTTGATATTCAAACATTTGGGGAATTCATCAAGTCAAATCGTCCATTGCTCAACTCTGACATGGAGATGGCCTATAAAAACCTTCAATCCTGGCTTATCTCAGCCCTAGATGTTTTTATTCCTACTAGCCAGGCCTCCAACAGGAAGGGGCATGCTGCACCTTGATTAATGAGATTCTCATTGCAGCTAGGAAGCAATGTAAGGTTTTAGATCGCTCCTGGAGGAAGGCTTCCGATCCCCTTTTAAAAATTCAATACAAGGCAGCCATCAAATCCTACCATAAACTAATTTCTAAAAAAAAGGCTAAATATTTTGCTGACAAAATCAGGAATAGTACCAACCCTACCAGATAAATGTTCAATTTGCTGAATAGCCTTTTCAAACCAATGCTTTCAGCCGACCCTACTGTCACCTCCAACATACATTGCAAATTGTTAGCAGACAATTTTGTCGGCAAGATAGAGGATACTTATTCACATTTTCCTTTGGACATTTTTGCTGCAAGGTTAAATGAGACAACATCATTTGAAGCTATTAGTTCTACAATAGCACTCAACTCATTTTCCCTCCTGGGGCTGCCTGAGCGAATCACCCTTTGTAGTCAAGTTAAATCTGGTTCACTTGCAGACCCGTTAAAACCTGATCTGTTTCTTAAGCTTTGCAACCCCCTCCTTCTGCTCTGCATAGAAGTATTACATTTATATGTGTATTCAGCTCAGGTACCCACTACTTGGAAACATGCCAAAGTTACCCCCTCTTGAAGAAGCCATCTTTGCACGCCTCTAAGCCAGAA
Source organism: Pleurodeles waltl (assembly GCF_031143425.1). Taxonomy (NCBI): domain Eukaryota; kingdom Metazoa; phylum Chordata; class Amphibia; order Caudata; family Salamandridae; genus Pleurodeles; species Pleurodeles waltl. Next base: position 717,200,357 of record NC_090436.1, on the reverse strand, counting down.
ATATTCCACCCTATCTCACTTTTGCCTTTTTAGCAAAGGTTACAGAGATGCATGTCAATGGCATTTTGAAAAAGTACCTGGACGACAATCACATCCTGGGTATTTCTCAGGTCAAGGCACAGCAAGGGATCTGCAGTTCTTGCGGTTACTGAGCAACTTCACTGTGCCCTAGACGAAGGTTGTGCAGCTGCCTTGATCTTGCTTGATTTGAGCGCTGCATTTGATACAGTGTTTCATAAACTTTTAGAACAGCGCTTACAGGGCATCAGCATACGTGGGAATGCTCCTTCTAGGTCATATGCCCCCCTTTTAGTTCCCGCACACATATTCTACAGCATTGCATTCTGCAAGTGTCTTCCATAAGCCCTACCCTGCTCAACATGTATATTCAACCATTGGGACAGGTTATCAAATCTACTAGAATGGCGTTGATACCCTACATTGATGATACTCAGCTTGTGCTCTCCTTTACAGATAATCCCTCACTAGACTGGACTAATTTCCAAAAACGACTGCTAGTGGTTGCAGTGTGCATGAATGCTAATTGCCTTCGCCTGAATGCAAACAAAATGGAAGTACTCCTATTGGGCAAAGATACCCATTCCTGGTGTGACCATTGGTGGCCTACCTCCCTCAACCTCACTCCTACACCTAAACTCTCCATAAAAAAATTAGGCATCATTGTGGACAACTCTTTGGCCTTTGAAGCCCAAGTCAGATTGGTCATTGGCATCTGCTATGGGCTTCTGGGGAGTCTCAAACCTATTCTTGGTTTTCTTGACCCCAATCTCTGACAGACTATCATCCAGGCGGTAGTTCTATCTTGGTTGTATTACTGCAACATTCTGCATCTAGGAGCTAACAAGTCAGTTATCAGAAGATTTTAGCTGACCCAAATTGTTGCAGCCAGTCTGTTATTTCTGCTCCCAAAGTTTTGCTCCGTTTCCAGACTTCTGCATAAATTACACTAGCTCCATGTGGAAAAGTGCATCTACTTTAACACCTTGTGTGTGGATCATAAAATTCTGTATTCCACCCCTATCTTGTCTAACCACGTTCTTCCTTATAGGCTCTCCTGTTCCCTACATTCAGCTGACCTTAATCTTGCCTGGGTCCCCCAAGTTAGGCGGGCAAGGGCTGGAGGCTGCTCTTTTTTACCTAAGGTCCCTGCTGTCTGGAATTCGCTACCTCTTCCCATCAGGGGCACTGAGAATCACCTTCACTTCAGAAAAACTTTAAAGACTTGTTTTATTCCCTTCAGTATTTAGGCTCTCAATTTCCCACAGTTGCAGTTTATCTCCCATTAGGCTTCGCACCAGGAAGCTCCATTGCTGGAGTAACACACGCTTTACAAATATTATAACATAACATAACATAACAGTGGCTGTGCTCAGCTCCACTCTCTCATCCTGCCAGCAGATGGCCCATTCCAGCACACTGAATCCCTCTATTGTGTCACTGTCTGTGAGGAATTCTTAAAGTCTAACTATAAGCTACAACCAGCCATGTAAACCAGGGTGGCTACAGGCACAAAAGGGGTAAGGGCAGAAAAATGGCAACTTTCTAAAAGTATCATTTTTAAAGTTGTGATCAAAAACTCAACTTTCATATTAAAATGAGCTTTTCACCACAATTCAAAAAATGGCAAACATAAAATAGCTACCTCTCCCACCTGGAAATTACAGCTGATAAAATGTAATACGGATTCCCCAATGTTATCCTAGGAGAGGGTAGACCTCACAGTAGTTAAAAACAAATGTAGGAGTTTTTCACTACCAAGACATGTAAACCTTAAAAGTACATGTCCAACCTTTTAATTACACAGCACCCTGGCTTATGGCCTACCTGGGGCCTACATTAAGGGTGACTTATATGTAATTAAATATGACTTTAAGGCTTGGCAAGGCGGTTAAATGCCAAATTGACATTGCAGTTTAAAACTGCATTCAAGCTGCAAATGGCAGACATGGGACATATTATAAACTGCTTCATAAGTCCTTAAAATGTGAAATAAGTGCTGCAGGCACACTGGCTGCATTTAATTTACAGGTCCTGGGCATATGGTATACCATTCCGTGAGGGACTTATAAGTCATTTAATTATGCCATTTGGACATAAGCCAATGTAGCCATGAAGCACTTTAGCACTGGTTAGTAGCGGAAAAGAGCACAGAGTTCTAAGGCCAACACAATTAGGTGCATCAAAATTGGAGGAGGTGAGGCAAAACGATGGTGGAAGACCACCCAATGGTTGGCAGGTCTAACACGTGCATCAGGTTGCTTCTCCTTCCAGCTGTCCATGACGGCTGTTGTTGCCTTCCATATCCAGGGTCTTGTTCATTGTCTCTCCCGTTTGCACTGGTTTATAAGTGTGGGTGCAATTTCTAGATGTCAGGAACTACTGGCCAATCCTCCAATGCCACATCATCCCTCCAACCATGCTCTAAATCTCCTGCACAACATTCTGGGGAAATCCAATATGGCAAAGCCCTTCTTCCCTTGTACAGAGCTCCTGTGCCCACCCAGAGGTTCCACCATGGAAATGAACAGCCCTTCCTCTGGTTGTCACTCAAATCTGGCTCTGGGGCAGCTCTCCCTCCCACTAGGATTGGAGCCAGTCTGACTAGAAGGACAATAGGGGGTACAGCTCCATCTGTTAGTTACATCTGCCTGTGACAGGCAAAGTCCCTTTGAAATTAATCAAGTTACTGAGCACACCCCCAAGGCCATCCTGTCAAGGGAAGTACAATACTACACACACTCAAAGCCTTTTGTTCCTATCTTGGGAGCAATACAAACACACGCACACACCCAAAGGTGTACTTAAGTGCCGGGCTGTTGGGCCAATATATTCGTTTTCAAATGCTTTTTATTTCCACTTACATATTTTTTGCAATTTGTATTCAACTTGCAAGTTTAAAATATGCCTTCAGGATACAAGAATGCAAAGCCAACAGTATTGGAAAAACAAGCTATTTTTACATTTCCAATTTTTACTGCAAGCATATGACGACAATGTTTAGGAAGTAATATGGTTTCTATATTGTTCTGCCTTTTTATTTTTGGACATAAGCTTGCATTAAAAATTGTAACCATCTTACGAGACAGGCAAGGTCAGACCTATGGTCTTTGCCAATGTTTGTTTTTAATTATATGTAGTAAAGTTAATTATGATCGGGGGGCTGAGAAGGAGAAAATAATTTTTGTTCAGATTTCTGAATCTTAAGTCTTGGCGTACATCCAAAGGCAATGAAAACAATCTGTCTCTTTGTCCATGCAGGCGACTCCTGAAACATAACAGTGCATGTGCATTGTGGGAAATTACTATTTAACCATAGTTAATGAGGTCACCAGACCTACGTAAATGAGCCACAGTTGTACTTATAAAAGCATTACTATGAAATACTACTGTCAACACAATGTGTTCAGTGCCTGACACTTTCTGATGGTAAGCGCTGGTTTTCCACAAACTTGATTTAGTCTACTTTAGGCTTCTCTAAACTGGATGAAATGGGTCTGGGGCATTGTGCCAGGTAGCATCAGGGGAACTGAGCATTGCAATTATAAGATCTGTTAAACGACATACAGCATGATGACTGACAAACTGCAAAATGTCGGAAAATAAGAGGTATGTGACTTATGTGTGGGCATGGACATCATCTCGGGGTTGGCAGGGGTACCAGCACCAGCTGCTATGCCTAGTTTGCCCTTTGGTACACCTGGTACTGCTTTTGCTCCATCCTGGTTTCAGGAACTAGCAAGATAACTGCAAGAATAGAATGTATATATGGCTCTAAAATAATACATTGGTGATTGCTAGGGAACTCTCTGTCTAGCAGCTCAACTGTGTGTTTCTTTCAATTATATTTTGGTTTCTTTCATTTTCACATGTAGGCCAATCCAACTAATTAAATTAAAGCTATGTGCAATTATCCTTACTAAACACATTTGAGCTTACCTGGGTTAGTTACATCAAACGCTAGCTACTGGATATAAATCAGTATGATGCTAAACATGGAGCAGTTCCATGCCAGCTCCCTAGTTATTTATTTCATATGGACAAGGAAATAACCCGACTTCGGGTAGCAGCTGCACTTGCTTAAGTATCAATGCTTTAGGTAAAAGAAGGAATTTCTTTCTTGAATATATGTGCACTGCCACATCCTGTGGCTTATTAGCACATCTGGAATCATTCCAAGGTTTAAAATGAACAATGGCTCCGTTGTTATGATCAAACTCTCTCAAAACACTCTGCAGGCTTGCCGTACAACTATAAATTAACACATTTCCTACCTCAAAATGCCCACCAGGCATGTGCCAGAATTGTGTTTTAAAACATAATGCTTGTCATATGTATTTACACAGCGAATCTTAGGTGATTTGTTAGATTCTAACTAAAGTTAAAAAGAACTTTAGAAGAAGTGTATTTATTGCTTAAAGCAGGTCATTAGAACAGGAAATCCAGGTGACAAGCAGTGTGTGTGTACCCAGTTAATGGTATCTCATATTTAGGGATAGGGGTAGAAAATCTAGTTAAAATTGTAGTTGACCAGTTTCAAATACTTACTAAAGAATCCGGGGAATATCTAGTTCATTCCACTTACATAGTGGAACTGGTTGCTGGCGTCTAACTCTATCTATTGATGCATTAAATGGTTTCTACTTAGCCATGTGAGTTTCAGTTGCTGTTTCCGCTGATCACTAATGGTCGGATGCTAAACTCCAAATGTACACTGGATCCAATAAAAGCCATTTGTGAATGGTTTGCTGGAATATTCTCCAGTTAAATGTTTTGTTACATAAAAGGTGAAGTTGTTTTCTTTGCAAACTAATGGCTCTTCGAACAAATGGAAATAAAGAAGCATCTGGAATAATTAACTACATCCCAATGCTGTCAAAACTAACCGTCACAAAAAACAATCAGAGCCAAGGTGTCCTAATCTCCCTAACTGGATAAACAGGAATGATTTTAAGGTTGAACAATTAACGTAGAAAGGTGAAACATATTTGAAAGTCACATTGATATCTTGTCACGAAATAAAAATAAATAATGAAGAATGAACTTGTAACATACTTTTGTGAATTTTGCAAACTATAACTCACCGTTTAATTTGACTTGAAACTCAGTGTCTGCTTTTTTACTCTCACAAAGACAGGGAATGAACGTTTGAAAGATGCTGGGTGTGGTATGTCGTCTTAGATGGAGGTTTAAAATGAGTCGTCTGGGGCAGAGCTAGGTAGCCCATTGAGAGGCTACTTTTTCTGGGTTTAAGATATCACTGTCACTTAGCACGCCGCAACTACATTCACAGCACCCTTTTCCTCATTAGCTATGGGTGATACAGTACAGAAACCCACAGCTATAGTGACACCAGGCGGCCCGATGTTATGCAGGTACCAGTAGATGAGAAGTTAACAGTGCTGGGAAATGTCCCCCAAAATCAAATCAAATAAGATAAAACAAATGACATAAACTGATTGGTGGAGCGGTTTAGGACCTCCATTACCAGTGTCTGAGGCCAAAAGGCAAACCATGAGCCACTAGGCACTGAGAAGTGACGTGTGAGACCCCATCCAGAGACAGAGGAGGCCCCAGTCTGAAGATGGGCCTGATCAGGACAGTTACAAGTAGATCCTTCTTTGCAGGGGCAATCGTAAACTTATGCACATGCATAATAAATTCATGAATAATTATACACAAAAAGGATATAAAACCTGGGATTTGAAAGGTAAAAAACGTATCTATTGTGGTACGCACACCTATGAACAGCACCCAGCAACTTGCCAAGATATTATTAAATCTTACGTGTTGCCACAATTAAACTCACTTGACGGGAGAGTTCAGGCTCTCCATCTGACTGTTCACACTCCGTCAAAAAGGACGTCCTAGAGGAATAATGCAGAAGTCAGGGCTCCAATAGGTCCCTTTGTAAATGTGGGTCTGTGGTCAGGGAAAAAACGTACACATTTGTGTGGCACAAAATGCTCATCTCAAATATATGAATGAATGTTAGAGAAACATCTACGTACGGTCTTTGTGTAATTAACAAACGCAGCACACGGTGCATAGCCTTACTTTTTAGATCTGGGTTGACAGTGCTGCTTTCATCCGACTTTATGTGATAAACAGAAAAAAAGAGACAATGGGGCTTTGACTCTGCCAAAATGTTGATTACTTTTAGTATTGCTTTGATTAGGCAGAATTGGATGCATGCACTCAAAGACAATGCTTGCTGCATTTTTTATGTTTCCCTAAGGGTTTATCCTCAACTAAGATGACCACATCACAACATTACATGGTGGCATGCAAAGTGAATCCCTTGTCTATATTGCAGTGCTATTAGGTGTGAGAAATTTTGTTGTTGGTTGAGTGGTGTGGCCCCTGTTCGAGCTATAGTTGTAATCAGTGTCAGTTTGGATGACGAAAGTCACTAAATTAATTTGTGCTTTACCCTTGGTGGCTTGACAGAAAAAGCAGTCAGGCTAAATTTAAAGGCAATGTCTACACTATTTATGCAGCACACAAACAGTAATAAAGTGAAAACACAATGCAAGAAAAACCCCACACCAATTTTGAAACACAGAGTCAATATTAACAAATTATTTGATGCTAAAACAACAAAATTCCAATCAGTCAAACCACAGTTATGAATTTAAAAAAATTTAAATGAAATCTAGAGTCTAAAAGATCAAACCACCAAACCCGCAGGCATCCTTTAGTCATTCAAGACTGGGTCAAAGTCTAAAAATATGGTCGACCACAAGCGAGCGTGAGTCAGATACAAGACGTTCAGTGGGGCAAGGCTGCAGGTGGTGTGTGAGAATGATGCATCATCATGCGGAGGCGCTGGACGAAGTCATTGTGAATATTTCTGCATTCATATTTAGACCCTGATTACAACCTTGGCAGATGGCATACTCTGTTACAAACGTGACGGATATCCTGACTGCTGTTTTGCATGTTCCATAGGATATAACAGAACTTGTAATACGGCGGACAGGGTATCCGCTAAGGTCATAATCAGGCCCTTAGTCTCTTTTTTGGTACTCGTAAATCACCAGTGCGACAAAGCTAAAGGCTGTTGCTGATGAAAGTTCCTCAAGGCTGGATACCGCTTCACAGAGAAGCCGCTGAACAGGATTTTCTGCTGCTAGAAGATTCCATTTGAAATGCTTGAAGTTTCCTGCTTCCACTGCCTTGGTTTCATGCTGCCAACATGAAAAGTGTATGGGTGACAGGTCCTTTGTGTGAAGGCAGTGAACAGCCTATTCAGTTGCAAACAGGTATGTGTCCAGCTCCGCCACCCCTTCCTTCCACTGGATGGCACATCAAGGCTCACCTTTTCCCTCTATTTCGTGGCTGACTGGGAGGAATAAACAAAGTCTAACTCCCAAATATACCCTGTCATGAGACCTAGGACAGGCATCAAATAGTGAAGGATAGGAAAATGCCAACGTCGTCAACGTAGCATTTACAGTTGTAACTTCAAACTTCACTTTACCATTAAAGAGGATTTTTAATTCCAATTTTTCAGGCACCAAACATGAAACCTATGATTACAAATTACACTGCTCTATGGGCTACCTAGGGCCTACTTTAGGAGTGACTCTTATGCAATAAAATGGTAGATTAAGGCTTGGCAAGGGGGTTAGCTTACCAAGTCAAACTACAAGTTTAAAACTGCATTCAGTCTCAATGGCAGGCCTTGGACACTTTTTAAGGAGCTACTTAAGTGCATGGCACAATAAGTGCTGCAGGCAACAAGTAGCATTTTATGTACAGTTTCTGGGTAAATAATATTTCACTCTACAGGGGACTTATAAGTAGATTAAATATGACAATCAGTTGTAAGCCAATTTTACCTTGTTTTAGGGGGTGAGCACAAGCACTTTAGCCATGGTTAGCAGTGGTAAAGTGCAAAGAGTTCTGAGTCCACCATAAACTAATTAAGCAAAAATAGTAGATATGAAGGCAAAACGTTTGTGGGAGACCCTCCAAAGAGGACCAAGTCCAACACTGGCTAAGAGTGTTTTGCCATTATCTTAATATATGATGCTTAGGTGCTTGCCGTAGAGATGTCTGAAAGGTGAACACTATAAGATACCATCTGTAAATTTCATAATAGTCAATCCCATGCTGAACATATTCTGGGAGTTTATCAGGGGATAGGGGGGATTGTAAAGTGCAAGGTGCTCTAGGACTGGAAAGCAATCTGCACCTCAGCCAGCAGAGTAAAGAAGTGGACATTGACTTTGGCACTGACAAGTGCCACTTCAGCATTTAAATAGTCTTCAAATTGTCAGAGACCAGCTGGGAGATGCTGCATTGTGTCAAGTGGGCTAGGCATTGCTGTCTGAAGACCAGGTGCTAATCAATCAGGGACCAGTTGGTGACAGTTGCTATGACGCAAGGTAAAGTCAGCCCTTACCACGTGCGCTTCCTATTATGCTGTTGTCCCAAGCCTGTCTTTCTTCTCAGGCACTGCTCTCCTGTTCTGGGTGGGACCTATGGGTTCCTCATGCTGTCTGCCTCTGGCTCTCTTACTAAGCTGTTGTACCACTCTCCTGGGCTGAGAGGACTTGGTAGGTTCTGTAATGCTTCCTTCCTGTGCCATCCCCCTCCTTTGCTGACCTTGTGCTTCAACCTTGGTGATCATGTACTTAGCAGCAGTGAGTGGAGCAAGTTGTAAAAACGCACATTCAACAGCAAGCAGAGCAAAAAACAGAGCGTTGCTCTCTTGTGTGTGCATTGCACCTCTTGCACACTGCCACTCATTGCAAGTAGCAGTTAATCTAGTGGCTTTCTTCCCTGCCCCATTGTCTCTCCTTTGTATCATTAAGTACATAGAGCAGTTGTATGGGGCAGGTGTAGTGTTGGACGTTATGTTTGAATTTCACTTTGGGCCTTCAGCAGGTATATAACAAAGGACCAGGCTCTTGTCACTGAATTCTGATTTAAACGTAGTTGTCAGCAGCTTTGGGGCCCAACAGTGATAACCTTTTTTTATTGAACTTGGCACAGCAATAGAAAATGCATTTGCTGGCTTCCCATGCTGCTGATCTGGATCATCATCATCATTTACCTCTGTATATGCATGCCGTCCTTTGTAGGTACACAGCTGCCTTCCCGTCCCTGTCTCTCTTCCCATGCATGGTCACACTGCTCCCCTGCTCTAGAAGGTTCTTAGTGATTTCTGTAATGCTAGCTTCTTACACTCCTGCTTTGTGGGTCCTACAATGAAGCCATCCCACCACTCTACCCCCCCCAGGTTGTATCACATAATGCAGCCCTACCAACTCAGACAGACATCCCCTGCTAGACTCTTCACCTCTCCTGCATTAAGAGTCCAGAAGGTTCCAGTAATGCAACATTACCACCCCTCACTCTTCTCCACCCAACCCCCAGCATGACTTGCCATGATGCACATTTGCCCTAATTTCCTCAGCAGCTCAGCTGGTCCAGGAATGCTACCCTTCCACCCCTCTGTTGTACCCACCACACTTCTGCACTTTCCTGCTGTGAGAGGACCTGGCAGTTGAGATAATAATGCACCCCTACCACTCCCTTCCCATGTTATTTTATGTGATGTTACGGTATGTATGGTATAATATGGTATGGCACGTCATGTTACGTTCTGTTATGTTATGTTATGCAATGTTATGTTATGTAGTGGTATTTTATGGTATGCTATGGTATGTTATGTTATGTTGATTTGTATAACATGCAAATCACCCGAGAGGCATCCAGGCACTTACGCAGAGGTGTAGGTGTGTGATCTCCAATGTGTTTATACAGAAAGCGAGGTCTTCACCTTCTTGTGGAACTCAAGAAGTGAGGAGGAGGCTCTGATATGTTGAGGGAGGCCATTCCATGTCTTGGGTGTGATGTACGAGAATGAGCGACTTCCAGGGTTTCTTTTGCGGATGCGGGGAGAGTGAGGCAGAGCATAGGTGTCTCATAGGTTGGTGAATGTGTATACAGCAGTTCAGGTAATCTGGTCCTCCGTTGTGTAAGCTTTGGGGTTTTCATGTGTGCATGATGAGTTTGAATTGGCTGTGCTTGCAAATAGGGAGAACAGTAAAGCTTCCTTAGGGGCAGTGTGATGTGAGTGTAGAGTGGGAGGTCAACTATGAATCTTGCAGTGATTTTCTGGAGGGTCTGGAGTCTGTGTAGGAGTTACTTTGAGATTCCAGCATAGAAAGTGTTGAAGTAGTCCAGCCTGCTGGCGATGAGTGTTTGTGTGTCAGTCCTTCTGGTGTTCTGAGGCCACCATTTGAAGCTCTTTTGAAGCATGCGTAGGATGTAGAAGCAGGAGGTGCAAACTGTATTGACTTGAGCCATCATGTTGAGCTTGTCATCTAGGATAATCCCTTGATTACTTGTGTTGACTGTGGGTGTTGATCCTAGTTCCTACGGAGACCATATGGAGTCCCCTGGTGAGTTGTTGTTTCCAAAGGCCAGTACTCCCGTCTTGTTGGAGTTGAACTTCAGGCAGTTGGTTCACATCCATTCTGCCACAATGGTCATTCAGTTGTCGAAGTTGGTTCTGGCAGTGGTTGACTTGGCCATCAGGGAGATGATGAGTTGTGTGTCATCAGCATAGGAGATGGCGGTGATGTCTTGTGATCAGATGATGTTGGCAAGTGGTATCATGTATATGTTGAAAAGGGTGGAGCTAAAGGATAAGCTCTGTGGTCGCGCACGTATGAGTTTCTTGGCCTCTGTTGTGTCTATGTGAGCATGGGGTTGTCAGGTGGAAGCTGTGCCCGTGTGATTGTGAGTGAGTTCTGTGTTGAGGGTTGTATGAGGGCTGTGCCTAAGTGAGTATAGAATGAGCACTGTGTGAGTGAGTGTAGGGGGAGTGCTGTGTGAGTGTAAGGGGGAGAGCTGTGTGAGCGAGTGTGGGGTGCGTGCTATGCAAGTACAGGATGAACACTTGTGAGAAACTAGGGCTGATTGCAGAGGCCCCATAACTTTTTGCCCCCATTTTCCACTTTATGCTGGTGTTTTCCTGACTCTGATGGTGCCCTGGGTACTGCTAACCAGTCCCAGGGCCTGTGCTCTGTGTAAAATGGATATGCAAATTAGGCTAATTATAATTGGCTAAGTTAACCTACCTATAAGTCCCTAGTATATGGTAGGGCATGTAGGTTTAGGGACCACAGCATAGGTGGTGCACACCTAGGTGCATTGCTGAGGTGCCCAGTGTCATTTTAAAAGCAAGCTTGCCTTGCTGGCTGCTTTTAAATTAAAGTTATATGCAAATTCGACTTTGGAATTAAAGGTACTTCCAAAGTCTTAAACTACCTTATTTTTACATATAAGTCACCCCTAAGGTGTGCCCTATGTGCCCCTAGGGCTGGGTGCCATGTAACTATAAGCAGGGACTTTATAAAAATAGATTTATAAGCCCTGGTGAGGTAAAAACAGCCACATTTGTTTTTCCCTCATTGAAGTAAATGGCCTTCATAGGCTAGAATGGGCAGACTTTATTTTAAATTTTAAAGTCTCCTTAAATGTTGCATACCAAGAATTTGGTATCAAATTAATTGTTGTAATAAATCCTACAACTTCCAGTTGTTGGATTTAATATAACTTGTCCGGGTAAAAAGTTTAGACTTTACCTAAAAAGTTGCCAATTTCAGCTCTGCATTGTTTTTGCTGCTGTGCTCTGATTGGCCAGCCTGCAGCAGCTTCTGCCAGGCTACCTTGATGAGGTGTGAAGTGGCCTGACTTCACACAAAGGAATGTGCTTGGGGGAGAGAATCTCCCCTCAGCAGATGGTGAGGCAGGAAGGGGGAGGGCTGCCAAACTGGTCTTCAAAGGCAGAGAAGGACATTTGCAGCACCCAGCAACACCCCCACATCCTGCAACCCCAGACAGCTAGGTGCCCCCTTGATTAGATTAGGAGAGGGCAGGAGAGGGGTGTGTTTATGATTTTTAGCCACACCTGTGGGTGGGCTCAGCCAGATGTAACCTCCAAAAATCAGATTCATCCATGTTGGATTTTTAGAGACTGTTGCCTTCTGGGATGGATTTTTGCCACACTTCCCAGGAAGTGGTCATCACAGGGGGACGACCCTGTCCCTGATTGGAGAACCAGGGCCCCCCTGCTTTTCACCCAGGAGCAAGGATAAAACTGGCAGACCTGCACCCACGCCTCAGATCCCCTCCAGAATTCAACAAGAAAGGAACTAAAGAAGAAGAAGGACTGCCCTGCTGGACCCGTGGCCTGCACCTGGACCCTGCACTCAGAAGGACTGCACCAGCTGCACACTTGGGCTTCACCACAAGAAGGACTTTGCCTGGCTTCAACTGGTTCAAGGAGGGACTCCCTGTTTGCTACAGGTGAAAAATTGCTAAACCAGAGTCCCCTGCACCAACTCCTGAAGAAAGCGACCAGCTGACCACTGTCCAGTGGCCAAAAAGGAGTTTGCGCCAGGTGCATTCTGGGAGTTGAAGTCAGCACCCCCCAAGGACCATCACAGAACTTCTGGACCCTTGGGGTGAGCTGTGGACCCCAAAAGAACCTTAAAAGAACATCTGGGTGAAGCCCCAGAAGTTTGGAAAAGATTTGAGAATTTTTGGAAAAAAGCTCCAGAGAGGGACCGACCCGCCGCGGAAATTCTAGCCGTCTTGCCTCAACCGCGACCCGGCCTGACTTCGTGGTTCGTCCCGGTAAAGAAAAATATCCAAAAAAGAGACTAAGTCCGAACGTAAAAAGTTGACCGGGACCTCCCAGCCATCGTATCCGAGAAGGGCTCCATGGATGTCGGATCAAGATCCAGGTTTACCCCGGTCAAAGGATTTTCATCTCGAAAAAACGACTACGTCCGAAGGTAAAAGTCTCCACCGAGGAAACCCACATCGCGTATCCGGACAAGGGCTCCAGGAGGTCGGATTCAACTGGCAGGTTCGTCCCGGTGAAGAAAAACGTCAAAATAAAGACTAAGTCAGAAGGTAACTTTTTAACCGAGGCCTCCCGCGACCTGTAGCCGAGCAGGGCTCCATCGCGGTCGGCCTGGAAGTGTGACTTTGCCCCGGTCGAGGTGCAACCAGATGACCCGATTGGCGCTTTTTGTTTCTAAGCGCTAGAAAAGTAATAATTCTTTAAAAATTCATATCTCCGGTTCCCCTAAACCGATTTTAATCGTTTTTGTGTCATTTTAAAGATAAAAATATAAACTATTTTTATAAATTGGTTTTGGATTTTTAAACTGTTTCCTGTGTTTTATTTAATTACTGTTTTGTGATATTTGAATGCTTTACACTTTGTCTCCTAAGTTAAGCCTTGACGCTCGTTGCCAAGCTACCAAGGGTTGAGCTGGGATTAATTTACTGAGACCTAACTGTACCTATGTGGAGGTTAGTGGCTTGTTGCTAGGTGTAGGTACCTACCTGCCCTACCAATAACCCATTTTCCAACATAATTGGAAGCAGCGACGGGATCTTGTACTTGTGTTCAATATCACGTTACAGTTTTAGGTAAAACAAATTAAAAATCCTTTAAATTGTCCTAGTGCAAACATTTTTGTAATTTTTAATTTGGATTAATTTCAATTATTGAATTTTTTTAATTGTTCTAAATTCTTGTTTCCAATTTTTGCAAAAAGTTTTTGTTGACACAAAACTAGGGAACCATGGAGCTTGATCTGGCTAGCCTATCCACACTGACAGTAGTCCAGCTTAGGGGGTTGTGTGTTGAAAGAGGGTTGCCTGCAACCACTGATCTCAGGAAGCAAATCCTGATCACATCCCTGACAGCATGGGCTGAGGCCCAAGAGGTAGAGTCAGAAGAAGCTCCAGAGGAGGGAGAAAGAAGGGAGGATGCAAGCTCTAACCACTCAGGGGAGGGAAGGCATCTGAGCCTAAGTGAGGATGAGGAAGAACGGTCCTCAGTAAACACAGTCACTAGGGGCAGATCCAAAGCTAGTGGTGGGAAGGGGGTCCTTTCAGGAGGAGAGAACCCATCCATCAGAGAAAGAGAGCTGGAGGCCCAGCTAGCATACATAGCTTTGGAAGCAGAGAAGCTGGCCCTAGAAAAGAAAAAGTGGGCATACAAAGAGAAAAGAGATGGAAGCAGCGATAAAGAAGCTGAGGTGTCCATGGGTGGGGGAGTTTGCCCCAGATTACCCAAGGGGGTGGTTCCTGCTTATGTAGAGGGGGATGACATAGATAAGTGGCTGGGGGCCTTTGAGAGGGCCCTCCAGATGAGGAGAGTCAAGCCTCAGTACTGGGGTTCACTTCTTTGGGAGTTAGTTCCCAACTCTGGGAGGGATAGGCTCCTAACCATGAGTGGGGAAGATGCAGACTCCTACCCCAGTATGAAGAGTTGCTTGACTAAAAAGTTTGGTCTGACCCCAGAGCAGTATAGGCTCAAGTTTAGGGACACCCAAAAGACAAGCACCCAGTCCTGGGTGGACTTTGTAGACACTTCACTAAAGGCACTAGAGGGCTGGATTATTGGTAACAAAGTAAATACTTATGAGGGGTTATACAATCTGATCATGAGAGAGCACATCTTGACCAATTGTACCCAAGAAAGGTTACGCCAGCATCTAGTGGACTCTAAGCAGACCAACCCTAGAGAGCTAGGGGAGGCAGCTGATGAGTGGTTGAGAACCAGGGTGGTTGTCAAGTCCCAGGGGGGAGACTCCAAGAAGGGGGGGTCAGGTCCACAAAAACCTAAGGAGGGAGGTGGTAAGCCCACCACAGAGACTCCCTCTGTACCCCAGAACCCTAAGAAGGAGGAGAGTAAATCCCACTCCCACTCTGACATGCAGAGACAGGGAGACCCAGGGTTAAAAGAACTCTTGGACAGTAGGGCTTGCTTTGACTGTCAGCAGACAGGTCACTTCAGAGGAGATGCAGCCTGTCCAAAGAAGGTGGTTAGCACTGGGCTGTCCAGTGTAGCCATAGAGGAGGATTCCTCAGATGATGAAGTCCTCCTAGCATTGTGCTGGGAGACAGGACCAGATGGTAAGCTGGTGATCCCTGAGGGTGGGAGTAGGCACTTCCACCACATTCAAGTGAATGGGATCCCTACCACTGGCCTGAGGGACACCTGTGCCAGTCACACTATAGTGAGTGACCGGTTAGTGACCCCAGACATGTATGTCCCAGGAAAGACAAAGAAAGTCAGGATAGCCACAGGGGAGGTCACCTCCAAACCTGTAGCCATAGTGCCCCTAGAGAGGGAGGGTATCCTTGACTGGATTAGGGTGGTAGTCAGTGCTGACCTTCCCCTAGATTGTATCCTGGGCAATGACCTCCCAGAGGTGAGTCTGGTCACAGATGGGGTGGTCGCCCAAGGCGCCCCCCCAACCCAAAGTCCTGGGGAGTCAGTCCCTACAGTTAGGAGACAGGGGTCCCCAAGAAAAGGAAAGAAGAAAAGGAAGGGTGGGCCACTCTTAAAGAGAGTTCCAGGGAGCCAAAGGTCTTCTGCCCCAGTAGGGGGGGAGCCCAGAGTTGGCACTGGTGAGGCCTCCCCTGACCCCAAGGAAGTCCTGAGTAGTCAGGCAGCTGTCCAGATGCAGGGTGTTGCCCCTGCACTGACAGAAGGGAGAGTGGAAAGAGGGTGTCTGCCACAGGAGGTGGTAGCCCCCCACTCTAGACAGCAAGAGGGGTGCCAGGACCCCAAAGATGCCCCTAAAGCAGCTCAGCCACCTGTCAGTGGAGAGCTTAGGGTGTGGTTCTGGGTACTGACAGCTGTCAGTAGCCTCTGCTGGGTGCTAGCCTTCCTGGCAGCACTGTACTTGGCCTGGGAGGCAGACCCCAAGGCCAATAGCAAAGTAGGCCCCCTGACCCTGTTGGTCATGGTGGGGTTGCTCAAGTGTTGGGTGACCTCTTTGGGTAAGTTAGGTGTTGCCCTAGCAAAGTTAGGAGTAGGGGAGGTGGGCACCTCACTACCCAAGTTGACAGAGAGAGAGGAGGAAGACCCCCCTAGAGGGAAGTTTCAGTTTGAGTTGGGTCCTTTTACTGTTGGGATGGCTTCACTACCCAGAGGGAGTGACCCTGACAGGAGGATATAAGGCAGAGTAGGCCCTGCAAAGGGACAGCCAGTTTTCTTCACTGTCTTCCTCGCCTAACAAGCCAGGAAGACTCTCCCAGGGTTGGGCTGAGTCTCCTGGGCGTGTGGGCTACGGGGGGTTGTGTGAGAAACTAGGGCTGATTGCAGAGGCCCCATAACTTTTTGCCCCCATTTTCCACTTTATGCTGGTGTTTTCCTGACTCTGATGGTGCCCTGGGTACTGCTAACCAGTCCCAGGGCCTGTGCTCTGTGTACAATGGATATGCAAATTAGGCTAATTATAATTGGCTAAGTTAACCTACCTATAAGTCCCTAGTATATGGTAGGGCATGTAGGTTTAGGGACCACAGCATAGGTGGTGCACACCTAGGTGCATTGCTGAGGTGCCCAGTGTCATTTTAAAAGCAAGCCTGCCTTGCTGGCTGCTTTTAAATTAAAGTTATATGCAAATTCGACTTTGGAATTAAAGGTACTTCCAAAGTCTTAAACTACCTTATTTTTACATATAAGTCACCCCTAAGGTGTGCCCTATGTGCCCCTAGGGCTGGGTGCCATGTAACTATAAGCAGGGACTTTATAAAAATAGATTTATAAGCCCTGGTGAGGTAAAAACAGCCAAATTCGTTTTTCCCTCATTGAAGTAAATGGCCTTCATAGGCTAGAATGGGCAGACTTTATTTTAAATTTTAAAGTCTCCTTAAATGTTGCATACCAAGAATTTGGTATCAAATTAATTGTTGTAATAAATCCTACAACTTCCAGTTGTTGGATTTAATATAACTTGTCCAGGTAAAAAGTTTAGACTTTACCTAAAAAGTTGCCAATTTCAGCTCTGCATTGTTTTTGCTGCTGTGCTCTGATTGGCCAGCCTGCAGCAGCTTCTGCCAGGCTACCTTGATGAGGTGTGAAGTGGCCTGACTTCACACAAAGGAATGTGCTTGGGGGAGAGAATCTCCCCTCAGCAGATGGTGAGGCAGGAAGGGGGAGGGCTGCCAAACTGGTCTTCAAAGGCAGAGAAGGACATTTGCAGCACCCAGCAACACCCCCACATCCTGCAACCCCAGACAGCTAGGTGCCCCCTTGATTAGATTAGGAGAGGGCAGGAGAGGGGTGTGTTTATGATTTTTAGCCACACCAGTGGGTGGGCTCAGCCAGATGTAACCTCCAAAAATCAGATTCATCCATGTTGGATTTTTAGAGACTGTTGCCTTCTGGGATGGATTTTTGCCACACTTCCCAGGAAGTGGTCATCACAGGGGGACGACCCTGTCCCTGATTGGAGAACCAGGGCCCCCCTGCTTTTCACCCAGGAGCAAGGATAAAACTGGCAGACCTGCACCCACGCCTCAGATCCCCTCCAGAATTCAACAAGAAAGGAACTAAAGAAGAAGAAGGACTGCCCTGCTGGACCCCTGGCCTGCACCTGGACCCTGCACTCAGAAGGACTGCACCAGCTGCACACTTGGGCTTCACCACAAGAAGGACTTTGCCTGGATTCAACTGGTTCAAGGAGGAACTCCCTGTTTGCTACAGGTGAAAAATTGCTAAACCAGAGTCCCCTGCACCAACTCCTGAAGAAAGCGACCAGCTGACCACTGTCCAGTGGCCAAAAAGGAGTTTGCGCCAGGTGCATTCTGGGAGTTGAAGTCCGCACCCCCCAAGGACCATCACAGAACTTCTGGACCCTTGGGGTGAGCTGTGGACCCCAAAAGAACCTTAAAAGAACATCAGGGTGAAGCCCCAGAAGTTTGGAAAAGATTTGAGAATTTTTGGAAAAAAGCTCCAGAGAGGGACCGACCCGCCGCGGAAATTCTAGCCGGCTTGCCTCAACCGCGACCCGGCCTGACTTCGTGGTTCGTCCCGGTAAAGAAAAACATCCAAAAAAGAGACTAAGTCCGAACGTAAAAAGTTGACCGGGACCTCCCAGCCATCGTATCCGAGAAGGGCTCCATGGACGTCGGATCAAGATCCAGGTTTACCCCGGTCGAAGGACTTTCCTCTCGAAAAAACGACTAAGTCCGAAGGTAAAAGTCTCCACCGAGGAAACCCACATCGCGTATCCGGACAAGGGCTCCAGGAGGTCGGATTCAACTGGCAGGTTCGTCCCGGTGAAGAAAAACTTCAAAATAAAGACTAAGTCAGAAGGTAACTTTTTAACCGAGGCCTCCCGCGACCTGTAGCCGAGCAGGGCTCCATCGCGGTCGGCCTGAAAGTTTGACTTTGCCCCGGTCGAGGTGCAACCAGATGACCCGATTGGCGCTTTTTGTTTCTAAGCGCTAGAAAAGTAATAATTCTTTAAAAATTCATATCTCCGGTTCCCCTAAACCGATTTTAATCGTTTTTGTGTCATTTTAAAGATAAAAATATAAACTATTTTTATGAATTGGTTTTGGATTTTTAAACTGTTTCCTGTGTTTTATTTAATTACTGTTTTGTGATATTTGAATGCTTTACACTTTGTCTCCTAAGTTAAGCCTTGACGCTCGTTGCCAAGCTACCAAGGGTTGAGCTGGGATTAATTTACTGAGACCTAACTGTACCTATGTGGAGGTTAGTGGCTTGTTGCTAGGTGTAGGTACCTACCTGCCCTACCAATAACCCATTTTCCAACATAATTGGAAGCAGCGACGGGATCCTGTACTTGTGTTCAATATCACGTTACAGTTTTAGGTAAAACAAATTAAAAATCCTTTAAATTGTCCTAGTGCAAAAATTGTTTGTCATTTTTAATTTGGATTAATTTCAATTATTGAATTTTTTTAATTTTTCTAAATTCTTGTTTCCAATTTTTGCAAAAAGTTTTTGTTGACACAAAACTAGGGAACCATGGAGCTTGATCTGGCTAGCCTATCCACACTGACAGTAGTCCAGCTTAGGGGGTTGTGTGTTGAAAGAGGGTTGCCTGCAACCACTGATCTCAGGAAGCAAATCCTTATCACATCCCTGACAGCATGGGCTGAGGCCCAAGAGGTAGAGTCAGAAGAAGCTCCAGAGGAGGGAGAAAGAAGGGAGGATGCAAGCTCTAACCACTCAGGGGAGGGAAGGCATCTGAGCCTAAGTGAGGATGAGGAAGAACGGTCCTCAGTAAACACAGTCACTAGGAGCAGATCCAAAGCTAGTGGTGGGAAGGGGGTCCTTTCAGGAGGAGAGAACCCATCCATCAGAGAAAGAGAGCTGGAGGCCCAGCTAGCATACATAGCTTTGGAAGCAGAGAAGCTGGCCCTAGAAAAGAAAAAGTGGGCATACAAAGAGAAAAGAGATGGAAGCAGCGATAAAGAAGCTGAGGTGTCCATGGGTGGGGGAGTTTGCCCCAGATTACCCAAGGGGGGGTTCCTGCTTATGTAGAGGGGGATGACATAGATAAGTGGCTGGGGGCCTTTGAGAGGGCCCTCCAGATGAGGAGAGTCAAGCCTCAGTACTGGGGTTCACTTCTTTGGGAGTTAGTTCCCAACTCTGGGAGGGATAGGCTCCTAACCATGAGTGGGGAAGATGCAGACTCCTACCCCAGTATGAAGAGTTGCTTGACTAAAAAGTTTGGTCTGACCCCAGAGCAGTATAGGCTCAAGTTTAGGGACACCCAAAAGACAAGCCCCCAGTCCTGGGTGGACTTTGTAGACACTTCACTAAAGGCACTAGAGGGCTGGATTATTGGTAACAAAGTAAATACTTATGAGGGGTTATACAATCTGATCATGAGAGAGCACATCTTGACCAATTGTACCCAAGAAAGGTTACGCCAGCATCTAGTGGACTCTAAGCAGGCCAACCCTAGAGAGCTAGGGGAGGCAGCTGATGAGTGGTTGAGAACCAGGGTGGTTGTCAAGTCCCAGGGGGGAGACTCCAAGAAGGGGGGGTCAGGTCCACAAAAACCTAAGGAGGGAGGTGGTAAGCCCACCACAGAGACTCCCTCTGTACCCCAGAACCCTAAGAAGGAGGAGAGTAAATCCCACTCCCACTCTGACATGCAGAGACAGGGAGACCCAGGGTTAAAAGAACTCTTGGACAGTAGGGCTTGCTTTGACTGTCAGCAGACAGGTCACTTCAGAGGAGATACAGCCTGTCCAAAGAAGGTGGTTAGCACTGGGCTGTCCAGTGTAGCCAGAGAGGAGGATTCCTCAGATGATGAAGTCCTCCTAGCATTGTGCTGGGAGACAGGACCAGATGGTAAGCTGGTGATCCCTGAGGGTGGGAGTAGGCACTTCCACCACATTCAAGTGAATGGGATCCCTACCACTGGCCTGAGGGACACCTGTGCCAGTCACACTATAGTGAGTGACCGGTTAGTGACCCCAGACATGTATGTCCCAGGAAAGACAAAGAAAGTCAGGATAGCCACAGGGGAGGTCACCTCCAAACCTGTAGCCATAGTGCCCCTAGAGAGGGAGGGTATCCTTGACTGGATTAGGGTGGTAGTCAGTGCTGACCTTCCCCTAGATTGTATCCTGGGCAATGACCTCCCAGAGGTGAGTCTGGTCACAGATGGGGTGGTCGCCCAAGGCGCCCCCCCAACCCAAAGTCCTGGGGAGTCAGTCCCTACAGTTAGGAGACAGGGGTCCCCAAGAAAAGGAAAGAAGAAAAGGAAGGGTGGGCCACTCTTAAAGAGAGTTCCAGGGAGCCAAAGGCCTTCTGCCCCAGTAGGGGGGGAGCCCAGAGTTGGCACTGGTGAGGCCTCCCCTGACCCCAAGGAAGTCCTGAGTAGTCAGGCAGCTGTCCAGATGCAGGGTGTTGCCCCTGCACTGACAGAAGGGAGAGTGGAAAGAGGGTGTCTGCCACAGGAGGTGGTAGCCCCCCACTCTAGACAGCAAGAGGGGTGCCAGGACCCCAAAGATGCCCCTAAAGCAGCTCAGCCACCTGTCAGTGGAGAGCTTAGGGTGTGGTTCTGGGTACTGACAGCTGTCAGTAGCCTCTGCTGGGTGCTAGCCTTCCTGGCAGCACTGTACTTGGCCTGGGAGGCAGACCCCAAGGCCAATAGCAAAGTAGGCCCCCTGACCCTGTTGGTCATGGTGGGGTTGCTCAAGTGTTGGGTGACCTCTTTGGGTAAGCTAGGTGTTGCCCTAGCAAAGTTAGGAGTAGGGGAGGTGGGCACCTCACTACCCAAGTTGACAGAGAGAGAGGAGGAAGACCCCCCCAGAGGGAAGTTTCAGTTTGAGTTGGGTCCTTTTACTGTTGGGATGGCTTCACTACCCAGAGGGAGTGACCCTGACAGGAGGATATAAGGCAGAGTAGGCCCTGCAAAGGGACAGCCAGTTTTCTTCACTGTCTTCCTCGCCTAACAAGCCAGGAAGACTCTCCCAGGGTTGGGCTGAGTCTCCTGGGCGTGTGGGCTACGGGGGGTTGTGTGAGAAACTAGGGCTGATTGCAGAGGCCCCATAACTTTTTGCCCCCATTTTCCACTTTATGCTGGTGTTTTCCTGACTCTGATGGTGCCCTGGGTACTGCTAACCAGTCCCAGGGCCTGTGCTCTGTGTAAAATGGATATGCAAATTAGGCTAATTATAATTGGCTAAGTTAACCTACCTATAAGTCCCTAGTATATGGTAGGGCATGTAGGTTTAGGGACCACAGCATAGGTGGTGCACACCTAGGTGCATTGCTGAGGTGCCCAGTGTCATTTTAAAAGCAAGCCTGCCTTGCTGGCTGCTTTTAAATTAAAGTTATATGCAAATTCGACTTTGGAATTAAAGGTACTTCCAAAGTCTTAAACTACCTTATTTTTACATATAAGTCACCCCTAAGGTGTGCCCTATGTGCCCCTAGGGCTGGGTGCCATGTAACTATAAGCAGGGACTTTATAAAAATAGATTTATAAGCCCTGGTGAGGTAAAAACAGCCAAATTCGTTTTTCCCTCATTGAAGTAAATGGTCTTCATAGGCTAGAATGGGCAGACTTTATTTTAAATTTTAAAGTCTCCTTAAATGTTGCATACCAAGAATTTGGTATCAAATTAATTGTTGTAATAAATCCTACAACTTCCAGTTGTTGGATTTAATATAACTTGTCCAGGTAAAAAGTTTAGACTTTACCTAAAAAGTTGCCAATTTCAGCTCTGCATTGTTTTTGCTGCTGTGCTCTGATTGGCCAGCCTGCAGCAGCTTCTGCCAGGCTACCTTGATGAGGTGTGAAGTGGCCTGACTTCACACAAAGGAATGTGCTTGGGGGAGAGAATCTCCCCTCAGCAGATGGTGAGGCAGGAAGGGGGAGGGCTGCCAAACTGGTCTTCAAAGGCAGAGAAGGACATTTGCAGCACCCAGCAACACCCCCACATCCTGTAACCCCAGACAGCTAGGTGCCCCCTTGATTAGATTAGGAGAGGGCAGGAGAGGGGTGTGTTTATGATTTTTAGCCACACCAGTGGGTGGGCTCAGCCAGATGTAACCTCCAAAAATCAGATTCATCCATGTTGGATTTTTAGAGACTGTTGCCTTCTGGGATGGATTTTTGCCACACTTCCCAGGAAGTGGTCATCACAGGGGGACGACCCTGTCCCTGATTGGAGAACCAGGGCCCCTCTGCTTTTCACCCAGGAGCAAGGATAAAACTGGCAGACCTGCACCCACGCCTCAGATCCCCTCCAGAATTCAACAAGAAAGGAACTAAAGAAGAAGAAGGACTGCCCTGCTGGACCCCTGGCCTGCACCTGGACCCTGCACTCAGAAGGACTGCACCAGCTGCACACTTGGGCTTCACCACAAGAAGGACTTTGCCTGGCTTCAACTGGTTCAAGGAGGGACTCCCTGTTTGCTACAGATGAAAAATTGCTAAACCAGAGTCCCCTGCACCAACTACTGAAGAAAGCGACCAGCTGACCACTGTCCAGTGGCCAAAAAGGAGTTTGCGCCAGGTGCATTCTGGGAGTTGAAGTCCGCACCCCCCAAGGACCATCACAGAACTTCTGGACCCTTGGGGTGAGCTGTGGACCCCAAAAGAACCTTAAAAGAACATCTGGGTGAAGCCCCAGAAGTTTGGAAAAGATTTGAGAATTTTTGGAAAAAAGCTCCAGAGAGGGACCGACCCGCTGCGGAAATTCTAGCCGGCTTGCCTCAACCGCGACCCGGCCTGACTTCGTGGTTCGTCCCGGTAAAGAAAAACATCCAAAAAAGAGACTAAGTCCGAACGTAAAAAGTTGACCGGGACCTCCCAGCCATCGTATCCGAGAAGGGCTCCATGGACGTCGGATCAAGATCCAGGTTTACCCCGGTCGAAGGATTTTCATCTCGAAAAAACGACTAAGTCCGAAGGTAAAAGTCTCCACCGAGGAAACCCACATCGCGTATCCGGACAAGGGCTCCAGGAGGTCGGATTCAACTGGCAGGTTCGTCCCGGTGAAGAAAAACTTCAAAATAAAGACTAAGTCAGAAGGTAACTTTTTAACCGAGGCCTCCCGCGACCTGTAGCCGAGCAGGGCTCCATCGCGGTCGGCCTGAAAGTTTGACTTTGCCACGGTCGAGGTGCAACCAGATGACCCGATTGGCGCTTTTTGTTTCTAAGCGCTAGAAAAGTAATAATTCTTTAAAAATTCATATCTCCGGTTCCCCTAAACCGATTTTAATCGTTTTTGTGTCATTTTAAAGATAAAAATATAAACTATTTTTATAAATTGGTTTTGGATTTTTAAACTGTTTCCTGTGTTTTATTTAATTACTGTTTTGTGATATTTGAATGCTTTACACTTTGTCTCCTAAGTTAAGCCTTGACGCTCGTTGCCAAGCTACCAAGGGTTGAGCTGGGATTAATTTACTGAGACCTAACTGTACCTATGTGGAGGTTAGTGGCTTGTTGCTAGGTGTAGGTACCTACCTGCCCTACCAATAACCCATTTTCCAACATAATTGGAAGCAGCGACGGGATCCTGTACTTGTGTTCAATATCACGTTACAGTTTTAGGTAAAACAAATTAAAAATCCTTTAAATTGTCCTAGTGCAAAAATTGTTTGTAATTTTTAATTTGGATTAATTTCAATTATTGATTTTTTTTAATTTTTCTAAATTCTTGTTTCCAATTTTTGCAAAAAGTTTTTGTTGACACAAAACTAGGGAACCATGGAGCTTGATCTGGCTAGCCTACCCACACTGACAGTAGTCCAGCTTAGGGGGTTGTGTGTTGAAAGAGGGTTGCCTGCAACCACTGATCTCAGGAAGCAAATCCTGATCACATCCCTGACAGCATGGGCTGAGGCCCAAGAGGTAGAGTCAGAAGAAGCTCCAGAGGAGGGAGAAAGAAGGGAGGATGCAAGCTCTAACCACTCAGGGGAGGGAAGGCATCTGAGCCTAAGTGAGGATGAGGAAGAACGGTCCTCAGTAAACACAGTCACTAGGGGCAGATCCAAAGCTAGTGGTGGGAAGGGGGTCCTTTCAGGAGGAGAGAACCCATCCATCAGAGAAAGAGAGCTGGAGGCCCAGCTAGCATACATAGCTTTGGAAGCAGAGAAGCTGGCCCTAGAAAAGAAAAAGTGGGCATACAAAGAGAAAAGAGATGGAAGCAGCGATAAAGAAGCTGTGTAAAGTGTAGACTAAAGCTCTCTGTGAGATTTATTGCTGTACCTGTGAGAACACTGACTGCTCTGCTTTTTATGATTGCAGTGCAAGCAACGTAATTTGCTTTAATTGTGCTAACAGGTGGAAAAGTGGTAGACAAAAATGCAGTTGAGCATACCTTACGTTTCCAAGCCTTAGCACATTAAAGACAAAGATAATGGCATTATGATTGTATATGCTGTGCATAGCTTGTAGTGGAATGGAGTCAGGGATAGTAAAAATAGAAAAGATTATGAACATGCCAGTAAATGGGGAGCACAAAGGGTGACAAAATGTCTCTTTGTCTTTGAGCAGGATAACATCAGTCTTGCTATAGGCCGGCTATTTCTTCAACGGAAAATGCGAGGAGCACAAGATTTACGAGCTAGGGACATTTGCAACTGTATGTCGATGTAAAACATTTGTAAGACTTATTATGATATGGAACTTGACAATATTAGCAATACAAGATTGAAAATTATGTCGGGTCTTTAACAGTTCTTCTCAGAGCGATTCCCATTTTGCTGAAATTAATCTAACGGGATGCTAATTGGACATAATACTGGTGCTGGTGTATGAAATAAGTGTCCTTGCTAATAGTGTTTATCTTTTTATAATAATGATATCAACAACAATATTAAGAACACTACTGCTTGTAATAACAACAACAATGGTGAGACTAAGAATAACATTAATCGTGCTCAATATTATAATTACGGCACTTTATTTTCTGTTGTAGAGACATGTCACCCACAAGCTATTGACACCCATACAAAACACTGCCATACAATTAAAAGTTTACTTGCATGGAATTGAGAATAAAATACACACCTTCCAGCAGCGATTATCGCTTCACATATACCAGCTGCTCTGCTCTTTTATTTTACTAGAAAAAAAACGTTTCCGTTGTAACCTTTGCATCTTTTCCTTCTCTTTTACTATGCTCCTCACTGGCCAACTCTCTATTCGTATGTCTTCACTATATTTGTAAAGAAACATTGGGATGAATTGACTTATAAATAGAGCAATTTTCATACATATATTCGTGTACGTAACCCACTGCATAGAGGCATGTTGATAGCCTGCAGAGACTATATTTTGTTGTACGACACAGTCATAAACTTCACAGTCCAAAAGGGTGAAAGGTTCCCTTGTCCATGGACATGTAAATCAGTGGTTAAAGCAGACTACACAGTCACAACAGTGAACCAGAGCACCTTCGAGTCTGCTCCAGCCAACAGAGTCGGACTCCCAGCTGGAGGGACTGCGGCAGAGAAATCATGTTCATCAAATATAGGCTTTGTGTACACACTTCTGATGACCAGACAAAGGATGAAAATTACATTTTCGAAGTAAAGGAGACCATTCTAGCATGTCAGCAGCAACTAGCGCTTCAACTGACATTTTGAGAGAGAATGCCACAAAATCCCGTGCTTAAAATACTAAGGTCATGATTTATACTTTTTGGTGAAAAACTGCACCAACGCAGTTTTGAACCAAAAAGTTTAGCACCAGCTTGCACCATTTCTAAGCACCAGCCGGGCACCATATTTATGGAATGGTGCAAGCCGGTGCAAAGGGTGGGCTAGCATAAAAAAATGACGTTAGCCGGGTGGGGCTGGCGGTATGGAAGAAGGGGGTTTTGCACCAAAAAATGACATTAGGCAGGTTAGAGTAAAAAAATGGCTCTGAAAGAGTGCAGCTTATATACTTAGAAATTAATATGAAATGTTTATGAACTAATGCGTAATAATGCCACACAGAAAATGTATTAATGTATTTTGCTAAACATGCGCGTGAAATGTGCCCACGGGGAGTGGCCACCAATATATACAATGACTAATGAAACTTATTAATAATGATGAAATGTTATGTTAGAATATGATTTTGCACTAATAATAAAAGGTTATATGTTAAAGTTCTGCTAATAAATCATTAGGCCTTAGTTAGCATGAGTCGAGGCCTATCTGCCCGGTTTCATATTAAATGTGTTTTTCTAACGTGCAGTGTGCTGACTTGCTAAAGGACATGAACTCGTATTTTTCCAAAGCTAGAAAATGAATGTAACTATAGTAGATCCGTTCTCATGAAATTCGACTTGCTTAGTGAACCATTCTTGCTGAATGCAACAGTGTAGACTACTCGCAGGTACAAGGTTGCCTGAACTGGTACAGACAATGGAACCACTGACTGAAGATGCAAAGAGGACCACGAGAGTATGAAATCGTACCGGACATTCTACCCACTGAAGACGTCAATCATAAGGACCAATAAACTACGTGAGAATTGTTATGGGGTGACAAATTGAATGAAGTCATTGAAATCCTATTGGAGGGAGATAGTGGGGTGCTGACCCCAACCAATTAAAACTTAGGGGATTGTACAACAGAAAAGGTATAAAAACCCTTGACACAAGGAAATGAGTTAGTTAGGGAGATGCTATTGCAACTTGCTATGAGCCAGACACTTTGTTACTCTGCATAGAGACTTTGCTGTTTGGTTCTTCAAACCATTTTTGCCCTTATATTGTCAATTTACACTTTGAGGGAAGTGCCCTTTACCCGACTGCTGAATTCCTGGCTGATGGCGAATCAACTGATGTCCTGAGGACGAAGACCGAACCTGTATGCTGACCCAATACGGAGGGTAACTATATGACATTGAAATTGTAATTGTCTGTCTACTTTTTCTTTCTAGGTACCAACTGCTTCTTTTGACCTAGACCATAGTTACATGTTTTCTAAATTGATGTTGCTACATTGTCTTGCATGAAGCCCAACATGACAATGCTAATTCGAGGTTAGTTGAGGGGTTCACTAAACTAACGCAAATAGACAAATGACTGAATCTATGCTTTGTTGAATAATGTGATAATGATTCTCTGCTAAGGATAACCTATGTTGACGTCGTACTATATTCTAATATTCGTGATTCTTGCCTTGATGAAATCCTATCAGAGTTGCCATATTCTGACTATGCTAATGTGTTTCTTGGTTTTGAGACTAATAAACTTACTAGTAGAATTGTAATCAATAGGGAATAAACTTCATATAATAGTACTAAACTGGTGTGGTTATTCATGACTGCAAGGTCATGGTGGTTTCTGAGTTTTATTAATGTCTTTGACTAATCTGAATTGTATTATTATGGTAAATATTGATGACGTTATTGATATATTGATTGACATGTTGATTAGTTATCTCATCCTAAGGTGTCTTCAATCAGGGTCAAAAGATTCATTGGCCTAAAATGAGTCCTAAAGTGAGTAAATTAGTCATAAAGGGACGCGTTAGCAGTTCTAACCAGCCTACCGTCATTTTCTGACGCAAAACCATCCATATCACATGACTCCTGTCTTAGAAAAGACAGGAGTCATGCCCACCACACCAATGGCCAGCACTGGGGACCAGGGTCCCCGGCATGGCGATTGCACCCAGTGCTATGTAGGTGGGTCCACTTCAAGGCCCCCAATGGCACTTTAAAAAAAAATACTTACCTGTACTTACCTATTCTTACCTGGGATGGGGTACCCCATCCTCTGCTGTCCCTCTGGTGTGGGTGTCTCTGGGGCCTGGGGAGGGCACCTGTGGGCTTATTCCATGGTGTTCCACTATGGAAATAGCCCCACAGGTCCCCTAACACCTGTCCTGACACTGGGACCT
This sequence comes from Pleurodeles waltl, assembly GCF_031143425.1. Taxonomy (NCBI): domain Eukaryota; kingdom Metazoa; phylum Chordata; class Amphibia; order Caudata; family Salamandridae; genus Pleurodeles; species Pleurodeles waltl. The sequence continues at coordinate 717,172,150 of NC_090436.1, read as the reverse complement.
AAACATTGTGCTAAGGTCATAGAGTCATTTTTTGCACGGGAACACCTACTTTGCATCTCATTGACACAAAGTAGGTTTCCACATCTCAAAAATGACTTTAACTCCATAAATTTGGCACTAGACGGGTCTAGCGCCAAAGTATAAATATGGACATAGTTTTGTACTGAATTTGTGTAAAAAAAATGATGCAAATTCGGTGTAAAACAAGTATAAATATGCCCCTAAATGACTTACTACGTTTTTAGATGTCTGAATACTTCCACGTTTAAAATTCCAGTGATAACTGTGTTCCAAGTCAAAAATCTGGAAGTCAAATGACAGACGTAGGTTTTGCCAGATATCTTGTGATGCCTTATGTTTTTCAGTTTTAAATGTAGACTATCAGACAGTAGGATTTGTGAAAGGTAACAAGAAAGTACAGCTTGAAGAAATAATTCGGGGAGACATTTAAGGGAATGCAGTGTACACCAGTCAGTTCAAAAATACACCCAAGACTCCAAAGCTTCAAGTTTAGTACTTAATTCAAGCTTGTGATGCCGAAGCAGGGCACCCCTACTCATTTTCACTTGACAGGGACTTATTTTTCATTATCAGACTTTGCAAAAGAGTGGCAGAAAAGAGAAAAGGAGGAAGAGATAAGAAGGAGCATAGGAGAAAGAAGGGGTGGAAAAGAACCTGGCACTGTTCTACAGCACATTGTTGTAGATGCACAGTAGATGCTAGGATGAAAATAGCAAGAAAACAGACTGATTGTGCTTGAAGCTGCAAGGAACCAATGAGGGTTTCCATGAGGGCAGTACCAGTTATCCTATGTTGTAGGGTCTCAGCAAAGAGATAATTTTGTGGGAGTGAACTTAGGTGGAGGGAAGGGGTGCTAAGGCCACTGATGATGTTAGGCCCACAAAGGTGGTAGTGTAAAAGTGAGGCATTATATACTCATCCAGTCATGCATGTTTCAGTGTCTGTTGCCATAATGTGTCATACCCTTCGAGCCGTATACTCTGGGGTGTGGATTAGGCACTGCTTTGCTGATGCAATTTTCCTCTTTTCATGGACCTTTGAATAACTTCATGATTTCTGGGCAGACTTTATGGCTTTACATTGCAGGAGTTTCCATAACAATGGTGGGCAATGCATTTAATTTCTCAAATTGGTGACATCTCTAATTGAAACCAGGCGGTGCTCACATATGTCACCCTTCTCCTTTAAAAGGCGAAGCTGAAAGCAATTACAAACGGGAGGCAGACAGAAGGTGGCAAATAGGTAAATAGTACAAAGATGTCAACATCAATGGTGTTGTTGCTGGGCTCGGACACTGTCACTCCATGTGCTTTGAGAACTCTTACACTGTAAGGCAGTAAGACTTCAGAAGGCAGTATTATTATATCCAATTGCTTGAGGTACCGAGATCCAAGCATGTTACTGTAGATCCGCACCTACCTTACAGTCATGTCCCAGAAAAGAGCTGTGGCAGAGGAATATATTCAACAAAAAACTTCATCCAGCGAGTCTCTGGGACAAAGAGCACACACAAGTAAGTTGAAGTTCTGTCTATTTAACCCTTTGGGTGCCAAGGACGCAACAGTTACAGCAATTGCACACTGACCTCATCAGAGGCAACCCCCATCGTGCTGGAAGCTCAGCTTTCAACTCAGCTTTCAACGAGATCGGAAAAGGAATGCTCTGCATTTCTCTTCTGATCAGGGGGTGGGGGCAGGCAGAGGACATGAAAGGAAAGGCCTTTCCTTTCCTTTCATGTCTGTCTGAGCATTTCTAGAGCTTTTTTTCTTTATATGTGCAATTGGCATGAGGGGAGTGACCCCTTGAGCAAGGGTCGATCCTCAGGGGGGCAATTTTTTATTAGGCCTTTTCTGTCCCCCTGGGGGCAAATCAACCTATTTTCATTAGGGGGGGAGCTACTAGACATAGTAATGTACTGCACATAAACAGTGAAGGGGAGTGACCCCTTGAGCAAGGGTCGCACCCCTGGGGATCAATTTTTTATTAGGCCATTTCTGCCCCCCCGGGGGCAGATCAGCCTATTTTAATAAGGCTGATCTGTCCCCAGTGGGGGCAGAAGCCACTAGACACCAGGGAGATTTTTTTTTTAACCTAAACAATGAAGGGGAGTGACCGCCACTGGGCACCAGAGATAATAAAAAAATAAAAAAAGTAGAGGTGGGAAGTGACCCCTTAGGCAAGGTTCACTCTCCGGGGGGGCAAATTCTTTTTAGGCCATTTCTGCCCCCCTTGGGGGCAGATCAGCCTATTTCTATTAGGCCGATCTGCCCCTAGGGTGGGCAGAAACCACTTAGGCACCAGGGATTGTTGTGTGTGTGTTTTGTTTTGTTTGGGGGGCAGCCCCTTGGGCAAGGGTCGCTCCCCATGGGGGCACATTACTGTTGGCCATCTCTGTCCCCCTTGGGAGCAGATCGGCCTATTTTTGTAAGGCCCATCTGTCCCCAAGGGGGGCAGAAAGCCCACCAGAAACCAGGGAAGAATTCAAAAAAAGAGGGTGGGTGTATGGCCATACTCCATCCCCAAATAAATGGGGACAAAGATGTTCAGCCCACCGGTAGGCAAATCGGGCAATTACCCACTATCCACTCCCCGGGGGAGCAGAAAGCCTACTAGATGCCAGGAAATTAAAAAAAAAAAAATAGTAGGGCGGTGGTTACCAACCAGTATGGGCATGGTTATGCCCCCACCCCAACTGAAGGGGGTAACAGTCTTTCAGCTCTTCCCCTGCACATTAAAACATCTTATCCCAACGGCAAGGAAGAGGACATTTAATTATTCAGGGTTTTGGTTTTACATTTGGACAATGAGAGCTTGTCTAACTCTCAAAATCATCCCACTTGGAATGGTGAAGGCGGCACTTTTTGGACTTTGGGACACTGCCATGTAGAAAAATCTACGAGACCTAGACACATCTGAAAACTAAACATCTGGCTGAGTCCAGGGTGGTGTGCTTCACATGCACCCGCACCATTTTCTTACCCACAATGCCCTGCAAACCTCCAACTTTGCTAGAAATCACACATTTTCCCCACATTTTTGTGATGGAACCTTCCGGAATCTCCAGGAATCCACAAAATTCCTACCACCCAGCAATGTTGCATCTATACTGATAAAAATTCTTACCTTCTTGTCAGACTAAAAGCATTTTTTTTCAAACTGCCCTTTTGCACCCACTTTCATTTCCCCTCAATTTTGACATGTTTTTGGCTCTTCCCTGTCACAGGCACTTGGCCCACCTACACAAGTGAGGAATCATTTTGACCGGGAGACTGAGAGAATCATCCGGTGGTAGGAAATTTGTGCCAGTGCGGTGGTCCCACACAGAAATGTGGGAAACATTAGATTTTTTAGCTAAATTTGAGGTTTGCTGAGGATTCTTGGTAAGAAAACACGGGGATCAATGCAAGCCACACATCCCTGAACTCCTTTGGGTGTCTAGTTTTCAGAAATGTCTGGGTCTGGTTGGTTTCCCTAGATGGCTGCTGAGCACAGGACCAAAAACACAGGTGCCCCCCTGGCAAAAACAAATAGTTTTGTATTTGATAACTCTGTTGTGTCCACATACTGTAGTGTTTTTCCGGCATTTCCTGTCGTGGGCACTAGGCCTACCCACACAAGTAAGGTACCATTTTTATTGGGATACTTGGGGGAATGCGGAATTCCCCTAGGTGTTTAGTTTTTAAAAAATGCACAGGTTTGGTAGGTTTCCCTAGGTGCCGGCTGAGCTAGAGACCAAAATCCACAGCTCGGCACTTTCCAAAAAACACGTCAGATGTCAATGTAAAAATAGGATGTTTCCATGTTTTGTTTCGAGGCATTTCTTGCTGCGGGCACTAGGCCTAGCCACACAAGTGAGGTACCATTTTTATCGGGAGTCTTGAGGGAATGCTGGGTGGAAGGACATTTGTGGCTCCTCTCAGATTCCTGAACTTTCCATCACCAAAATGTGAGGAAAGAGTGTTTTTTGCCAGATTGTGAGGTTTGCAAAGGATTCTGGGGAACAGAACATGGTCAGAGCCCCACAAGTCACCCCATCTTGGATTCCCCTAGGTGTCTAGTTTCTAAAAATTTGCAGGTTTGTTAGGTTTCCCTATGTGCCGGCTGAGCTAGAGGCCAAAATCCACAGCTAGTCACTTTGCAAAAAACACATCAGATTTCAATGTAAAAATGTGATGTGGCCATGTTGCGATTCCTGTCGCGGGCATTAGGCCTACCCACACAAGTGAGGTACCATTATTATCGGGAGACTTGGGGGAATACAGACTAGAAGAACAAGTGATATTGCCTCTTGTTTTTTCTCTACATTTTTTTGTTCCAAATATAAGACAGTGTGTAAAAAAGACGTCTGTTTGAGAAATGCCCTATAATTCTCGTGCTAGAATGGGGACCGCTGAATTCAGAGATGTGCAAATAACCACTGCTTCTCAACACCTTATCTTGTGCCCATTATGGAAATACAAAGGTTTCCTCTGTACCTATTTTTGACTCTTTATATTTTACCAAAGAAATTGCAGTATACCCAGTATACAATGAAAACCCACTGCAAAGTGCAGCTAATTTTTGGCTGTGGGTACCTAGGGTTCTTCATGAACCTACAAGCCCTATATAGCCCCCCAGCCAGATGAGTCCAGCAGACGTAACAGTATATTGCTTTTGAACATCTGACATTGCAAGTTACAGAGTAAAACGTGGAGAGAAAGAGCTGGTTTTTTTTCACCTCAATTTAAATATTTTTTTTATTTCAGCTGTTATTTTCTGTAGGAAAACCTTGTAGGATCTACACAAATGACCCCTTGCTGAATTCAGAATTGGGTCTACCTTTCAGAAATGTTTAGCTGTCCAGGGTCCAGCATTAGTTTCACATCCATTTCTGTCACTAACTGGAAGGAGGCTGAAAGCACACAAAATAGAAAAAATGGGGTATGTCCCAGTAAAATGCCAAAATTGTGTTGAAAAATTGGGGTTTTTGATTCAAGTCTGTCTGTTCCTGAAAGCTGGGAAGTTGGTGATTTTAGCACCACAAACCCCTTGTTTTCACCATCTTCAGGGTAAAAAACACAAGCCTTCTTCTGCAGCCCTTTATTCCCTTTTTTTAGAAAAAAACACAATTGTTGCTGTATTTTGGCTAATTCCTTGGTCTCCTCCAGGGGAACCCACAAACTCTGGGTACCTCTAGAATTCCTAGCATTTTGGTTGGAAAAAAAGGATGCAAATTTGGCATGGGTAGCTTATGTGGACATAATGTTATGAGGGCGTAAGTGCGAACTGCCCCAAATAACTGAAAAAAAGGCCTGGCACCTGAGGGGGGAAAAGGTCTGGCAGCGAAGGGGTTAAGGTTAAAAATGCACAATGTTTAACACAAGTCCATTTTATCTCAAAACAAACCCCTTCCTATTCCACAGAATGTTTTTATGTAGTTCACAACTGTAGTGTGAGGGATACAGAGAACCAAGCACAAGGATCCATGGCAGGACAACTGGTCTAGACCTTGGTTGTAAGGAGGAGTGTTGCAAATGGAACTTACAATGAATGATCCTGTGAGATGGTCATAGAATTGGTGGCACAAAGACATCAGAAAGGAGCCACCAAGTATTACTTGAAGTGTAATTATTGTGCTGTAATAGGTTTTGTAGAAAACTTTGAGAAACAGAAAGGGGCACAATAAAAGCTGTTACAGTGAGAAAAATATCATAATGAGTGCAATAACGGTTCTGTTACATTTAAACTGCTTTATTGTGCAATTGAAATCTGAGTAGACAGAATGTCAGCTGACATGTTTACCCAATAAGGGTTACATTTTATCACTGACAATTTTTAAGGCTTCAACACTGAACATCATTATAGATACAATATCACTATTGCAGTCAGAAAGACAACAGCAATCTGTTAAAGTATTTTCTTAGGTTGTCAGAGCGGTAGTTCATAGTTCCCAGCCTGGTAAACAGCTGGTCTCCTCCATCCATATTTGTTCTGTGCTAGAGGTCTGTGCTGCCTTACAATCCATGTATTTCATCTGCTGACGACTGGTGTTTTTGGTTCTCTATAGGTTTACAACTATGAGACCTTCAAATTAATGATGTGCCATTTGGAAAGTGTTCTCACAATTTTTTTAATGACTTGCCATAAGGCCTCCCTTCCAGTTGTTAAGGTCATACAGGATGTATGCTGCTTGATTTCACAGGGGTCAGCACTATTGCCCCCTTTTTAATGTCTAATATCCTACTAATTGCCAAATGAGTCCACTCATTCTGAATCAATATCTATAACAATGCTAAACGTATGCAGCACCTACTTAAATTCCATTCATCCTCCGTGAAAAAAACAAGAATTTCTTGGAATCATGGAGTGTTTACTAATGACAAATGAGTAGTTAAACATAAATTATGTGAAGATGAACTCCCTAAAGGTGAGTTGTACCAATGTCTTAGTTATGAATTACTCTGGAATTTTCGTGGAAGTCCATAGGGGAAACATCCTTTATCACAAAGGCTAAGCAACAAGAGGCTTTTACAACAAAAGCTTTATAACGAACATGCCTTAACAACGAAAGGCTTTTACAATGAAATGTTTTACAATGAATATGCCTATACAATGAATGCCTTTTACAACGAAATTGTGGTAAATGCATGTATATTGCAGATAAGTCAAAACATTTGAAATATATGTGTGTGTGCGTGTATGCATATATATTACCTAGTGGTGATTGTCACTAGGTAGTTATAGTTACAGCCTAGTTTTTATAAAAAGTGTTTTTTTTACTTGCCTATATCTTTGACGCTCATGTCAGCTGCTGTCTGGAAAGTTTCAGTGTGATCCATCAAGCAGGGTCGAGAAAAATGGAGGTCCCAAAACACTTTTTCCCCATGCATTTTTCCACAGGAATTCTGAACAGCAAAAGCGCACAAATCACTGGATGGAATTACACCAAATTTGGCAGAAAGATAGCTTCAGGTCCAGAAAGCAACCTTTTTGTTATTTGGTGCAAATCCATTCAGTATCTTTTGAGAAAATAAAGAAAATCCAAATTTGTATAAATAGGAACGCAAAGGCCCCACAAACACTTTCAATTTAGTGCTGAGATCTGAAGGAATTGTTGGCAGCCATGTTAGGACTCAGCTTCAGTTGAATCCAAGTAAAAAAGATAACACAAAAGAAAAGGGGCCAGGATAGGGACAACCTGACACCTTAGATCTGGTGTTGGGGTCCCAGCGTGACCCTCCCACCCCCTGAGCAAAGAGGCTTTTTTAAAAACATTTTCACTGGGAGACATGGCAGATCTGTCAACATTTAAAAAAAAAGAAAAACAAGTGCCGGCTTCCGCCTTTGTTCTAGTGAAGCCCCCGGGTGGGCCAGGTCTTGGGGGCATTTACATTTTGAATGCGGGGTCAACCGCCCCCCCCGCAGCCCATCACCTCCCTGGGGCTACTGCAATTGGAAATGTGGGTAGACACCTTGCCCCCGCAGTCACAGGAACTGTCACTCCCCCCGGGGCACAACTATAAATCACATGAGGGGGACCACCCTGCCCCCCAGCAGCCCTTGGACCGCTACCTACCCGGGGCTAATGTTTTATTAAATGCAGGGGAGGGAGGACTGCCTTCTCCCTGGGGCACAATTAGAATTTAAATGAGGGGGGCAACCAGCTCCCCCACAGCACTGAGGACTGCCACCCTCCAAGGGCTCAATTTAAATAACAAAAGGGGTCTGTTATGTGGCCTATTTAAGCTGGAGGGGGCCCCCTCGTAAAGCCAATATTTACCCTGGGGACCACCACCCCCCAAGGATGGCTCCTGCTATCTCCTGGGGTGTCCACCCCCAGGACATAGCTGTTTGCTCTGACATGGTGGGAGCTGACAGCTTCTGTAAAATCAGAGAAAACACTCTGGTTCCAGCAAGTGAGAGCTCTCAAACAGCTCTTTCTTGCTAGAAGTGGAGGTACCGTCTGTTGAATGTCTGCAGGCAGGGAAACAGAGGAAACAATTGCTCTTACAGAGAAGGAGCTGCATGTTTAGCAGCTCTCTCTCTGATATAGAAATGCTGGCTCCCGCAGCAGGCGGGAGCCATCAGGGACCTCAGGGACTTCAGGCTCCCCCCATGGTCCCCAGTGGTAGTGACTGGGTTCTCTAGGGGGCACCGAGGTGAAATGGCCGGGCTGTTGGGGATGGTGTCCCCAGGGCTAAGACTGGCCTGGGGACACCGCAGCGCAGCCCTCCTCCCCAAAAACAATAAATATTTTCAAGTTGGGCCCATGGAGGATGGGGTATCTGGAGCCGAAATCGGCTAGGGGATGGGCCTCATGGCCACCTTCTTCCATTTATTGAAGGCTGGACCCCAGGGAATGGGGTCCCCGGGGCCAGGATGGGCCATGCACTCCTGCAGCCAACTCCCATTGCGCATGGTCAAAGACCGTGAGCAGTGTGGGGTTGGGAAGTTAGGGTGCTGGCTGGATTAACATATAGTAATGAAAGTTACTTTACTTTAAAAAAAACATAGACATTCACTGAAAAAAAAACCAAAGTTTACAGGGTTGTTATAGTTAGGAAATAGAATTTGAAAAAAACAAAGAAATTCACCTAAAAAATCAAAGGTTACAGGGACTTTATAGTTCAGCTCACATTTTAAATACACAAAACTATAGAAATTCACCTAGTAAAGTTAGAGATATCTCAAGTAACTATTACTTGTCACCTAAGGTTACTATAACTCATGCTCTTGCGATGCACTGCTAAATACCTCACAAATTACAGCACTCATGACATCTTTGTTAATATCAATGTACTATTTACAGTCAAATATTTGACGAAAAAACTGTGCATGGCGGGAGACTGAGTTAGAGTTACCTTAGGGCATGAGTTGTAGTTGCTTGAGATAACTTTAACTATAATAGGTGAATTTCTATGGTTTTGTACATTCGAAATATTGTGAGGAACTATATAACTATAACCTCCCTGTAACCTTTGTTTTTTTAAGTGAATATATATATAGGTTTAGGGGGGCTATGTCTTTTTGAGTTGTAAGGGAATTTTTAGGGTTTAGGGTGGGTATGGATTTTTGGGTGGTAAGCACATTTTTAGGGTTTAGAGCGGGTAAGGGTTTTGGGTGGTAAGGAAATTTTGGGATGGGAAGGGATTGTTTTAGGGTTCAGAGGTTGTTGGTTAATAGGTCAATGTATATGTGTATGTATGTATATATATATATATATATATATATATAGTGGTAAAAATGGATATGTATACTAATACATGCCTTTATCACGGATGCATTTACCACAAAAATATAAAAAATTTACAGGTAAAAATCAACCCTAAATATATATATATATATATATATATATATATATATATATAGATAGATAGAGATAGATATAGATATATATAGATATGTATATCTAATGTATATTTACAGATCTTTTTATATATATATATATATATATATATATATATATATATATATATATATATATATATATATTATTATATAAATATAGATATATATAAAGGGTTTAGACTTGTTAAATACTTACATTTTCGTGGTAAAGGCATTCTTTGTAAAGGCATATTTATTGTAGAAAATTTGATTGTAAAAGCCTTTCGTTGTAAAGGCATTATCTTTATAACGCTTGCATTTTAAAGCTATTCATTGTAATTGCATTCGTTATTCCCCCATACATCCAGTCCATGGTACTAGTTTATTCAGCAAGAAGGTCCCATTGTAAGGTTAAAAACAGCAGGACTCTCCTGCCATAATCGTCTTTAGAGTTTCAAGAATACATCCACTTCCACAGGAAATTTAAACTAATTATACTTCATGCTGGCCACACCTACAATCATTAGGTCTTCTACACATAAGAGATCTCAGTCAGGGAGTCCAACTACCCTCTGGGTAGAGAACTATGGATAAAAAGATCTCATCAAAGGCTACGTAAAGGATGCTCATTGTGTATTGCACCCCTCACTGACGAGGAGCAGGATCCAACGACAAAGCATGCCACCTCAGTGGGGGAGGGTCCCTGTATCCTAAAAAGGGATGCCCTCTAACATGCTACTATTTGAGCACATTATTATGGTGATGATTTACTGAAACAGTCAGACAAGGATAAAATGATTCAGAACATCACTCTTTAATGTTGGTGTTACAATCTAGAGTGTTCAAACACACAAAAGCAGAGAAAACCTTCTATGTTCCAATTTCCCAACATTAAGAACTTAGCACACTTGAGAAAAAAGCTCTGGGCTCATCCCTACCTATCATCCAGTACCCAGCTACCATGATGGGTAAGAATGGGTGTTATCCACCTCACATCTGCCTTGGGAATAGCACATAGTGTCCAATTCTTGTGTCAGACAAACTATTATATATCTTCTAGCTACACATACTCCATTTCTATATATGTCCAGGGAATAAAGGGAGCCTAATAATAACAACTTATAAACTTCTCCAAGCGTGATGAGGTGCAAGCATAAAACATACGAGGAGCCAAAAATCCATTTACAATAATGGAACTTTATGTAACAAGATAAACAGCGAAAGAAGAGAAGCATTACCAAGATAACACTGTCAGGAATTAACAAAACAACCTGTCAGCATGATGGTTGTCAGAAGAGAGTAAAAAGGATTTAATGTTTGGAAACATTTGTATAGGAAAGATAATCCTTTCCTAGGCAGTAAATGGTTACAGTACAACACACTTATCTTCTGTAGGTGAAGAAATAATGTATGGGATACATTGAAAGGTCACTAGAAGTCTGCTGTTTTCACTGTGGTATTTTTAGTTCCTAATGAAGTCTTTTCTTTTTAGGCCATCAGGATAGGATTACGTAATGATACCGTAAAAATAACTTGGCAAGGGTTTGTATATGCAATCAGGTCACTTCGCTCAATTCTTTCCAGCTGTGTCCAGCGTGTTTCAAGGAAACATTTAGCTGCTTCATCCTAACAAAATCTGGAGCAATCATAGTTTTTTTGTCTATCTTGGATGGGTGACATAATTAAGCATGCCTGCTTCATTTTGAGTCTCAGTACACGTAGAGTAGTTTACATTCACTGATATTGGTAAATTGTTTCAGAAAATTGGATCCATGTAAAATTAAATCGAACGTATACAGACTGCTATTAAGCTCACCCAAGGCAAAGTACAAAGAATTAACTGTGCAGCATATTAATGGCAACTCTGAACGTTTATTAAAATATATTGGTTTTCTGATGCTATTTTATGGTGTGTTACAAGGGTTTTAAAAACCTCATTTTTGAGGGATTACAAGAGAATTTTGCCAATTCTCGCACTAGCGCCGATGCCATGTAGTATCTACATCCCCTGAACCAAAAGTAGCAATATCCTTCTTAAACTTTGATTTTCTTGCCCGAAGCCTAACACAAATCTTTCTTCTCTTGCAATGGGCTTTTTCCGAATCGTTTTTATTAAACTTTAGTGCACTAATGTACTTCCAAACAAAAATCTTGAAACCTTGACTACTACGTAAAATACAAAGTGGTTAAATTAAACTAAAGCAAAACACGTAGGACCTAATCAAGAACATTTTGTATTCATGAAAAAAGGTATAGATAATTTTACCTTCAGTAGTTTCCAACCCTCTACCACCTTAGCACTTAAGAAAGCAAATAGGATGCTAAGCAGAGACAGAATATGAGGTCAACTGTATGGTGTTATTTCAGGTCAAAGGGTGCATGATGTCACATCCTCTGCACCAGCCATTTTTTTAGAACTGAGGTCCAAGAGAGTTGTCAAAGAATGCAATTTAATTTGTTTTTTAGGAGCTGGATGGCAGGACATACCTTTGCATCCTTGTCTCAATATCTCAGCAAGATTTTTCAACAGTTTGCACTGGTGCAAAATCATCAAAAGTGATGCAAAATTGTTCAATGTGTTGACATGGGATTTATTTTCCAGAAAAAACGAGTATTGCTCTTGAAAGTTGCTGAAAGGTTAGGCAAAGTAGCATTATGCTCTAGTTGATCCTTTTTGCTACAAGACTGCGTCCTGTTGATGCCCTATCCACCTATTGTTAAAAATAGGGTTTTGCGCAAGAAATATGCCTCCTTGAAGCAGCTGCAAACCAATGAAAACTTTTATTTTCTCCAAACTTTTTTAAATTTGCACATGGGCTGCACTATACACCATACAACCAAAGTGGAAAGAGTTTTAAAATTGGTCTAGGCAGAGTGTTTTCTATGCTAGGCTCATGCACGCACATTAAGCACTATTGTGCAAATGTGTGTGTGATGCAAGGAAGGCAGAAAGTGTGCCACTACTCAAGGAGAGAGGAGTAGAACCCTATCTTTGCAAATATTACACTATCCTATTTCCCTTCCACGCAAGGCAGCACGCTGTTTGAAAAGTTAGTAAATTGGCACCTTTTTGTGATGTTCTGGCAAATCCATCTTATAATTTGGATAATGGTAAAACAGAAGCTAATAGAACACCAAGAGTAAATGCAGGCCCACTTGGAATATAGAAGCTGTTTTTTACTGTCACAGAGCCCTACTGGGCCCTCCATACTTAAGAATCATTAAGGACTTCAAATACTTTGCTTTGCGTGCATGAGGTAGTAGCATACCCATGCAACGACTACTAGCCAAACATTTTCTGACGAGGAATCTGGATGTGAACCTACCACCAATAATAGAAATTTACAAGATTACCCTTGTCCTTAGTTAGAGAAGTATTTCTCAATCCCCGACATGTACTGCAAACATCTTTAAAGAAGAGCCAGCACTGTTGCTTAGTAATTGTTTATCGGCTGTTTAACTGCATCATGCAAAACATTAAGTGCTAATGATACTGATTTTCAATATGTGCCAAAGCACAGAAGACACCTGCACTCCCCACATTTGAGTGAACGTTCCTGAAGTTTAAACAGCAGGGTTGTCACTAGTGAAATGCTCACCCATTGAAATGATTCAGTCTATTGGAGTGCTTACTGATCCGCTCCTATGTGCATGGGAACTCAACCAGTGTGGTGTGACCAGCAGTCTTAGATCACACAGACCAGCAATCAGGATAGATTCTGTACCAGATCGTGGCAAAATGTTCTTCAGAAAGGTCCAGGCTCCTACTTTTTACCAAAATATATTTGTTTATTCTCAGCTCAAATCCAGCAACATAGATCGCAATAGCTGATTTAACACCGGGTAGAAGACTAGTGAAAATCAGTGGAAACAGAGAAGTATTCACCAAATGAGGTGAGATGTACAGTATGGTCTTTCAAACCCGCAAAGGTTCAACGGTATTGCTAATACTGTGTGAGCATTTTTACTAGTGAGCACATTTTTACTAGTTAAAGACACTAATCATTGGCTCAGTGGCATATTATGTAAGCCTAAATCAATTACTGGACATACAAGTGGCTTGCATTCAAAGCTTACACAAGGGCATTCATTTAGCTTAAACTGCTGATCAGCATTTAAGAACTTTCATTTTATTTTTATTTTCCCTTTCTTTCCTCTTTGTTAGTTATAACCTGTGCCATGGTTACAAGTGTGTTATCTTTCATAATACAATGTAATTTCAACAGTAGAATGAACAGAGATAATGTTAGGTCCTAGCTATTTACCCTTTTGACCCATTTGGGAACAGGAGTGACTTCATTTCGGAATGTATTGTACTTACCTCGACTTGTTTTCTGTTATAGAGTGAGAATCAGAGGGAAAATAATAAATATTGAAAATGTTTCAGAGAATAGGTAAACATATCATGTTTTTAGGCCATTCTTTGTTAAAATTTGCAAGATCGACAAAAGCTATCCTGTTCCCATGAAGACATAGATATTCCATTGTCTAGAACCAGACATTGGGGGTCATTCAGACCTTGGCGGACGGCGGAGGCCGTCCGCCAAGGTACCGCCGACAAATGACCGCACCGCAGTCAAAAGACCGCGGCGGCCATTCAAACATTTCCGCTGGGCCGGCGGGCGCTCTCCAAAAGAGCGCCCGCCGGCCCAGCGGAAATGCCCCTGCAACGTGGACGCCGGCTCAGAAGTGAGCCGGCGTAGTTGCAGGGGTGCGACGGGTGCAGTTGCACCCGTCGCGTATTTCAGTGTCTGCAAAGCAGACACTGAAATACTTTGTGGGGCCCTCTTACGGGGGCCCCGCGGCACCCCCTACCGCCATCCTGTTCATGGCGGGTTTCCCGCCATGAACAGGATGGCGGTAGGGGGTGTCTGAATCCCCATGGCGGCGGAGCGCGCTCCGCCGCCATGGAGGATTCAATGGGGCAGCGGTAAACCGGCGGGAGACTGCCGGTTTACCCTTTCTGACCGCGGCTGAACCGCCGCGGTCAGAATGCCCTTGGGAGCACCGCCAGCCTGTTGGCGGTGTTCCCGTGGTCGGTGACCCTGGCGGTCACCGGCCGCCAGGGTCAGAATGACCCCCATTATGTACTCAAGACTGGCAACCTGCTATTTTCTTGAGATTATATAAATACGTGTTTCTAGACTAGCGAGAGAGGCTTTTGCTAGGCTGTTGGAAGAGAGCTTTTTTTTAGACTGCTTGAAGGTTCCTGTTACAGACTTCTTCAGAGCACTCTGGCTTAGATACGTTGTGAGTTGACACTATGCTGATGCATCTCGGAATCACTTTGAGAGCTACTCAACTTGTTTCTGATTTTATGCTATTGAGACTTTAGAGATTTTTCTCAAACAAAGTTTTATTACAGCTTTTATGCTTTCACATCCAGAGGCCAGAGTTTTTTATAGGTTCTCTTAAAATGTTTTTTTACTTAATAAGATTAGAATAGGGATTAGATTTATGGAAAATGCTTCATGCTTTGTTCTATAATTGTATTGAAAAATTATGAATTGTGAATAAAAACATTTAGGTGGTCATTATAAACACGGTGGAAACAACCGCCGTGTTCATGCTGCGGGTCAAAACAGTAACCGCCAGCGACCCCGGAACCCAGACGGCCAGATAACGAACTTTTCTGTGAGCCGGCGGGCGGAAACCTTGTTTCCGCCCGCCGGTTCACAAAAAGGCTCGGCCGGGACATTGACGGCAGCTCAACATGGAGCCGCAGTCAATGCTTCTGTGCGGCAGGTGCAGTTGCACCTGTCGCGCAGATCACTGCCCGAAAATCGGGCAGTGACCTGCGTGACGGGGCTCTGCACCGGGGCCCCTGCACTGCCCATGCAAAGTGCAGGAAAAGGCTTGCGGGAAATGAAACATTATCCGCAGGGTAGAGCAGCTACCCTGGCGGATGGTGTTTCAACCCGCCGCCAGGCTGTCTGACGGCGGGAGCCTGGCGGTGGGTGACGGCTGCCGCTGGCAGCCGTCACCATGTCCATTATATGGCGGTTTGGCCCGCCATGTCGGCTGGCGGCTTCAGCTGCCACTGCCGGCATGGCGGGCCAAACCACCAAGATCGTAATGAGGGCCTTAATTCTTAAAAATAATTCAATTAAGTCTTTGAAACATAATCCAACTCTCAATATTGACTTCTATTCAAATGTAAATTTTTGAAAACGTTGAATTACAATTGATCTGTAGTTCTCAATTTATTTTTAACTGCCTCAAAGGTCCAACCTCTTGGATCCACTGGGGTGCAGGAACTTCATATTTCCAAATAAGTGATCAATGACAATTGGAGCTCCCAACAGTCCCAGCCACACGTTGGCAATGCAGACATAAAGTTTTGCCTATTCATGTTATAGGAGAAGAAGGAACTGTTAACTTCAAACTACAGATGTGAATAAATACCACGCACAACCTATTAATCACCCCCCATTATTATCCTACTCTCAAACAAAAATGTAATTGCAAAAAGACATTACTTGAGCCAGTACCCTAAATTGTAGCCTATGAGACTACATTTTATGAATTCTTCATGTGCATTTCTTCAAAAATAATAATGACTGTTTATAATGGATCATCAGGCAGGTACAGCATTGTTCCAGTGACACATTACAACTGGGCACAACTGTCCCACTTAGAGCGACACAATAAGTGGAACCAAGCTGTACCCGCTGAGGAGCCCAAAACTAGGGCTAAACCATTTCTAGGCTGCTTGTGTTCTGATTCAGGGAGCACCTGGCTTGGCAGTTCATGCTGGACTGTTTCTATTAGAGCCGGGTTAAGACTGATTTGCATATAGCTGTGTCCAAACTGAGGTGGCATGGTGTGCAAAATAACGAAGGATCGGGATGCAGCCCCAAATGATTTCCAATGGCTGAGATTAATCCAAGCATTCTTTCCTTAACTGTTTTGTATGTTTATTATGTCGCTCTCACTACCATACACCCCATGCATACACAAAAGCAAAGCAGGGCGCCGCACCTTTTCATACCTGGCTCCTAAGGCCTGGAACGACCTCCCCACAACACATCAGAGCTGCCTCCTCTTGGTTTTGCAAGAAACTAAAAATCTGGCTTTTTGAGTAATTCATCACGGCTGGCCTAACACTATGACAGAGGGACTGGATACCCTCAAGAGTGGTTAGCACGGTATAAAAACACTGAAAATGTAACATAACAGGAAATAAATTCCTAGTCATTCATTGAGGTAGCTATTTGAAAGGCCAATTTCATTTTTATTGACTCTAATTGTTCTATGAAGTCTTGCAGAGAAATGACAACATTTAAATTCAGAAAGGCTTATCTTAGTTTTAACATTCAGTTCTCTGGCCAGCTTCTTCACCTTTTCATGTGCATTTTTCTTCTGTGGTTTAAATTAGGTATGTGGCTGATCATTGAATTAAGCCTCCTGTTCTTACTTTCTTGATGAATGGCACCTTTTTTTTTAACTGCAAGCTTGCCAACATTTATTAGTAATTGTTCTGATTGAGGAGGTGTCTCTCATGGCTTCCCTACTTCATATTCATTTTCTTTCAATAGTTTTCCTTGTACCTTGTCATATATCCAATATCAATGCCTACATGTAGTTACACAATTCCATACTGCCAGAGTCTACATCTTGCTTGCGTCCAGGAATCCTCTGACTTTTACACAATTGCCTCTACTTTTAGCATAAAATACAACGTGGAAATTACATTACTTCGTAATTCACCTGCTTTGTTGAGCTTTAGACTAGATGTTAATTCTCTAACAAGAAGGTTAAACATTCAGTCCGTTTACTCAGTTTTTCAGCACCTGCAAGGTAACAGAAAATGTAGTTTCTTCTATCTAATAAAGTATTTTGTGAAGACTTGTACCTATACTATGCTGGCCTTTCTGCAGTTCATTCCAACATCATGCTTTGCTCTCAATTTTGTTTGTTTATTAGGACCTGCAGCTAATAAACCTTTTGTTTGGCTATCCAAACAGAGTTGTCTTTTGTTTCTCCAGTTTGCCGCATGTGTTTCATTAAACAACATCAAGGGGCTCAAACCATGGTATGCACTTTACAAAACTATACACTAATGTAATCTCTTTTCATAGTGGTTAATATGAAATCTTATGGATTTTTGTTCTGTATATTTGGTTCTTCTAATACTATTTGAGGGCGAAATAGGGATGGACAACAGAGAGATTCAAATAGTTTAAAAAAATGGTTTGTTCCTCTAGATTTAGGTAATTTACTGGTTATTCAATTTTATCATCTGCTCCTCTGTCCAATCAGTGGCCCCAATCCTTCCTCTAACAGCTGCTACATCTGTCCAAACATAACCCCATCTATTTCTTGGAAAAATGCCTTTCCCTCTTCAGCTGTCACTACCATCCTTACCACCAACTCCACTGTCTAATTAATCCTCACCAACAACTGCCCCTTTAAGTCACCTGCAAAGCATCCATTCATGTGCAATCCCTGAGACCACTACCCTTTCCGGCCTCCTGTCTTAATCATGTAATGTAACACTGTTTCCTCCTCCAATTTTCTTCTTTATCCATGCACTCTCTACCTCCTAATCCAGGGTGCATCTCCTTACTTTTGCCTAGCTTCTACTGTCTCTGCACCTCCTCTCCTCTCGGCTGCTCCATGTTCTGGCAACCACATGCTCCACCACACTCTGTTTCATCTTCCCACATTTGTAATTCCCCTTCCTGACTGCTTAACACCAATCTCAATGGAACTGTGGCCTGAAATTATGACGAGAAGGTCATGTTTAATGAAATGATGACTGCTTATGAAGAACTGAATGGGGACAGCCAAAGCCCCTGCAATCACCAATTCTTATGTTGACCATATATTGTACTCTAAATTGAAAAAAATAATAACTGGTAAAGCATCTGGCCCTTCTACCCTATTACTAAGACGTGTATTTTGAATGTAACAGTCATTAGATTTTACTTACATTTACAGCATTACCTCATCAATTATAACTGATGTTTGTTAACACAGCATTCAGAAATGTGCTCATTTACTTGCTGTGTTTATTGTTAATGCCTGGAATGTGCCCTGCAAATTACAAACAATTTAAGTTGGGCTACAGTCTGAAAGTGGACAAATGTACAAAGTTACAAAAATGCAAGAGATACAGTGAATGAAGGCATTTTGATGAACCAAACATTATAAAGCAAAGCTATCGAACAAAAAGTAACGTTTATGATAAGGGTGCTGCAAAAGATCTGCCCTAGTGAGATGACACATTTAAATAGAATGTTAAACAAAGTGCCCCTTCTCTAGAGCTAGTATTAAGAAGACACGTGTCCACCTAGGAATATCAGTAGATATACTGTTAACTGCTGTGTTGTACAGTAGTTAGTTTATAACTAAAACTGTGACTTCAATGTTTTAGTCAACAGGGGTTAGGTTTCATACTTCCTTCCTATTCAGGATTGTAGCTGTTCAACTGGAAATGCATCCACCCTCTTCCAGAGGGCTGAGTACTTGTGACAGAAATTAAGCTTGTTTTTGCCTCATTCTCCATCACAATAATGCGGATGCTTGCAAAGCAGACCATGCCCTCACTTTGCTTGTCTTTCTATGATTCTCACATCAAGCCTCAATCAAAGTCTCCATAATGACATAAGAGCCAAACACAGAAGTTTAACCCTTTCAAAGTGTTAGGACTACCAATGAAGCTAAGTAACATTTCCTCAAAGTGTTCGACAAATCCTCTTGTCTGCAGGTTACAGGACTCAACAAACTTAGGTTTTTTTAAGTGCCTCAGTTACAACAAGTTCTGGTAAGATTGAACGTTTTTGAATATCAAGTTTAAACGCTGAGGATAAACAGGACTGTTGCTAAAGTGTTCTTCAGTGTCACTGTTGATCATTCTGAAGCAAGGCTAAATGCATAAAATGGAACTGAGCCTATGCCTGCACTCATCTTTCTGACTTTCGTGTCAGAAATGGGACTAATACTTCATATTTTAGCACCACATCTTACAGATATTCCGCTGTGCAGTTAAACTCCTGAAGGTGTGCTATTCTCACTTGTTTTTCCATAGTGAGAATTAAAAATCTGAATGTAATATCTGCTCAATTTAGCATTCCGTCTGGGTGCATTCGGTTGCTAAACCCCCTTTTTAGTCAACGGCCTAACAGACAGTTCAAGGACATTTGGAAAGCTGACCTAGGAATGCATTCAGCCCGTTGCTTACCATTGGCTTTGTGGTTTTTAATTCACATTCTCTTGTTTTCCATTTGCTGGCTTTATTTTAGACTGCCCAGCTTAAGTTTACACCTTCCCTTGCCAAAACCTTACTTACAGTGTCCTTCCCATTCTCCCTTTGTGTAAGCAGGCCTGTAGATCTTGTTCTTATCTCATCACATTTTCTGTGCATTTAAAGGCTGAGGTCAAATGTGAGGCACTGTCTTCCGGGGGAGCATGTTTACTTTTCTTTCTCCGACTATAAAAGTGAGAAGATTTATGTGACAATCTCGCTGGATACTGGGGGTAGGAAAGAGTTTTTTTTCTAGCACACAACAACATTTAAAAGAACTGGGTAAGTGTTTCAGAATCTATCAGAATAAGGAAAAAAATGAAGCACATTTTTGGTTATTTCAGAAGTCTTTGGAAATATACAATCAAAACAAATCATTACACTAGGTCTGTGCGCTGTATAGTTTTACTAGTAAAACTGTATGTCTGTGCAAATGTAATGGTCATTTCAATTGAAAATGTGTTGTCTGCAATGGCAGTGTGCTAGTAGCCCAAGAATACTTCACTCATCGCCACTGCACCCCACTCTACACCACTCCACTTTACCCTACTCCATGCCAATGCACTCTGCAGCACTGCACTCTATGCCACGGCACTCAATGCCACTTTACGCTACACTTCTCTACTCTACCCTGTACCACTTTACTCTATGTCAATGCACTCTACTCTACACCACTGCACTCTTCGCTTCTGCGCTCTACATCACTCCAGTCTAGGTCACACCAATCTACTCTGGACAACTCCACTCTCTGGCACTGTATTCTACGCCACTCTGCAACAATGCACTCTACACCACTCCACTCTATGCCAATACACTCTATGCCAATGCACTTTACTTCGTTAAACTCAACTCTATGCCCCTTCACTATATGCCAATCCACTGTATGCCACTCTAATCTGCTTTGCAGAACTGCACTCTATGCCATTGCACTCTACACCACCTTACTCTACTCTAATACACTCTGTGCAACTGCACTCTGCCCTGCACAACTCCACTCCACTCTATGCCACTTCACTCTGCACTGAAACAATCTACTCTACCCCACTGCACTCTATGCCACTCTACTCCACTCTGCGCCACTCCATTCTATGACACTCTACTCTAAACCACTGCACTTTATGCCAACTCTACACAACTGCACTCCATGTCACTGATCTCTATGTCACTGCATTCTATTCTGCATCACTCTACTCCATACAACAGCACTCTATGCCACTCTCCTCGACTCTAACCCAGTGCACTCTGACCCTCTAGTCTGTAACACTGCACTCTCTGCCACTGAACTCTATGTCACTTTACTGTATATTACTCCACTCTATGCCACTACACTCTATGGCAATGTACTCTATGGCACTATACTCCACTCTGTACCACTCTATTCTGTTCTATTCTGTATCACTCTATGCCACTGCACTCTATGCCACTCGACTCTACTCTGCACTCTACACCACTGCACTCTATGCCCCTCGACACTTCCCAGCACTACTCCTCTCTGCGTCACTCAACTCTAGACCTCTACACTCTGCAAAACTCTATGCCACTGCACTCTATGCCACTGCAATCTACAACACTCTACTCTACTCTGTGCCCCTCTATTCTGTGCCACCTCACTGTGCACCCCTTCAACCTTCGCCACTCCACGCTGCACCACTGCACTCTACTATGCACCTCTCTAATCTCCAGTACTGCATTCTATGATGCTGCATTGTGCGCTGCTGAATTCAATGACACTGCACTCAATGCCACTGCACTCCATGCCACTATACTCTGCAACACTCTACGCTAATACACTCTACACCTTTCCACTCTACTCTATGCCACTCCAATGTATGCCACTCTACCAGACTCCAAGCTGTGCTGCTCCATTACATGACACTGTGCTACTCCACTCTACCACACCCTATTCCACTTTTCACCATTACACTCTAATATACTCCATGCAACTCTCCTCTACATCACTTTTAGCCATGCTGAACAGCAGCCACACTGATTTACAACATGTCTAAACACACTTGTAAAGCCAATAACTCATACATTGGTGCGCCCTATTGGCTTTGCCAATGCTTGTTGATGGTTGGGTAGCGAGTTAACTAGGAAGGTGTACTCAGTATATTCTTTAAGGAGATGCTCTTTAATGCTGACACAAAGCACTGACAGACAAGCACATGAATACGTCCTTTAGCTAGATGTTAAAGGAACTTGTTAGAAAATGCTGTCTGGATGCCTTTGGCCATGTACATCAGTATTAATATGCACGTATGGTAGAGTTATGGAGGAACCTTCATAGATTCTGTTGAGACTCCTAAACATCAGCAGATAACAAAGTGTCTGGAATATGAAAAGATCATTAACAAAGAAGCAGCAATGGGTCATACGAAATTGATTATCTGGGGCAACTGGTATATACATAAAGGCACTCGGCATATGGGTGTGTTTCTGTTCTTGAATGTATTACATAATAAAAGAGCAGGAAGCCTGTGACAGACATGGGTTAATTACGTATACATGTGCTACTCGACATCTAAAATGATGCCCTTTTGCTGTCCAAGTATATATTTCCCCTCCAGCTCTCCCATACTCATAACTCTGAATTCACCAGTGTACTGTAGTCATTGCAGCTTAAAGATATAGTGACCAGAATGAGAGAATGGAGGTACAGAAGATGTACTTTTATTAATAACTTAGTACCAATCTTTTTCATAAAATAACATTTTTTGCTCTGAAACAAACATGTTTATATTTAAACCTGCTTATCTTTTTCTTAATCTGGATTTACTTCCTTTCGAAAAACATTAGATAATTCACGGAGACAAATAACACGTAACTGTTCTAAAGAATTCACCGGTGTAACAGTGTACTGTAGTCATTGCAGTTTAAAGATGCAGCACCCTGTGTGACCAGAATGGGAGAATGGAGATACAGAAGATATACTTTTTTTTTTTTAATGAGTACAGATAATTTTTCTATAAATTACTTATTTTTCTCTGAAACAAAGACCTTAATATTTAACCCTGCTTCTTTGTTTCTTAATCTGGATTTACTTCCTTCCGAGATAGATTTAATAATTTAAGGAGACATATAAAAACGTAACTGTTTTCAAAAATATTGTGAACGCCAATTTAAGCTGGAAGTTCAAATGAATCCTGCTCACAATTACCATTTGAAAGAACATAGGGCCAGATGTACGACCACTATGGATTGTGACTAGCAATTTGCGAATTTTAGCTATTTGCAAACTGTGAGTCGCAATCTCTAATGTACAACAGTGTCTTCACCACTGTTTGCGATTCGCAAATGGGTCTCAAAGGACCTGCCTCATCAATATTCATGAGGCAGGTTGCAATTTGCGACCCACTGTGAATGGCTACAATCAAAGGGTTGATGGGCTACTGGGGTCAGCAGACCGCCATGTTGTGATTGCTTTTTACTTGAAGCTATTGTTTTGTAATGCATCAAGTTTTCCTTGAAGGAAAACTAAGGGGCATATTTATACTCTGTTTGCACCAAGTTAGTGTCATTTTTTTTTACTCTAATTCGGTGCAAAACTAACTCCATATTTATACTTTGGTGCTAGACCCCTCTAGCACCAAATTTATGGAGTTAAAGTCATTTTTTGAAAGTGGAGTCCTACTTTGCCTTAATGAGATGCAAGGTAGGCGTTCCCGTGCAAAAAATGACTCTATGGCCTTAACACCATATTTAGGGGCATATTTATACTCTGCGGCGTATTTATACTCTGTTTGCACCGAATTAGTGTCATTTTTTTTTACTCTAATTCGGTGCAAAACTAACTCCATATTTATACTTTGGTGCTAGACCCATCTAGCACCAAGGCCCTGATTTAAACTTTTTTTGCACCGCATTAACGTCATTTTATGACACAAAAGTGGCGCAAACTTACAAAATATTGGCCCTTATTTATACTTTTTGCTGCAAAACTCCACTAACTCAGTTTTGCACCAAAAAGTTGAGCACCGGCTTGCACCATTTCTGTGCACCAGCCGGGCACCATATTTATGGAATGGTGCAAGCCGGTGCAAAGGGTAGGCTAGAGTTTAAAAAAATGACTTTAGTCGGGTGGGGCTGGCAGTATAGAAGAAGAGGGTTTAGCACCAAAAAATGGCTTTAGGCAGGTTAGAGTAAAAATAAATGACTCTAACCAGATTAGCGTCATTTTATGGTGCTAAACCTACCATGCCACATGACTCCTGCCTTACCAAAGGCAGGAGTCATGCCCACCACCCCAGTGGCCAGCACAGTGGACAGGGGTCCCCTGGGCATGGCCATTGCACCCGGTGCCATATATGGGGGCCCATTTCAGGGCCCCCTATGGCACTTTCAAAAATAAAATGCACTTACCTGTACTTACCTGGGATGGGGTCCCCCATCCTCGCAGTCCCTCTAGTGTGGGTGGGGGTGCCCGTAGGGCCTAGGGAGGGCACCTCTGGGCTTATTCCATGGTGTTCCACCATGGAAATAGGGCCACAGGTCCCCTAAGACCTGCCCTGACCCAGGTCTTAAAAAATGGGGCAAAGCAAGCTTTGCCCCATTTTTTGACCCTTCCTCCCTCCCTTGCACCATTTTTACATGGGAGTATAAATATGGTGTTAAGGCCATAGAGTCATTTCTTTGCACGGGAACGCCTACCTTGCATCTCATTAAGGCAAGGTAGGTTTCCACTTCCAAAAAATGACTTTAACTCCATTAATTTGGTGCTAGACGGGTCTAGCACCAAAGTATAAATATGGAGTTAGTTTTGCACTGAATTAGAGTAAAAAAAAAATGACGCTAATTCATTGCAAACATACGCCACTTAGCGTCAAAAAATGATGCTAATCTGGTCAGAATCATTTATTTTGACTCAAAACTGCCTAACGTAATTTTTTTTTTAAGCTAGCCTACCCTTTGCACCGGCTTGCACCATTCCATAAATATGGTGCCCAGCTGGTGCTAAAAAATGGTGCAAGCCGGTGCAAAACTTTTTGGGGCAAAACTGCCTTAGTGCAGTTTTGCATCAAAAAATATAAATAAGGCCCTAAATACTTTACAAAACGTAAAATTAAAAGTTTTGTTTTCATTTTTGGAGAACAGGCAGTGTCCTTGGGATCCCTGCCTGCTCTTAAAAAAATTTTTGCACCCCCATTCGAAACAGGGAAGCGGTTCCTTAGGGACCCACTCCAGTTTGCAAATG
This sequence comes from Pleurodeles waltl, assembly GCF_031143425.1. NCBI lineage: Eukaryota > Metazoa > Chordata > Amphibia > Caudata > Salamandridae > Pleurodeles > Pleurodeles waltl. The sequence continues at coordinate 717,147,383 of NC_090436.1, read as the reverse complement.
GCTTACCACCAACTTGAAGTTGGTGGTAACTGCAAATGTTTTGCAACCGCATTCCGGGTCCCAAAACATTCCTACATACCAAGTGCAACTCACTATTAGGAAGGGACGCCCTTGGCACGCCCCTTCCTAATAGTGACTCACAAACCCTATATTGTGAGTCAGTAATAGGTTACCAACTCCCAAAATAGGGTTGGTACATGGCACAAGGCCATTTATCAGTTGCAAGCTGCAAATTTCGGTGTTTGCTTCTGCTAAATAGCTTTGTACATCTAGCCCATAATTATTTTCTATTTGCAGTGTTAAACAACAAAAGATTAGACATAAAACGAATAGTCAATCTGCCAAAATAGTTATAAATTAGGACAGTACACTCGGTCGGAAAACATAACATTATGTTTTGAGACAAGGGGTGCTCTTTACATATTGATAAACAGGCTTGCCATGGAAACTAGATGCAAATTGTACAACAGTAAAAATAATACCCCTCCCTAACATATAACTTCATTGCTAGATGTGTGGCTGAGTTTACATGATCTGCCGCTGAAATAGCTCCAGGTTGTTAAATTATTCTAGTTTTCATTAAATGCAGAATATTGTCCACAGGACATTGGAACAATTGGAACAAAGCTTAACTTCATTAATTGAAATTCTCTAAGCCGTGGTGTGGAACAACTATGACACAGGGAATATTTTACCCCTAAACAAAAGAATATTAAGAGATTTAACGTCAACTATTAAAAAATCCCTATTGCAGCAGAATTAACCTTAATAATGTTGTGACCTGTTGTCAGTAAAAGATGTCATCACATAACATAAGATTAGCTTTCCGCAGGGTAAATTGTAGAGAGTTTATTATTATGACATTACAATTTATTGTGTCAAATTGAACACTTACCGCCCTATTTTACAGTTAAGTAAGGCCCTAGAGCAGACTGAACACTACTTAACATCTGTCTATTGATGAAATCATCTGGAATGGAAGTTACCATCAACTCAATTGCCCACCAGGGTCTGAAACCTGTCAATCAGATTCTATTTTTCAATGAAATGCTGAACCGGCGGTCTACACCCTGCCTGGGCTTGGGTATGCTGATTGTTTGAAATGGTGCAGCTGCCTCGCTGTCACACAGTCAGTTATATTTCCATGTATGACAAATGTAGACAAATCAATATTTGGTTATATCTGTGGAGGTTATACAACTTTCTGCTTGTGTGCGTGTGTGCTTGTTTTTGTGTCTGTAAGTAGGTTAGTCGACACTCAAAAGCATAAATGCATGGGTGCATAACGATGGAAGAATACAAAGGTGTTGGAATATGAAGGAAGCAGTATGTGGACATTGGCTTGAGGGCTTGACGGCAGGGAATAGCTTGGTTTAATACAGGGATGGTGGTGGAAGGAGGAATTAATGTGGGTGAAATGGTGGATTAAATTATGAGTGTGAAAGCATTAGAGAGCAGTAAATTGGATGGAGGAAATAAATGAGTTCATGTGGGTGTAAAAATGAATATATGTGAGACTAAGTGGTTAGATAGATGTGCAGGTATATACAAAAGAAACATGGTTGAATTTGAAAATATATTTATACCTGTCTGGAGGGACTGATGGCTTCATGGGAAATTGCAAACATACACCATTATACCTGTTCTATACAAGTTATTCACATCAAACATACAATCCATTGAAATGGAAGCCAGAGGTAGACTTTCATAAGATGGGAAAGAAAGAGTTGGACAGAACAAGCCTGCCCTCCCACTGGTGCCTTGACTGTTTGGCCTCCATCCACAACTCTCTTACCTTTCAGCAGGTCATGGGGCAAGCAGGACTTACTGGACCCAGATGCGGCAGTTGAGGCCTTTTACTCCTGATCTAGTGTGGGTCGAGCTGTCCAAGGCTTCTCAGGGGTGAGATAGATACAGGGGTTGAACACAGGCTCACAACTCAAAATATGCACAGTAGCAGCAATAAATAACTTTCCAGTCAAATACCTGCATTCATGAATAAAAGACAACTCACACAATTCCCTGTGATCAAAGCTTTAGTGTTTCTTAGGCAGTCCCCTGAATCCCACTTCCTCCCTGCCCTAGCGGTAGTGGTTATTCCCCATTAACTATAGGCAGCATGCAAACCTCACTAACAGTCTCAGGAGTTTCATTCCAACTCTCTATGAAAGTCTATACCCCGGTTGATTTCCCATCACCCAGCTGGGAGACTAGCAGACTTTGACCTCCAGACCTGCCAAGTCAGCCACAGTGATATGTATATCGAAAGGATTGCACAGGGCACCAGTAATATGCTTTATGATGCTCTTATCAGCCCCATCTCCTTCCTGAGATGTACCCAGAGCCCATACTCTTGATCGCTCACTGAATAAAAGAGCATCCTTTGAAGTGTGATGGAGTGTCTGCCTCTCCTTCTCTCCAGCGTTTCCCGCTCGGCTCACAGGAACCCAGCAATACACAAATCTGTCTGGGGAAATTCTTCCACCTCCACATGTTTCGTCATGCAGCACTTGGTTTCCCAAAATCGAACCCATAGGCTGCCATTTGTTGTACCATTACAGGCACACATACAGACATCACATGCACATACCATACAACACTGCCCAGCACTACATCCTCCATGCTATATACCACTCTGTCACACATAACCCAGCACATGCATAGACTATACACTCACTGCACTGTACTGCATTATCCCTCCATTGTATCATTCTCAGGCACACACACAACCGCCACATATACACCACACATGCACTGCACAGCACTACACACCAAACCGATATAGGCCAATGGTGTGTTAAGCACACAGCAACTTAACTTTAAATGAGTGAGTCTGTAGGCCTCATTCCAGTGACACAGGTAAAAAGGACCTGTTCACTCCTTCTGATCATTACACAGTATTCTGACATCACTGCACTCATGCTGCTTAATTCATGGTAAAAGCAGTAGCCTTTCATCACAATGAGGGCATCACGTTGGGCGGCCTTTCCGGTTCAACAATACACCAATCCGTATGACAGGCCATGTCAGTGTTTGCATATGACAATAAAAATCAGCAGTAGAAATCTAGACAGCAGTACAGTTAGGGCTCTAAGGGCAGGGGTACACATCCATTCCCATGCGTTGGACTTTTCCGTCCTAACTGTATTTACGCAGTATACAAACAGTTATAAACTGGAAACACAACACAAGACAAGTCCCAAAGTGTTAGAAATGTGGTCTTTGGTTGGCAGTCAGGAAACCCCCTGTCAAAACAAGGACCCTCACTCTAGTCGGGGTAAGTCACACACAATCCAAATTATCCTGTGCCCACCCTCTGGTAGCTTGGCACTGTGAAGTCAGGCTTAACTTAGAACGCAATGTGTAAAGTATTTGTGTAATAAGTCGTACAATAACCCTATAGAGCACCACAAAAATACACCACACAGTGTTTAGAAAAATATATAATATTGATCTGGATAAATGCAGGTCGAAAAGATCAAAGATGCAATAAGTAAATGTTGAGATATCATTGAAAAGTGATATAAAGTGTCTTAAGAGAAGCGTGGACACAAAGGGGTGTGCATCAATTTCTTTGGCAGCAAACCGCAATGCGTCATTTAGTTTTTACACAGGAATGGTTGTGCGTTGATTTCCGGCACTCGGTCATGGATCCTCTTCGGGTTGCGGGGTTTTCAGACACCCTGTGGATGGTGCGTGGATTTCCTGCCCTGACAGGATGAAGTCACAGGAACTGCGTCGATCCAGTGGGCGTTGCGTCGAATTTTCTCCTGCACGGCAGGCGCTGCGTCGATTCCTCTCTGGAAGTCGGGCTGCATCGTCCCAGGTCAGCTGTGTGTCGATCCGGTGGGCCGTGTGTCGAAGTTCCAGTCGCTACGCAGGCGCTGCGCTGATCTTCTCCTTTGTGAAGTCAGGCTGCGTCATTCTGGTTCGGCGTGTGGTGAATTTCACAGCACAAGGAGTCCTTCTTGAAGAGGTGAAGTCTTTTTGATCCTTAGACTTCAGGGAACAGGAGGCAATCTCTATCCAAGCCCTTGGAGGGCACTTCTTCACCACAGCCAGAGAGCAGCAAGGCAGCAGTCCTTCACCGAAAGCAGTCAGGTGAGTCCTTTGGGCAGACAGGCAGTTCTTCTTGGCAGGATGCAGGTTCTGGTTACAAGTGTCTTCTCCAGGAAGTGTCTGAGTTGGTAGGTGCAGAGGCCCTATTTATATACCCAAATGTGTCTTTGAAGTGGGGGAGACTTCAAAGAGTGGCTTAGAAGTGCACCAGGTCCCCTTTCAGTTCAATTCTGTGTGCCAGGGTCCCAGTAGGGAGTGTGGCAGTTCTTTGTGTGAGGGCAGGCCCTCCACCCTCCCAGCCTAGGAAGACCCATTCAAAATGCAGGTGCATGCAAGTGAGGCTGAGTATCCCGTGTTTGGGTGTGTCTGAGTGAATGCACAAGAAGCTGTCAACTAAACCCAGCCAGACATGGATTGTAAGCACAGAAAGATTTAAGTGCAGAGAAATGCTCACTTCTAAAAGTGGCGTTTCTAAAATAATAATATTAAATCCAACTTCACCAGTCAGCAGGATTTTATATCACCATTCTGGCCATACTAAATATGACCTTCCTGCTCCTTTTAGATCAGCAGCTACCACTCAAACAATGTATGAGGGCAGCCCCAATGTTAGCCTATGAAGGGAGCAGGCCTCACAGCAGTGTAAAAACGAATTTAGGGGTTTTACACTACCAGGACATGTAAACTACATAGGTAAATGTCCTGCCTTTGGGCTACACAGCACCCTGCCCTATGGGTTACCAAGGGCATACCTTAGGGGTGTCTTATATGTAGTAAAAGGGATGTTTTAGGCTTGGCAAGTACTTTTAAATGCCAAGTCGAATTGGCAGTGAAACTGCACACACAGGCCTTGCAATGGCAGGCCTGAGACAAGGTTAAGGGGCTACTTAAGTGAGTGGCACAATCAGTGCTGCAGGCCTACTAGTAGCATTTAATCTACAGGCCCTGGGCACATATAGTGCACTCTACTAGGGACTTATAAGTAAATTAAATAGTCCAATTGGGTATGATCCAATGTTACCATGTTTAAAGGGAGAGAGCATATGCACTTTAGCACTGGTTAGGAGTGGTAAAGTGCGCAGAGTCTTAAAACCAGCAAAAACAGTGTCTAAAAAGTGGAGGGAGGCAGGCAAAAAGTTAGGGGTGACCACCCTAAAGCTGTCACTCTAGTAAGGGTAGGTCACACACAATCCAAATGATCCTGTGCCCACCCTCTGGTAGCTTGGCACTGAGCAGTCAGGCTTAACTTAGAAGGCAATGTGTAAAGTATTTGTGCAATAAATCATACAATAACACCATATAGCACCACAGAAATAGACCACACAGTGTTTAGAAAAGTATATAATATTAATCTGGATAAATGCAGGTCACAACGATTAAAATGCAATAAGTAGATGTTGAGATATCACTATAAAAGTGATATAAAGTGTCTTTGCAAAACAAGTAAATGTCTCTTAAAAACAATAAAGGTCTCTTGCAAGCACAAAGTACCTGGTTCACGTTCAAAATCCCCGCAAGGGACCACAGAGGAGGCGGTGCGTGTTAAACGGGGAGGCGTGCTTCGGTTTCACCCATTTGCACACAGACTTGAATTGTTATTTTTCAGGCAGGGGAAGGCCGTGCGTCAATTTCCAGCGGGTTGACTTGGTTCCTCTTAGGGTTGTGGGGTTTTCTGACGCCCCGGGTTCTGTGCATGGAATCATGGGCTTGCAGAGCGAAGTCACAATCGCTGCGTCGATCCAGTGGGCATTGCATGTAAATTTCTCCTCCACAGCAGGCACTGCATCAATTCCTCTCTGGAAGTCGGGCTGCGTCGTCCCAGGTCGGCTGAGCATTGATCTGGTGGGCCGTGCGTCGAAGTTCTGGTCGCAACACAGGCGCCGCGTCGATCTTCTCCTTGCAAAGTCACGCTGCGTCATCCCGGTTTGCGTGCAGTGTATATCTCACCGCAGGGCAGGCTGTGCGTCATTTTTAGCAGGCTGTGCGTCGAATTTTCGCTGCACAAGGAGTCCAGTTACAGGAGTGAAGTCTTTTTGGTCCTAACACTTCAGGGAACAGGAGGCAAGCTCTATCCAAGCCCTTGGAGAGCACTTCTCAGCACAGCCAGGGAGCAGCAAGGCAGCAGGGCAACAGCAAGGCAGCAGTTCTTGTCAGAAAAGCAGTCCCAGTGAGTCCTTTGGGCAGCCAGGCAGTTCCTTTTGGCAGGTCCGGTTCAGGGATTCTTCACCAGCAGGGTTCTTGTCCAGAAGTGTCTGTGAGGTAGAGTGTCTACCCCAAGAAGTGTCTAAAGTCTGTGGTTTTGGGTCCTCTTCTTGTACCCATTTTGGCCTTCGAAGTAGGCCTAGTTCAAAGAAAAGTCTAATTTGTCTGTGACATCCTGCCTTACCCAGGCCAGGCCTCAGACACAAATCAGGGGGTTGGAGTCTGCATTGTGTGAGGGCAGGCACAGCCCTTTCAGGTGCGAGTAAGCACTGTTCCCCTCCCTCCTAGCAAAGATGGCTCATCAGAGTATGCAGGCTACACCCCAGCCCCCTTTGTGTCACTGTCTGGAGAGAGGTGTAAACAGCCCAACTGTCAAACTAACCCAGACAGGGATTCCACAGACAGACAGAGTCACATAAATGGTTCAAGCAAGAAAATGCCCACTTTCTAAAAGTGTCATTTTCAAACACACAATCTCAAAATAAACTTTACTAGAAGATGTATTTTTAAATTGTGAGTTAAGAGGTCCCATACTCCATATGTCTATCTGCTCCCAAAGGGAATCTATGCTTTAATCATGTTTAAAGGCAGCCCCCAGGTTAACCTATGAGAGAGATAGGCCTTGCAACAGCGAACAACTAATTTGGCAGTATTTCACTGTCAGGACATATAAAACACATTAGTATATGTCCTATCTTAACCATACATTGCACCCTGCACATGGGGCTACCTAGGGCCTATGTTAGGGGTGTCTTATATGTAGGAAAAGGGAAGGGTTAAGCCTGGCAAGTGGGTACACTTGCCAAGTCGAATTTACAGTTTAAAACTGTACACACAGACACTGCAGTGGCAGGTCTGAGACATGATTACAGTGCTACTTATGTGGGTGGCACAATCAGTGCTGCAGACACACTAGTAGCATTTGATTTACAGGCCCTGGACACCTCTAGTGCACTGTACTAGGGACGTACTAGTAACTCAAATATGCCAATCATGGATAAACCAATTACAAGTACAATTTACACAGAGCGCATATGCACTTTAGCACTGGTTAGCAGTCGTAAAGTGCTCAGAGTTCAAAAGCCAACAAAAACAGGTCAGGAAAAACAGGAGGAAGGAGGCAAAATGTTTGGGTATGACCCTGCAAAAAGGGCCAGGTCCAACACTGGCAGTTGGCCAACTGATTCCAGGAGCCACTCTGGAAAGCCTGGGATCAAGACAAGCAGGTCCAGAAGTGTTCTGATGAGTGGCTCTGAAGGTCATCTTTTCATACCTGATGTCAGCCTTTGTGTGGGAGAATTCCCTGACCTACCTCCAAAACGGGTTCTGGGCAGTTATTTTCCTTCCCCTGGTCCTTGCTCCAAATTATTTATGGTGAGAAAAGGCAGGGAAGGCCTAGTGTCAGGTTCTTTGTGTGTGCTGCAGGTAGGGGCCACTTAAATGTAATCAGGACAGGGTACTGCCAAGCAAGTCAACAAGGAAAAACCTCCCCCCTCACACCATAGTCTTCTTTGTCTCACTTTTTTAATGCAATACTCAAACCCCAACAGCAGAGCCATTGACAGTTATGTTACCCAGGACACTGGCACAAACAGACAATTGTTTTGGAGAAAAAATGCTATCTTTATAAAAGTGACATTTTCAAAATTGTAACTGAAAATCTGACTTCAAAATTAAAGAGAATGTTCAATTACAATTCATTTGAGTGCACACAACATATCTATAATCTGCTCCCAATCTGAAGTTAGCACTTATATGTAATAATGTAACCCATGTAAGACTACTGGAGAGATAGCCCTTACAACAGTGAAATAAACACCTTTAGGGAGTTTTCAATGTTAGGACATGTAAAAATTGCAAACACATGTGCTTCTTTTTAAACATCATCCACAGTGCCCTAGGTGTGTTTAGTATCTACGTCAGAGGTGACTTATACGTTTTGAAAGGGAATGTTTAGGCCTAGCATACGGTTTATTTTGCCAGGTCAAAATGGCAGTTTAAAACTGCACTTCAGGGAGCAGTGGCAGGCATAAGACATGTTTTACAGTGCTACATTAATCAATGCACAATGGTTACTGATGCCCACTAGTAGCATTCAATTCACTGACCCTGGGTACAGGTAGCACCACCTACTAGGGACTTACAGGTGAATTAAAAGTGTCAATTAGTTAAGCATTTTATCACTGGTTAGCAGGGGAAACATGCATATAGTCCTAATCCCAACAAAAACAATTGCAGTGTTAGCGCGCCTGACCTTAATAAGTAAACTTACCAGGGGACGCGGATAGGTCGATAAACCTTTTGACTCGCAATTAAGATGTTCTTACCATAGCTCCAGTACATACTCAATAATCAATACAAAATAATCAATAATCATTAGTAATCAGTAACATCAATAATCAATGAAATCAGTAATTGTCACGCACCATGACCTTTCAGCCATGAATAACCACACCTTTAGTAAAAGTTTTTAATATTTATTTCCATATATTAACAATGCTAAAATCAGGTAGATTAATCTCAAACTCAAATGAAACACACATAGAAAGAATATTGGTTGTCCAAAGCAGCAGAAGAAATGCAATCTAATCAAGCTTGAAATACAGCACATTCTAGAGTTATGGTACAAATCAATAGCAAAGTCAGCTGCATAAATGAAATGAAGTACATGAAGCTGAGCAGAGCAAATCATCCAGCATTAGTCCCTGTTGTCATAAGTCAGGATCCTTAACTAAAGTCAGATTAGCATCAGCATGTTGGGCTTCATGCAAAACAATTTAGTGACACAAATTTGGAAAACATCTAACTATGGTAGAGCCATAGGCAAACAGCGCAGTTGGTACCTAGAAAGAAAAGCAAATATGCATGGTAATCACAGTTAGAATATACCTATCCTCAGGGTGGATCAGCAAAGCAGAATCAGTCTTCATCCTCAGGACATCAGTCGATCAGCAAGGCATCAGGCTTCAGCATCAGAAATTAAAAGAGCAAAGTCATTTAAGCATTGAAGGTAGGCACGTCTCTAGTAGAGATGCATAAGAAAGTAATAACTTTTCGGTCAGGAAATGTGGGCAGAATGTCGGAATGAATGAATCTCTTCTCTCCCTACAGCATTGTTATATTAAAGTACCCTAAACTATCCCCTAATTCCCAATTGGTCAGTCAATCGTATGGTCACACTCTGTCCAATAAAACTACTATCCCAAATCTATGAATTCTAATATTTCTCTGTTCTCATGTTGTTGATTGGTTCGTCTTGCGATGTCCTCATCGTCCACCTTGTCAGGTAACAATTTTGTTGCAGCTTCTACTCTAGTCAGTATCTTCATTTTTCTTGTCTTGGGAAAGTCAGTCTCCCACACATTACACATAAAATGTTGCATTAGCAAGAACATCCTCTCCGAGCAGTCGGTTCACACGAAAAGCTTCCGTTATGAGCACATTTAAACAATACAATAGACATTTCACAGTTTATTACACTTGGATAGCATTTTTATTAAACGCTAAGAAATACAGCTTTACATGAGGACTGGCAAATAGACCAAGACACTCCCTAAGTTAAGGCCTACAATTAATAAAGCTAGAGCTTATGGCATAACCCTTAATATGACATATTACTACATTAGTCAAACATATATTACATTATTTTTCTACATTATTACATTTTTTACATAAACTCATTATTCAAAATGCATAAACAGTAATTAATAATTTTAATTAAGACACCTGCACTAGCAGCAGCAAAGTTAGAGGGTGAAGGCAAAAAGAGTCACAAAGGCGGTTCTTCTGCTTAAACATGTACAAAACAAGTTCATAAAATAGAGGAATAAGTAATAGCGATTTTGACAATTAACTTGAAATGGTGACATTTCACTGCAGAGTAACAAAGGGCAATAGCAGCATGTGCAGACACTATGAGTAACACAATTTTAGAGCCAGAAAGCAATGAGAAAGAATGAGGTGATTATTAGACGGCCCCACATAGGACACTACAGTACATCTCAGCTCCATCACATCTCTGAAAAGGTAGGCCTAGCACACTGAGATGTGTGGGTGATCTGCAATTACTGTTTAAGATGCCTGCATAGTGCCATTTCACAGAACTCACATGACATTCTAGGAACTATAGAAACTTGCGGGTAGCGTCTCATGCCTCACAACGTCCCCCGGGGAGACTGAGTTGATTGTATTTCTATAAAAAGGAATAGCATCAAATAATGCTTATAGCACATGTTTCTTTCTTTGAGTGAAATGAGAGAAGAATAGATTTTAGAGAGTTCCAGTGTGTGGTGCTGTCTGGAAGATAACCACATGTGATTTTCAACCCAAGCAACTCATGAAGTGCTTTGCAGTGCATGCCTATTCACAATGACTTTAGCAGCAAACAAAGAAATAGGGTCACACTTAGTGAATTACATCAGAATTGTATGTTAATTATGAAGGGACAATCTGGGCAAATAACTAGAGAATGATATGTGTCATTTGGTGTTGTGTTGTATAAATTCTCTGAGACAAAACAAGACATACATATTTACTGCCACAGGCCTTATCGTGACAGTGGTACTGGTCATCTGGGAGGGATGGAACATGATACTCTAACAATGCCTCTTCCTTTCATACTTAATGCCAATCCTCCAATGTATTTCTCTCACCCAATCCAACTTTAAAAATGTGCAACAACAATGTACAGAAAAAAAATTACTTACCTTCAGTATCGCTATTTCTGGTGGATTCTCAGTCGAACCATAGATTATCCACCTTGTGACTATCCCCAGGCACGACACCGGATCCAGAAACCTCAGGAACCCACCCAGCCATGCTAGTTGCAATGATACATGGCAGTAGTACCCTGAGTATGAAGCTGGCCTGGTGTGTGGTGGGTACCTTTGGTACTTACACCTTATGCCAGGTCCAGGGTTCCCCTATTATGAATGTATGGGCAGTGTCTACAAGCCATGCTCTCTAGAGGTAGCTGTGGATGAGCAACAAAGGCTTAACTAGGAGACATGTAAAGCTCATGCAATACCACTGTAGTCGCACAGCACTTACACACATGAAAAAATCACACAGTTTTACAAAAATAAAGGTACTTTATATTAGTAGCACAATTACCAAGTATTACATGGACAACCTTCCAATAGGAGGTAAGTAGCCACACTAAATATGTACGCTAGTAAGCAGAAAAAGTAATAGAAAACAGTGCAATAGCAATAGACAATAGTGACCCTAGGGGGAGCCCAAACTTTATACTAACACAACAGAATGCAAATGCAAGACCCCCACCAACGTAAGTGGAATCTGTAGAGGGGAGATGGAGGAACCTCAAGAGGTAAGTACCACAGTGCCCCCCAGAGACCAGGAAGAAAGGAGTATATTATTAGTTTTTCCCCAAACCAGCAAAAGGACTGAAAAAAGAATAATGCACCACCCAGTCAAGCCTGCAAGACACCAGAAGAAGGAAGACCTGAAAAAGAAGGGCACCAAGTCTAGAACTAATAGAAGTGTCCAGTGGTGGCAGGAGCCACTACCCACCCATCTGTGGTTGCAGGAGTTGGTCGACGGTAGGAAGAAGACGATCAGCAATGCAGCCTTGGAGTCAGAGAAGAGTTCCTGCAGGATGAAGTCGATGTCCCATGCCGGGTGGAGGATTGCAGTCGGTCTGTGGCGTGGAAAAGCCACCAACAAGCCTTGGCAAAGACAAGAGTTGCGGCAGATTAAAATTGGAGCTGCCAGGGACCAGCAAGGTCCAGCGGGACTTAACCCATTGAGTTGAGTCCCAGGGGACCCTCAGCAATGCAGAGAGTCCACAGAAGAAGAGGCAGCCCCCACAGAAGACCCACTGGAAGAGGACCACGATTCGCAGAGAAGCCCATGCAGCACAACTGAAGAAGGGTCCCACGCCGTAGGAGAAGTATGCAGAGGGCTGTGCATCGCAGGGAAGAGTGCTGGGGGCTGAGGCTACAGGGGCACTGAAGTGCCCTCAGGGGAGATGTCAACAAGCCTTGGTAGCTGCAAGAGAATCGGTATACATGGTACTGTCCTGTGTGGGAAGGCAAGGGCTTATATTCACCAAAGTTGGAAAGCTGGCAGAGGACCAAGATGACTACTCCAGACTACCACTAATGATGCAGGATCCATGCAGCTCAGGATGAAAGGAGATCCACGCAGCCGGTCGTCATTGCTGTCGGTGCCTGCGGATGCAGGGGAGTGACTCATTCACTCCAAGGGAGATTCCTTCTTGCTTCTCGAACAGGCTGAAGACTTGCTGCTCTCAGAGGATGCACAGCCAGGGAAATGTTGTAGTTGATGGAAGGAGACAGAGAAACAATGTTGCAGGGCGTAGTTGTCACTGTTGTTGCAGTTTGTAAGTTCCTATTGCGATTCCAGGGGCCAGAAGTCAAAGTAAACAGTGCAGAGGAGTCCTGCTGGAGTCTTGCTCATTGAATCTGAGGACCCACCTAAAGGGAGACCCTAAATAGCCCTGGAAGGGGGATTGGTCCTCTAGCCAGGTGACCATTTATCAGGAGGGGGCTTTGACATTACCTGTCTGACCCGGCAACTCAGATGCTCCCAGAGGCCTCTGCCCACCTTGGATTCAAGATGGCAGAATCAAGGAGCCCTCTGGAGGAGCTCTGGGCATCGCCCCTGGGGTGGTGATGGACAGGGGAGTGGTCACTCCCCTTTCCATTATCCAGTTTCATGCCAGAGTGACCTATGTCCAGTACACACATTGTGGGGACACCTCTGCTCATGCAGGGGTGCCCTCAAACACAGGTACCTGCAGCCTGCCCTCTGGGCTAGGAGGGCCTACCATAGGGGTGACTTAAAGTGACCTGGTGCAGTCACCTGTAGTAAAAAGGGTGCATGCACACTTTCACATAGGCTGCAATGGCAGGCCTGCAGATACACTTTGCATGGGTTCCCAATGGGTGGCATATTATATGCTGCAGCCCAAGTGGGACCCCTGGTGCCCCAATGCCCTGGGTACCTGGGTACCATATACCAAGGACTTACAAGGGGGCACCAGGATGCCAAATGTGGGGTGTTTGTGGCCCAAGCAACCAAGTTTAAAGGGCATGAGCACAGTCCCTGGGGTCCTGGTTAGCAGAATCCCAGTGAAATCAGTCAAAAACATACTGGCAACAGGCAAAAAGTGGGGGTACCCATGCCAGAAAGAGGGTATTTTCCTACACCCTGCACACTGATAGGAGGCATCATGCAGCTCTTCGTCATCTTCGTCCCACTCCAGAAGTGATGAATGGACCTGTTTATCAGGACAACCCATGTGCACTGATGTCAGATTCTATTGCAGGCTTGTCCGCACCCTCAAAGCAAGAGCCCCTCAACAAACTGAAAGAACCAGTGTGCAGATTCCAATATTGGGACACAATAGGTGGAAAAGGAGACTATTCTGCAGAATGGGGAGGTGGGAGGACAGTAAGGAATCTCCACTTAGATGCAGTATCCCCCAGAAAGAGCATTACTTAGGGTAAGTAACTTGTCGTTCTGATGTATATTTCTAACCACAGATTCCTCACTGTGTGAATAGATTCGAAAGCAGTACCTCCCAAGGTAGTGGGTTTGTGGAAAGGCTCAGATCAAAAAGCCCTGCAGCACTGAATGACCTGTCAAGGCAATAGGGCATGTATGTATTTACTGATGGCCTTGTAGCAGCCTAACAGATATCCAGGAAAGGCCCTTTGAGTGCCAATGCAGTGGCAGCAACTTTGGCTCTGGTTGAATAAGTATTCAGATGTCATAGAAGCTCATTCTTAGAGGATGGATAGCTTATCTTAATAAAGAGGATGATCCACTGTGATATGTTCTACCTCTGCACTGCCTTACCTTTCCGTCCTCCAAAGAACACCACAAAGAGCTGATTGTCCACCCAATAATCTTAGGGGGTCCTTCTTGCAGGTGCCGTACCAAGCCACAAACTTATCCCAGTGCCTGATATGATTTTGAGGAAGGGTGCCTGGCTGGCAAGATCACATGAATGACTTCAGAAAGAAGCTCAAAAGAGATCTACTTCTGCTACTGTCAATCTCCACAGATGAAGGTGAAAGTTACGCAGACCTGTATGCAAGACCCTGACCTACATATGTGACAGAATGTCCTACTGAAGAGGAAGTCTGATAGGAGGATCAATCCCAGAGTTTTCTGAGGCCACACACTTGTGGTCCAATCGTCAGCCACTAAGATGACTTGGGTTCAGTCATTCCTGATCTTCTTCCGAACACAGTGTAGGAGAGGTGGTGGTAGGAAGGCATTCAGGAGTCCCGTACACTATTCTAGGTCTTGCAAACACTAATGTGCAAAATTGTTGATATTGCACGTTCTTGGCAGTAGCAAAGAGATCGAGCCATGTTTCTCTCCATTGCGGGAATGCTTCCTGGGCCATCTCCTTGTGCAGTTTCCATTTGTGATCCACCAGATATCACCGGCTGAGGTCATCTGCACTGGTCTTCAAAGACCAAAGACCTCAGGATCCCACCCAGTCCTGCTAGTTGCAATACCACACGGCAGTGGTGTTGTCCACGAAAGCATCCATCAACCTCCCTTTGATGGATGGCAGGAAGGCCTTCAACACCAAGCAAATTGCTCACAACCCAAGCAAACTGATGTGGAGGCAGGTCTCTGCCAGAAAACTGTGTCCTCTAGTCTCTACTTCTCGCAGTTGACCAACCCAACTTAGTAAGGAACCATCCATGTAGGGAGAGGGGTCTATGGCTGGGCCAACTGTGGTTGAGCAGCCATCTTTGCAGATCCTCCGAAACCTGAATGGAATCTGCCAGGTTTCCTGTCATGCTGGACATAATGAGGGATGCAGATCCCACTGCATAACTCACATGTTCTCTCTGGTAGGGTCAGCGAGCAGGAGGCCAGCAGTCCAATGAGCCTCAGAGCTATCTTCATTGAGACCCAGGATGGAGGCTAAAACATGGGTATCATAACCCAAATGTCCTGAACTGGTTGATCCAGATGAAAGCAATGAAAGTGCACCCTATCCAGGTTGTCCCAGATGAATGCAAAATTCTGAGAAGGAGTAAGATGTGAGATGTGCAGGTTAATTGAGAGTGCCAGTGATGTAAAGGGGTTTGTGTTGATGACTGACTGTGGCAAGCTTTCCTTCAACAGCGAGACAAAGTAGGAGAAGCCTAGTATCCTTAACTTCCGAAGATGGGCAGCGACCAACGCCATCACCTTTGTGAACACATGTGGCACTGGTGAAACTGAGAGAACAGTGAATTCAAAATGTTTCTGGGCCTGCAGGACAAAGATAAGAAAAAAGGGTGTCCTACAGTTCCAACACCACCATCGAGTCTCCTGGACCCAGGGCAGATAGAACTTGAGCCAGCGTAAGCTTCATGAATTTGTCTTTCCCTGGGAAGCATTGAGTGGGCAAAAATCTAAGATAGGCCTTCGCCCTTCTTTTGCACAAGGAAGTAGTTGGAATAACATTCAGTGTCCACTTCCAAGGCCAGGACCTCCTCTATGACTGCTTAGACCAAAAGAGACTAAGGCCCTCATTACGACCCTGGAGATGGGTGATAAAGTGGTGGTAATACCGCCAACAGGCTGGTGGTAACTACTGCCAAATTATGACCATGGCGGTGATATCTCTGTAAGACAGCCAATGTACCACACCTACCGCCAGGGTGGAAAAAACAGTCACCACAGCGGTAGCCACCTACAGCCAGGCCGAAGACAAAGCTCCACCCACTATATTATGACACTACAATCTGCCACCTTTTCAGGGGCGGTACAAACGCCATCAAAAGCCTGTCGGTAACAGAGCACAAAAGTCTAAGGACTCACCATTAGGGACACAGGGAAGAACCACACTGCAATGGAACCAGAACTGCATGTATTCCGATGATCTTCTACGTCATGCTCCATCACGTACACCAACGCTGGCGAAGATGGCGGTGAGTACAGCCGCCTAGCACACAAGGGAGAGTGGGAGGAAAAAGAGAGTGACACACACACCCACAACACACATCCCACACACACACACACACACACCATACACATAAGCAGATGCACAAGAAAATCAATTTGTCTATGATAATCAGCAGAATAATGCAAGGAGAGCAGGAATTGACTACAGTGATTGTAATAAGATCAACATTAAAAATAATAAGTCGATGTGGCAATGCAACAGATATGTTCTAATGTACAAAAAATGGACAATGCCCAGTCCATAGTTCACAGGGGACACATGGCCACAGGGCAAAGTCCAAGGCGCCACTCGATTCCTGCACCAATATGGAGAGAACACTGCAGGGGCATCATTTGGCAAATAGGCAGGCACCTCGGGGTGGGGGCACCTCAGCCAGATGCGGAAACAAGACCACTGGTTCGGAAAGGGCAACATGCCCTGTGCTTGGTCCTGGGGAGTGCAAGGCCACAGTCTCTCGAGTGAGTGACTTGCCCACTGGTTCTGGAGGGGGCAACATGCCCTGTGCTTGGTCCTGGGGAGTACAAGGCCACAGTCCCTCAGGTGGGTGACTTGCCCACTGGTTCTGGAGGGGGCAACATGCCATGTGCTTGGTCCTGGGGAATGCAAGGCCACAGTCTCTCAAGTGGGTGACTTGCCCACTAGTTCTGGAGGGGGCAACATGCACATTTCTCTGTCCTGGGGACTGCAAGGCCACAGTCTCTCAAGTGGGTGAATACCTACTGGTTCTGGTAGGGGCAGGCTGCACAGCAGCCCATGGAGGCTGGACTATATGGCGTCCACCGGCGGTGACGGTTGCACTGTGGTGGTGGTTGTGGGAGGCTCCTGCTCAGCCCCTGCACCCTATGATGGCTGCACTGGGGTGGTGGTTGTGGGAGGCTCCTGCTCAGCCCCTGCACCCTCTGATGGCTGCACTGTGGTGGTGGTTGTGGGAGGCTCCTGCTCAGCCCCTGCACTCGTTGATGGCTGCACAATCAAGGCTGAAGGCAGGGGCTCTGTGACAGCTGCAGGTGCAGGCTCCTTCCCCTTCTTTGTGGCTGGTGCAGGCTCCTTCCCCTTCTTTTTGGCTTGTGCAGGCTCCTTCCCCTTCTTTGTGGCTGGTGCAGGTTCCTTCCCCTTCTTTGTGGCTGGTGCAGGCTGCTTCCCCTTCTTTGTGGCTGGTGCAGGCTCCTTCCCCTTCTTTTTGGCTGGTACAGGCTCCTTCTCCTTTAGTATTTGTGGCCTGAATTCCTTTCCACCACGAGTAGGTGCTGCTAAAACTGGACCCGTGGACTGTTTAGCTGAGGTGCTTGGCTGGGTCCTTGATACCCTGGCCATACATGCAGGACGGGGGGTATGGAAGAGTTCAATCAGCTAAAGGAAAAGCTTTTTAGGGACATTGGGGAAGAGGGAGGAGTAATGGCAGTGGAGGATGAGGGAGTGGATTTGGGTGCATGTGCATGGGCTGTAGGCTGTTGTGAGGAGGATGGCTGTTGGGCGTCTGAGTGCTTGCGTTTGTGTACTTTAGGAGGGGGGACAGACATGGTGGGAGAGGACACAGGGGACGTGTGCACAGATGTTGTGAAGGTGTCTGCCAGTGAGGTGTGTGTTCTGGTTGGTGAGGTGATTATGCTGGTAGTGGATGATGATGTAGTGCATGCAGGTGTGAGTGTAGATGTAACTGGGTGGGAGGCGGAGGAGGAGGAGGGGGAGACAGTGGAAATAGTGGATGTTGTGTCTGCAACTGGATGGTGTTTGTATGAGTGCTTGTGGGATGAAGTGTGGTGCTTGTATTTGCCTGTGACACTCTTGGGTGTTGTCTTGTGTGCATGCTCGTCTGGCTGTGTGCTTGTGATGGGTTGGGGTTGAGGAGAATGGGACTGGGAAGTGGAAGTTGGAGGGGGGACAGTTGAAACAGGATCAATGGCTGCCATTAGAGAGGAGGCCAGAGCCTGGATCGATCTCTGTTGGGCCGCCAATCCACCATGAATGCCCTCCAGGAATGCATTAGATTTCTGCATCTGGGGTGCCAGTCTCTGGATGGCATTCACAATGGTTGACTGCCTTACAGAGATGGATCTCAGGAGGTCAATAGCCTCCTCACTCAGGGCAGCAGAGCTCACTGGGGCATGGCCTGAGGTGCCTGGGGTGAAGGAGATGCTCACCTTCCTGGGTGAGCAGGCACGGGCAACTCGCTGAGGGGCTGCTGGGAGAGCGGTGCTGGTACAGGGGTGGCAGCTGTACCTGTAGCTGGGGTGGTCACAGAGGTGTCCACCACCACCAGGGAGCTCCCATCGGAGGGGGTATCTGAGTCTGTGTTGTCCCCTCCAGTCTCCGCCGTGGTCCTCCACTCGCCCTCTGTCCCACTGATGCTCTCAGCGTCAGTGGACTCGGCATCCTGTAGGATGCAGCTCCCTCTGTCGCTGGTGCCTCTGCTCCTCTACCAGATGATGCTAATGCACATAAGGACAGGATGACAAAACAAGAAAGAGGGGAAGAGAGACAAAGGATACACTGGGTCAATGACTGCACCAACACCACCGTTGGTGTACACAGCACTCTCACACACAGGGTACAGGCCTATGTGCTATGCATTCTACTATCAGTGATATTGCGAGCCACCAAGACATGAGGAGGAGCACACACTGCCAACTGCAGGACACCTGGGACCCATGCAGCCCTGACCAGTAGTGGATGCTAACAACCTAGGTAGGCAGTCTTTCCCCTTCAGACACTTGGTCACCAGAGGACCTACGCAGCTATGTCTGGCCTAGCCTAGGGACACCGACTGACACACAACCGCCACCCGGATACCACTCCACCAGCTGTAAGTTGTAATGATAGCCACTGTACTCACCCCCTTGTGGCTGCTGTGATGCCCCCAAGTGCCCTTACAGCTCTGGATAGGCCTTCGCCAGTATGCAGGCCATCAGTGGGGTCAGGGTCCGACGGGCGTACCCCTTCCTCGTTGGGAGGCCATCTCCAGCTAAGCCTCCACAGTCTTCCGTGCCCAGCGTCTCAGGTCCTCCCACCGTTTCTGACAGTGGGTGCTCCACCTGCCATAGACCCCCAGGGTCCGCACCTCCTTGGCGATGGCACCCCATATACCCTTCTTTTGATGGGCGCAGACCTGCAGAGGCAATATAGACAGGAGAACACCATTAGACAAACAGTCCAACCAGTAACACAAATGGCCCACCATGCCCGTTTCCATCACCACTGGCACACACATAGCCCAGCACACAATGTGTATACTGCCAAGAGGACATCCACCCCCCCTAACCGGATGCCTTCACACACAACTCCATGCATTCATGCCACATACATCTTGGCCACAGTGTACTCACCTGTTGGTCTGGAGGCCCATACAGCAGTCCGTACTGGGGAAGGACCCCATCCACCAATCTCTCCAACTCCTCAGAAGTGAAGGCTGGGGCCCTTTCCCTGGTCACACAGGCCATGTTAGGTTCCAGACGCAGGTCACAGCAGCAAATGCAGTGTAGGTCCTCTCCTATGGAAGGTCAGGAAACAAGTGAGCAATATGATAGAAAATGGCGGTCACGTCCACGGCGGTGCATACCATCACAGCCGTCGTAGATCACAATTGGCCACTGAACCCTATAGGGCCTAATAATAACCAATGAGAAGTTGAACAGCGGTTCCCGGCCGCCTACCGCCACGGCGCACAACATCAGCGGCATTACCTCACTTCCATCTCTCCCTCCACACAGGACAGGCGGACGCCATTTCAGGGGGGAAGAACAGGCCTATGAAATAATGCTGTGTCACAGGATAAATAGGCACATACTTGACAAATTGCACTGTCCCATTACATGTTTGCACTGGGATGGGATGATGATGGAGGCAAGTCCAGGGTATTGTTACAGTCCGTTCATAGCACAGGTGCAATGTCCAAGGGGACATAGGAAGGGGAGCAATGGTAGTTCAAGGTGGACAGGGTGACAGAGTGGGACACAAGGAGGACAATCAGGGGAGTCTCATTTCCTGCCGGGGGTTTTGGCAAGTGTCTCTGGCTTCTGTCTGGATCACAGGGAACGTTTGGGGGGTGGTTCACCTTCTGCAGGGGGATAGGTGCTGGTGGCCTGTGGGTCCTCCTGTGGTGGGACCTCCTGGCCAATAGCGGCAGCGGAAGTGGAAGGCTGTTCAGATGACTGGCTAGTGGCAGGGGCCCGCTGGTGTGACACTGCCTCCCTCATAATGTTGGCCATGTCTGCCAGCACCCCTGATATGGAGATCAGGGTATTGTTGATGGCCTGCAAGTCCTCCCTGATCCCCTGATACTGTCCCTCCTGCAGCCGCCTGTTCTCCTGCACGTTGTCTAGGATCTGGCTCATTGTGTCCTGGGAATGTTGATAGGCTCCCAGGATCTCAGAGAGCGCCTCCTGGAGAGTCGGATCCCTGGTCCTGTCCTCCTGCTGGCGCACAGCAATCCTCCCAGTTTCCCTGTTGGCCTGTGCCTCTGTTCCCTGAACCGTGTGCCCACTGCAACTGACACCAGGTCCCTGATTGTCTTGTGGGCAAGGTGTGGACTGGGGTCCCTGTACAAGTGGGCACACTACTGATTGACGTGTCCTGGGGACAGAGCTTTGGATACACTGGGTGGGTGCTGTGATGTTGTTTCCTGATGGGGGAGGCTCTGTGGTGGTCTGTGACTGGGCTTGGGTAACCGGATGTCCAGTGGTCCCTGATGGGCCAGGTAGATTGTCCAGATCCTGAAGACCAGAGTTACTGTCTTCACTCTGGGTCTCTCCTGTTGGGGGACTGGATAGTGCTGGCACCTCCTCTCCAGTGACACTGGCTGGGGTACCTGTAGGGATGTAAATGATGTATTATGGTTCATGTGTATGACATATTGGACATCCCTGGCTTCCCCTCTATGGTTGGTGTTGCCCTGCCAGCTTTTACTTGTGTATGTTGGTGTATGGTGGGATTGTTAGTTTCCCTAAGCTGTGCATCCTTTAGTTATGAGCATCCATGCAGGGCTGTGAGGGGTGTTCATGCATTGGTACAGCATGCAAGACTTGGCATTGGGATTAGTGAGATGTGATGGTGGAGTGTGTGGGATGGAGTGGAGTGAGGGTATGTGATGGCCTGCATGTATGGGGGGGTTTAATTGATGGACGTTGACTTACCACAGTCCAGTTCTCCTCCGATTCCGGCCAGGCCCTCAGGATGCAGTATTGCCAAGGCTTGCTTCTCCCATGCTGTGGGTGGGGGTCCACTGCCAGTCCTCTGGATAGCGAGCTGGTGTCTTGCTGCTATGGAACATACTTTCCCCGTAGATTGTTCCACCTCTTCCTGATGTCGTCCCTTGTTCTGGGGTGCTGTCCCACGGTGTTGACCCTGTCCACGATTCTCTGCCATAGCTCCATCTTCCTGGCTGTTGATATTTGCTGCACCTGTAAAAGGAGCACACCATGATGCAGCTCTTCAGGGCCAAGCCTGCTTTTTGGTTGGCCTATGACAACCTGTGACTTGGTGATTGATCGGAAGCCCAGAACATGGTTTAGATCCAGAAGTGTGTCAGTGAGGGTTTCATTTTAAGGCAAAAGACGTTTGGTTGGGGCATGGCCAAACTGCAGTACCTCAGTGATTACATTAATTTTTAGCTCCATAACGGGGAAGCAGAGGTCAGGAACTTCAGTAGCTCTCCTGGTTACCACTGAAAAGGATATATTTTCTTCAGTTGTGGGCCAGAGGGGGAACCAACCCAGTAATGGGTGAGGTATGCAGTCAACTGCCGTCTTGCAGGTCCACATACCCAATTTTCTTATCATAGGGTGGGCAAACACATCCCCTTCAGCCTCATTATCATCTTTATATGGGTTACTCTAGTTGGAGGCCAGCCAAAAAGATGGTGCAGCATCTGTGTGCAACAGTATGGTAATGGTATTGTATCTGAGTCAGAAAGATTGAGTTTTGGCTGTGCCACACTGGTATCGGGCCATGGCATCGGCCGAAGTCAACACAAATTGGAGACCACCATAGGTTGTGGGTCCTCCTCCATTGCTGGAGGCTTTGGTGCTGGCATCAACATCAGAGGAACTGGCTCAGATTTTGGTGGCAGAACTGAAATCGAAACTGATGCCGATGCGGAGTCTGAAGTGGGTTTGAGGGGCACAGTGGTGCCAAAAATAAATCTGCTGGCAGTAACCCAGTTACTTAAGGTAGGTTAAAACCTTTATGTGTCACTTTCATTTCATATAAACCCTGTAACTCACTGCTGGTTCATGAAAACAGCAGAGGGCAAAGAGAGCATGATCTGACACCATAGTTCAGACAAGTACGTTAATCATCCAAACATCTGTTTAAACACCACCACTAGCTGATCTATAATTTATGAGGCAGTATAACTGTGCCTTAATATGTAAAAATAAAGGGAAATGCAAGATAAGTGTTTAAGATATGGTTGTCTGAATTTGTATACTGCTTAAATTCAGACATAAGAAGCCTTGACTTCTTTCATAAAAAGTAATAGAATTAGTAGAGTGAAACGCCTTTTTAAAAAGAATCATATTCTAAATTACTTTGGATTGAAGGAGGAGATCCTATTGAAGAAGGCTCACCGGAACTAGGAAGCACAAAATTGTCCATTTGGTCATAGCTGCACCACGATCTGGGGTCCTACTAGATTTGGTCTTACAGAATGGGCCTTTAGGCCCCACCTATACTATAATAATGCTTCAGCTTACACAGTACAAACAATGCAGCTTGGGTGTGAGTGAAGTGGGTTGGGAACAAGGCCTTGCACCAGAGACCTCTGAGCATGATCTAAAGTCATGCTCAGTGAAGTATGAATTTATGGGGACTGGGTGCAAAGTGTAGACAAAGGACTTGCCTTGTGGCCAGAGGCAGTACTCCTAGTGCTGCGCACATGGGAATCACAGGAACTGTACATTAAGAATGAGCTGTACATAATTTGAGCCTTGGTTGCTAGTGGGGGCCACAGGCACACATTTGTGGGGACTGGCACTTATTTTTCCTCATCAGACATTTACCGAGTGCAAGAAACTGAAAAAAAAGTAAAGCAGAAAGACCAGGGCCAGACTGGCCATAGCAGACATCCGGCTTTTCCGTGGGAGGCTGGAAGGGTGGGGGGGGGGAGATTTTGCATCTATGGGGGATGGTTTTGTTACTAGGGGTCCAGTTTTGCAGCATTGCTGCCATATCTGCCTCCAGTAACAAAAGCAGCAGTGCTTCACACAGTGCCCCCTTTCCCACCTCCCAGGGCTGGTTTGACAAAATTGCCAGGGATGCTTTCAGTTCACTGTCCGGCCTTGGGAAAGACAGATAAATAGAAAGATGGAAAACCATCACGAAGAGAGGAAGCCAGAACCTGCAAGAGTGAGGTAAGAGGGCAAGGAGTGTCTGCCAGTAGATTAAAGAGGAATGAGGTGCATGTGGGACTGCACAGTCTATGCATTCAGCAGGCTGACATTGAATTGCACTGGCCTCAGATTCTGAGCAGATCTTTGCACACCAGCACTCTTTCTTTTACAAATTAAACACTGTGATTGAGTAAAGGCCTCCCACTAAACTCAGTTCCAGAGGTGCATAGCTGAAGATCATTCTCAGTGGTGAAAAGCAATATGCAACTATTAAAGCAGGGCGTCGTCAAAGGAATTGGATGACACAGGGTATTGCAGGAGGCAACAAACACTAGAGTTTACTGTGAAAGGCACGATTCTTTGTGTATTGGGTTAGGAGGCATGTTGATAGCATACAGGGTATTTCCAAAAGCCACACATATGCCAAAGAAAGCTACTGACTCCCAGAATCAGTCTACATGTTTTATCTTTGACCAGAAGCCAAAGTATATTATAAGAAAATGACTGGAAAATCTCTTCTTAAAGGAACTATAGTTATTTACAAATAGCAAAAAATAATATGCTATAAAACAGATATTTCTATGAAAAATATATTTTCCTGTGAATTAAAGTCATGCAATACACTTCCCATAACATCACATATTACAACACAATTAATATCATCACTGGCATTATTGATGAGGAATAATGACAGTACTTATGCATTTTGTTTAGTCGTTTCAGCACTTGTAGGTATGCCAAAGGCAGGTTTATGCAACCAGATAACATTGTTTTTTTAAATAAAACTCTCTTGCAGCCCATGAGAGAAAAATCTTTGATATAAGGGAGCACATAGCAGAACCACCAAGTCACTTTACAGGATACTTTTCTTTAATGTCATCATAGACTACTATACATTGTTGAAAAAGCACACCTTAAAATAAAAATGAACACAATGGTGTGCATTATTTCTCAATTACACTATTTGGAACAATTGAGATTGTTTAAGAGAACTATTGAGGGAAATGTTATGTTTTCTCGTGCACAGAATACCTAACATAAACAATTTAATGGTACTTCTACTAAAGAAAATCATAACAAAGATTTGCCTGGAAAAGGTCCTTTTAGCCAATGAAGCCACTTTGAGAGAACTTGTTATTTGCTACCACGCAAGAGTTGACATATTTTGGCAATCTTAGTTTGACACTGAATGTTGTTGTCTTGGCAGAATATTGCACTATCGGATGGAGCTTCTTCAACACATTACATCTCCCTTGCGTACGTACTTCTTTAGGCTACTCATGGAACCTGCCACTTGCTTACATATAGAATTATAGATGGGTAACTGTGAAAGGGGGACGTTTTCACTGAGAGTTATATGAAATAGACAAGCTGTCTATAATGTCACTCAAGTTGAAAAAACATCTACTTTATTCACAGTTATCCATCTACAATGTTTTATTATATAAGGGCTCCAAACCAGTCCGGTGTTGTGCACGGTCTTTTCATTGCAAGTTTTGATTCCCACTGCTGTTGTGTAATTGCAGTTAATAACAACCTTTAACCTTTTGAAAAGCCTGTTCGCGATAGTGGGATGGCTATAGGAACCTTATGTAATAAAATCATGCATGTGCGTTGGTAACAAGCATAGTAATAACGTTCCGTCGCAAGGTCTCTTTGGGTACAACTGTTGTCTATAAGAAACAACTCATCAAGTATTCCAAATTACCTGCTATGTGGGGTGGTTTATGCTTGGAGAGTTTCATCATTCCCCGACACACAGACGATCCTACTGTTCCCTTGATACACATTACTACACAGTTTGGGTGGACAGCCGTTCTGTGCACTGTTCTAATGGCATTCATTGTTTTTCGTTACTTCCACTATTGCTATGCTCTCTTTGTTTGAAATGTTCTTACACAGGCAGCCCAAATGCACTCTTCCTGACCCTGTCCATCACTGCCCCACCACCACGACGCACCACAAGGGCAGCAGGCGGGCGACTACCAGCACATCAGTAACAAATTACATGACCCACACTAAAGTGATAACCTGGAATGTGTGTGGCATTCACCCCCGGCTGCTGATATGCTATCTCCTCTTACTTCAGGTGCCAATCCACACATATCGCTTTGATAGAGGAATCACATTTGATGCTCCATGAAGCGACCAGGCTGCAGAGGCGATGGTTTGAAAAGTTCTATGCCACAGACTTCTCATCCTATTCTCAAGAGGTGCTGATTTGGATTTGTCCTCATAGTGTTACTCAAGATGGTTGCACTTCCCTGCCTCCTGTATTACTTTACCAACCTTCCCTTGTATATTCCTGCCTCCTTTTTTTGACCATTTGAGTGAGCAATGAGGGACTTCATCTGGAATGCCTCCCGCTGTCGAGTTGCATTCTCAAAACTCTACCGGCCGACCCATCAGGGTAGGCTCACGATGCCCAATTTTAAACATTATTACTTGGAGTCGTAGCTACAATGGGTGTTGCAATGGCTTGCCGCATGTCGGCTGAATGATACTGCCATGGCTTTGACTGCCTGGAGTCTTCCATATATCCTCAAACTGTTCTGCCCCTACGCCAGAACACCACGCCCCACACCTTGCTTCTGCGAGTTGCGCATTGCTGCTTTCGTCGCTACCTATATTTTACAAGAGTGATATCGCCTTAGGCCCCAGCAATGACAATGTTGGGGTTGCTGTGGGGACAATAGACCACCTCTATGGGGGAGCTAGTGGCCTGGCATGTTGCAGGGATCCACACTGTGGGAGATCTTTATAAAGATGCAGCGCTTCTCCAATACAAAGCTTTGATGGTGGAGGCTGGCATGCCTTAGGAAACTGTCCTTTTTACAGTTCTCTTATTGGAGTACTAGGGCAGACGTGGGGGAATCTTATCCAAGAACCATCCATATACTTTACCCTGCAATATCTCCATGTGTTCAGCAGGGGTAGGCACTTAATGCACTGACTAGCTGACTCACTGCGCATGCATGCTTCGCAATCACTCACATCCCTTGGAGCCCACTGGGAAGCTGACTAGGGGCACCCTTACACTGATAAAGTATGGACCTCTCTACTCAAAAGTCCCGCTCACATTCCACAAAGTGCCCGGTTCCAACACTATATTGTCCATAGAGCCTACCATACACCTGCCAAAACTAACTGCTATTTTCACTGCACAGATGCAGCTTGCCTCTGCTGTTGCCTGGTAGGTGCAGACTTACTTCACATGCTCTGGGATTGCCTCTGTTTGCAACAGTACTGGCAGGAAGTGACATGCCATTTGTCCTACTGCACGAGTAGAGACATTTTAACCATGTGGGTAGCTTGTATTCTGGGATTATACCCTAGGAGTGAGAAATGCAGGGACACATCCCAATTCCTTGACTTGGGGCTCCTACTGGTCAAGTGACTCAATAATTCCAGGTGGAAGTCACCTCACCCGCCACACTATGTGGCCTGGCTGAAGTCCATAACATTCTGGGCACAAGCAGAAAGTGTTGCCCTTCACTGGGAAGACACCTTGGGAATATGCAAATACCCCATAGCTACTAACTGGGATGCCATAATGGTAGACTTACATACCAAAACACATATCACCTCTAATCCACTGTATGCACCGTTATTTAAGGATACCGTGTTAAGAGAAGACGTTGTACCTCCACCAACAGAGCAGACTCATAACACACTGCACTTCCCAATCACGCACTTCACTCCAGGATTCACTTGAATGTTAAGGACAATCATGATGCTCTCAAGCATCTCCCTTGGGATAACTGGCACTGTACCTGACTGTATAGGTTGGGGATGTGAATCCATGCCCCCCAACTGATATTTCCATTATGGAATGGTTAATAATGTTGATATTTGCTGCGATGAACCGTTTGCTTCAGTAATTGCGAACTACTTGTTCTATTCAAATGTGCATGCTGAAAGTTAATCTGATCGCACTAACGCAGATGCTCTCCTCAGCCTATGAACTGCTGTTACTCACATTGAGATCTACTTTCTCTGTACCTGACAGCAAAACACGCCTTGCTGCCATTCTCAATAATTTGAATCCTAAACTTCAAAAATTATACATTTGCATTTGCAGCACTTACATGTTGAAATATGCAACTGCCTGTTAGGAAAGTGTGTAATGCTTGGAAAGGAAAAATGCAATAAAAAGATTCAATAAGAAAGGACTCATCACTGGTGATTTTGTTTTGGTGAATAATCCCAGCCCCCTTATATACCTCCGTAAAAAAACTGTTGTCTAGAGATTTCCATTTTGATTTCTGTTTTTGGATCATTAGAGAAGTAATTTAACTTGGGTAGACATTGCTAATCTGGGCCGATTTTTTCTAGACAACATTTTTAAAAATGTCAGATGTGTTGCAGTAATGATGTAATATTTCAGGAACCATGAGACGTATATAATTCATTTTGGTGTCAAAACATAGGTTTTGGGGGCTCAAGTAGTGGTATAGATGGGTAAACAACTCCTGAGAGCAACCCTTCGGCCATTTTCCAAAATGGCTGCTTTAATAGAGGAAGAAGAGACATATATAAAAAAATGAAAAAAATAATAATGGTTTTTAATCCTTTTAGGTTTACACCAAACAATGTTTAAATAATGCTTATCACTCCTGTTTAACAGACAGTTGACTTAATTTATTTGTTTAAAAAATCACTTTGGCTTTTGTCTGGCTAAACCCCCAGATAACATGTTGAAGATCCTCTACTTTCTGATCAGTTGTTGGAGGTGGACGAAGGGTAGCCATCAATCTTCTAACTGGATGGGCTTTGGTTTGGTTTTCATCGCTTTCTCAGAAGACTCAAATTCTTGTTGTGATTCACAGTTTTCTGCAAATTTAGACGATTCTTTCCAGGCTTTTTTCCACAAATTGTAGCACTTGTTACAATGACAAAATATTTGATTCTCGTCACCCATCATTTTCAATCTTTTGTGAACTTCACCTTGCCATAGTTTTACAGCATTTAAAACTCTCTTCTGTCCAGCCGCAGTTGATGCTAATCTTTCGGATTAGTTTGGCATATGACACATTTTTCTTTGTTGAAGGAGTCCACAGATATTGTAGTTAGCAACACTTTGTCAGGAGATAAAGATCCTCTGCTACCACCACCTGCTTCCAAACGTGAATCAACAGAAAACTTGAAACAAATACAATATTGCTCTGAGGAGTTATTTTCTGTCTTTATAAGACTATTTGACCCCTAAAACCTATGTTTTAACAGTAACATGAAGTATTTAGGTCTCATGGTTCCTGAAAATATTACATCATCACTGCAACACATCTGCTATTTTTAAAAATGTCATCCAGAAAAAAATAGCTGGGATTAGCAATTTCTGCCCAAGCTAAGTTATTTCACTAATGATACAAAAACACAAATCAAAAATAAAAATCTCTGGACAACAATTTTTTTTACAGAAATATATCAAGGGGCAGAACTTATTTTAATAGGAATTGTTAGAAGCAGAAGCAATTATTGTTAATTTGTATATCTTACTTCACGTGACTGATGGATTGCATAGCGAGTGATGTCATTGATGATGTAATATGCATTTATTGTGGTTCATATCCATCCCACTCCATCATATTAAAGTAACCATGATGTATCAGATTGTGGAGAGCGGGTGGAGAGCCCTCAAGGGATAGCATACTCCATGCTTTAAGATAGGGGGACTCCTTGCAGGTAATGCTCCTCCGTTGTCTACAAAGAACTATGAGAAGACATGGCTATGTTGAGCCGTCTTGTTCGTCCAACTGGAATTCTGAAGACACATTTACTTCGAGAAGCAACTGGCATCCAAACTCAACACTTTTGCTGTGTACTTTCAGAAAATGTATTGTATAACCTATTTCTGGATCCATTGCAAAAATATGGACGTCTCAAATCGCAACATTAGATTGTGATTGCACAGTGCTGGAGCTCAGTCTTCGTCCAGCAAGTTCTGACTCCGAACACATTCCACATAACGTAGGTGAATGCTCATAATAACACAGCATTAGAGCTCTTATCACAACAGACTTGAGGCTTTGGAATACTAGAGGTAATCAGTGTCACTATAACACAACTTAGAAGCCTCATTTATATCAACCTTATGGCAACAAAAACGCTGAATCAACCTGACGTTTTGTCATTTGTGATGTGTTGGTCGAAGAGATGTCCGGGAAAGGTGCCTTAACCTATGATGTATTATGTTGGTTAGATGAAGTGAAGGGTAGTTTAATACTGTGTATCGTTCATCCGCTGTCATGCCTTATAAGTGTGACTTGGGTTATATCTGATCAGTCAGTGTTGAAATCAGGTGTTCTGATAGAAAAGAAAACATTTTAATGATAGGGACAGAAAAATGTCAGTAACCGTGTGTCTGCATCTCCTTTGTTGTGCAGGATTAGTTTTCTTTTGGATACCATATTATTCATCGCGCTTTGTTATCATGGTTCAGCATCCTACAAGAACACATCTAGTTTGGACTCAAAAAGCCATTGAGAAAACTACCGAAATGCAAACGAACACGTTTCTCTAGTGATTTTCCTACAAGGCTGGTGCCTCTGGTCCTAAACCTGACTTGGGAACAATCCAAAAATGGATTCTTCCTAAACCCCTTCATTCCTCTATGTTTCAAAATGTAAGTTTATGCATTGTAATATAAATTCATGTCCATATAACGTATGCAAAATAAAATATTTTATTACTGTATCACTTATGGGCCTAGTTTCATAAAAAAAATACTTTTAAGCGAAAGGCCGTTTTTGCAAGTTTTGTAGCAAAGGAGATTAGGATGTACATGTTTAGGGCTACTTCGAGATTATACATTCAGGGGAAATACCAAACCCACAGGATCAGTATCAGCTTTTTCCTTTGGTAAAAGTCCAGTGGGTTTTACTGGCAAACTTGCAATGAGCACTTTGAGGGCACAAACACCACAAATTAGGTATACTTTATCACATTACTTCACAAAATATATAAATAGATTTACGCACACTTAAAATTCTGCCAGTACAATGCAATATCACATCTGAGTACTTCTGCTCAAATGGGCGGAATCTGGGCATCCGAGGACATGGTTAACAGGAAAATATGTAAACACACAAGATCTCGCAAGGTAGTCACAAAACTTTCACAGGCACATATTCACCGGGTAGGAAGTTGGAGATGTGTTTCCAAAAAGGAATGAAGTACCTTTAAAATTTGTGAACCCATCCAAAATCAGTTTTTCCCTGTGCAGGGGCAAAAAAACGGCAACAGCTTATTTGTGTTTGAAATGCACCTTCCGCAAATGTGGGTTCCATTGGGAAGTGCAAGTTCTCAGGAGTTCTAGGAATTTTTAAGAATTCCAGGACAGTTGAAAATTCACTCAAATCGCAAACCTCTTAATGTAAAATTGAACTTTTGAGCATGAAAACCAATTCATATGTTTGCATCTCCTCCCTATCACACCCTGGCTTTGGTAATCACATTTCAACTGGAAACCGCAGAACACCTCGAGTTTGAAAGACTCGTGTTGTAGTTAAAATGTTTCCTGCTGAGCGCTCCTCTGCTCCCTCCAGTGAGGTCTAAACTACACAAATACTTATATATTTCAATTAATATCTACAAATAAAGTGCAAGCTTGTTGGAAATGAACTCAGGGCTTCCAGCATGATTAGGTATTGAAAAGGAGTGCATATGAGCATAAAATTCACTGATGCACCCAGAGCTGGAGCCTCGAGTGTTAAATAGTCCTTTCTTTGAACTGTACCAAAATCATCTTTCACACTTTGAAGTTTGATCCTCTTTTCTGTACGTGATAATATTGGTGTCCTGTCATTCCCACCAGGATGGACAGCTGGTAACATTTTAGATGATTGTCGTGCTCCTTTGATGATTCGAGCTCAACAAATCTTGTATGGACGGACTTGTTCGAATGTACAAAAGTATTATCAGAAGCAATGATGCCCACATGTTTCTATTTGTGTCTCTATACTGATTTTCCATAAATATGCGCCTGCCATTCGAAATTCCAAAAGCCTGTCCATTACTGTTAGACATCAGGTAACCAAGCTGGAACCACATCCACTATTGTAGGCCAGTCCATTGCCCTGGGACTAGCTTCTGTATGAGCTTTAGTGAGAACTATTAACTACCACAAAGGAGTAAACCAATGCATTTGTTTAAAAATAAACATTATTTTATCCACCGTAAATATATATAAGACTATTGAAAATATACTAAGCTTATAGCATAACATTGGACAAATGACAAAAAACATAAGATGAACATTTTAATGAATACAAAAGAATTACAAATAAAGTATTTATCCCTATACAAACATACACGGATATTAATTAATTTATTCAATAACTATTTATTATGCTGACCTAATTGAACACCAGGGGTGGTTCTCCTAAGGAGAAGAAAAGCGTTGCCCCGCCTGCTGCGAGAGCAGCATGAAAACAAATAAATAAAATGGCATAATAATGCCAATTTAATTTTGCCCTTGTGCTCGCCCTGTGTACAGCGCAAGTGTGAGGGGCTGCATCCTGCAATTGCAGGATGACTGCTGCCCCTTACAGTGAGCATGTTGGGTTGGCTGGCTGTCTAGCTACTGCCAGCCTGACATGCACACTGTAGACACAGCAATCCCAGGACTGTCAACCTGCAGGGAGATTTATGGCACAGGCCCCAAGCTCAAAATGAGCGGTAGGTTAGCCTGCTCCTTCCAATCCTGGAGCTGCTCTCATGCTGGAAACAGCATGAGAGCAGCTCCAGAATTGGTTGGAATCCCATTCCACTGTGCAGGAAGTAAGTCCTATTCCTGCTCGTGGTCGCAGGGGGAGCTGCATATATGGTGATTTTGGCTCCATCGTGCCCCACCAAAATTAAGATCTGACGGCCACCCCTGGGTAACACGTTTACACTAGAAAAACCCTTAAAGTCTAAGCTAAAACTTCAATATCTCGACAGCCAAAGTAATTAGTCACATCTCTCAGTAGATAACAGAAGGGTTGTAAAAATAGGAGTAAAGAACTAAGCATTAGTGTTTTTGAAATTCATACTGCTCTATACTCATTTAAAGAGGAGCTACGTTGGTGTAAACCCCTTGCTGTGGATGCAATTTTAGTTTATCATCATTCAAAGAATATTATACCTGTGGATTATGCATTATTTGTGAGCTAGGCATGCTTTTACAAAGTGAAAAAAGAAAGCAATAGTTTATATTTGAACGTCTTTATGGCATTTAGAAGGCTACACTTAATAGTAATAGAAGGAAACCAATTTAAATGTAGACTGAACAAAGTGTCTTTCGTCTCTATATTAATATATCTTAACTACAGATTATCTTGTAGAAATTATACAGACAAGTTACATTATACATTATTTTGCTCGAATGTATACCAAGAACCTAGCCAAAAGGCATTATAAATGATTTTGCCTGTATGCATGTGGTATTTTTACAACGCACACCAAGCTAAAAGGCAGGAGAGCCTTCCTATATAGATCGATATCTGTTCAATCCATCAAATACAATTTCTAAAGTAAAACCATCTATCTCTAACTTTGGAAAGATATACAGTCAGTCAATTTAAACAAAGGAAATAATGCATCTGCTCAAGCAGCTGCCTCTGACCTGGCAAGCATTTATTTTGAATCTAGGTGCCTGAAAATATGTCCACCCAGCCTGCAGTTTTTTCAGAAGCTGAATGCTTATACCTGAACAGCATGTTGGCTAAAAAAAAGTTTAACAAGTACATATTCTCATTAGGTGGTCTGGAATTATTAAAACCTTTTTTTAATGTTTTTTAACTTAGGAGGGGGTGCTTCTCCCATTTAAAAAAACATGATATCAGTTCAGTTCTGAATGATGTTGCTTTTGGCCCTCAAGAGCTAGGTAAGATACTGGCAGCAATAACATTTTCAATATTATATTCATCAATGTTCCCAAATGCTATAATTTAAGATTTAGGGCCTGGCTTAAATCATGGAGTACGACTCACCATACCACCATGGGGATGGAATAAATTACTCTGCCCACATGAGGGAGGGGTCACCTGCCTCTCTTATAAATTAACGCCAAGCTGTTACAGCAGTTTCTGTCAATCCATTTCATTCTGTGCTACGAGGCTGCGTCAGTAGGACGCAACCCTGAAGTATTTTCTTTTTCTTTACAAAAAGAAAATCCTGAAATATTAAAAAAAAACTCTCCTTGTCATGAGGGTCTTCGCCCATGGTGAGGGGGCACTGCTACAGTTTTATTGTCCCTTACCACCAGGTTGTGCCTGGCAAAAATAAACAATAATAAATGGGTACATATATGCCCATGCCCATTGAGCGGGTGAACATGTAGTCATTTCTCAGATAGCCCTTACTCCCCAGTGCTGTCGGACAAGTTTGGCCACGGCTGAGAACGAGTACTCTCTTTCTTTGCATTTATGGCTCTAAGCCTGTTTCTGGGTGGGTGCGAGAGAAGAAAGGACAGTGTGAGTGTAAGGACAAACCTTCTTTTCCTCCTCACTTGTTTTAATTCTCTTATGTCCTGTGATGCGGTTAGATATCTGGAGGGAGGGATGTATTAAATAACATGCATCCTTTTTTTCTTTACCGCTCTCTTTGTCCAAATATTGACGACAACTACCCTTTATTTTTGCCCACCTTAAACTGTGTTACTATTTGATTTACCATATGTTCATCTGCACTATTCTTAAAGTAGTGTTAGCGAATGTTAATGTTGTTAAACACTAAAGAGTTCAGAAAATATGGACAAGCAACTTGTTTCTTATCTTGTCTTAGCTTTATAAATCATATGGTTGTCAAATTGCATCATGGCTCTAGGACAAAGTATTTAAAAACACCACGTAGAGAAACACTTCAGTAAATTAAACCTGAAGGTGATCAAAGGTCTGACAAATGCCCAAAGACAGACAGGCCAGTCATTTGGGAGCAAGCACGCAAAAGGTGCATGTCGCCTTTCATTTCATCTAAACTTAGACAACAGAAAGAAGTTCGGTCCTCGAATGTAGGGCATGGTGAGAATTGTAGGGAGTCAAATGATCATGCAAGATATTGTAGAACAGATTGAGGTAAACTTCAAAGGATAATGCAAAGCATTTTGAAAACAAAAAAACAAGTGGCCAATGTAGCTTTTTGTAAGCCTTACTAATATGAACTATCTTTGTTCACTTTTCAGTCTGACTGCATTGACATATTGTGGCTTAGAGGATGTTTTGGTTAGAAGTGTAAGATTTTCTTGAGTTACTGAGGATGCTAAAAGCAAACGGTCACCACCACATTGATCTAGGTATTACGAGCACGATCTTTAACAAATACAAGTTCTATGTTCTTTCCTGAGTTGACATGGATGAGAGGGGGGCCTAGCACAGAAAAACAGATAAATAAGTCCCAAACTGCTTTATTGTCACACACCAGCAGGGCCACTGTTATAGCTGTTGTGTAGATGCCTGTCACATATCCAGACATGGCAGGCCGACAAACAGTCCACATAGTAGGAATTCATAATGGTAGTGCATTAGTCAATGCAAAGAAGAAAATTCATAATGGTAGTGCATTAGTCAATGCAAAGAAGAAAATGGGTGCATGTGATTTTTCAGAATTATCAACTCTAATGTCCCCTCAATGATAACAATGTGTTTTAGGGAAGATTCAGAAAGTGATATTACCTGATAGTAAAGTTCAATGAAGCTGGTTCCTAAGGAAGTACTTTCTTTCCACTGCAAGAAAGAGTCTAGTCCGCTGTGTTGCTTTTTATGAGAGATCAACAGTAGGTGACCATGACAAGGACAACATAAGAAATCTGTGATTAACCCCCTGATAGCTTGGCATAGAGTAGTCAAACCTGACTTAGATGCAATGTGTACATTATTAATGCAATACTTTAAACAGTACTTACTTACTTATGCCTACTACCCAACCAGGACTCTTCAACCAACTCTGTCATGGGTTTTTCTTTCAATCTGACTCCAGGTGTAACCCACCGCCTTGCAGTCACCCCTCAAGGCCTCGGCTCCAGGTGTTTTATGGCTATCCTCTTTTCCTTTACCCTTGAGAGTTCCAGGTCAGGACCTGACTGGTGATGTTTGATGCTGGCTTGCAGAGGGTGTGACCTATCCAGTACCAGCATCTTTTCATGATTTTGTCATGAGCAGGGATTTGGAAAGTCTGATGTCATAGGCCATTATTGCTGATGGTGTTTGGCCAGCGGATTTGGAACATTTTCCTGAGGCAAGTGTTGACAAAGGGTAGGACTTTGTTGGTGGTGGTCACTGTTGTCCATCAAGTTTCTGTTGCAGAAGGACCGAATTTATATTGGTGTTAACACTGCATGATCTTGGCTCCAGCTCGTCTTTAACGGAATGAAGGCAGCCCCTGGCTTGCCGATTCTTGCCTTAATGTCAGTGTCTATGCTGCCCGGATGGTCCACGAACTTTAAACAGTAATAAAGAGAACACACCACACAAAAAGGGTCCCATGCCAAATTAGGAAATGAGTTCTTTAATGAATGAAAAAAGACCAAAACAACAAAATATCCAATCAGTAGAAACTGAGATATTCAGTTTTGAAAATGTTAGTGAAAATAGCACCAAAAAGGAATATAACGCCACATGTAGATATCCCCCCGATCAAGTCGACCACAATGAAGCACTGGCTGGCTACTGGGACCAATTTAGGCCCACTGAACAGAGTACCATAAATTCTAGTTTGTGGAGCATTGAGAGGATCTGCATCAAAGATGATTCATGCATCCGAAGTATTGCAAAATCCAGCATCAAGGATATGGTGCACAGTCTGGGTGAAGCTCTGGTTCTTAGGAGCTGCGAGGCTGCGATGCAAAGTCTGGTGTCATCATCAAGGATGCTGTTGACGAAGGATGCAAATGCCTGTGCTGTTTTTGATGGGGCTGCGAGAGCACTTCAGAGGAGAAGCATCAGTTCAAATGGATCCACAGAGGCTGGCAGAGCACCTTAAGCCCACTTCCAAGGGTCCGGGACTGACTTGGCAGGGTAGACTGACAGAGGGCAGAGTCCAGGTGCAGATGCAAAGTTGTTGGACGCCTGTTATGTCCCTGAAGCTTTAGATCAGGAGAGCTGCCAACCAGCCCTTAGAGTCAGGCTGGGTTCTGGGTTCAAGAGCTGCAGGTCCAGTCCTTCTCACCCAGGCAAGAGGGCAGCAGGCAACCTGTCAGCACAGCAGGGCAACAGTCATTCAGGGCAACTGCCCTTTTACCTGCAGTTCTTCTTCCTGACAGGGTCATGTTTAAAGGGCTACTTAAGTGGGTAGTAAAATCAGTGCTGCATGCCCACTAGTAGTATTTAATTTACAGGTCCTGGGCAAAGATATTGCCAATCTAACATGTTTTAGGGAGAGAGCACAAACACTGTAGTGCTGGTTAGCAGTGATAAAGTGTGCCGAGTACTAAGGTCAGAAAAAATCAAGTCAGCCAAAAAACAGTGGTCTGACTGCAAAGCATTACGGGGAAAACATGCCAAGGATGCCAGGTCTAACACAAAATATGATTGTTTGTCACTGGTTAGAGTATGTTGACCCTTTAGTGCTAGAACATATCTATGACTGTATGTTTTATACCTGGAAAAGCATACATATTTTCCAAATATACCTTCTGCTGAGCTTTACTGTATGGGAACAAGGCATCTCTCCTAAACTTTCACCTTAACAGTACTATACAACCCAGGAACATAATATCTGCAACATGACATACCTTTGATCTGCCTGATAAATGCTGTTACTTTCTAAGGTCTCCATTCTCTTCATGCCAAAACATATTAACATATGAACCAATCATCCCTCCGGTCTGTATGTCTAAGGAAGGACTGGAAATATTATTAACATTGGCTAAACAAAACCACCACAAGCACTACCCATGGTTCTAATCAAAACCTCAGCTACTTCTTTCCTCATATCCAGAACCTTCTTATGGTTTGTAATCAGCTCCTTTCCAGGAATGATGACATCTTCTGTCTACCCATTGAAAACTCATTTCTAAGGGCAATTCCACAGTCTTTTCCAAATCCTCAATAATATCATTGCAGATGGTCTTCTCTAAACACGTTCCTGCATTGTCTGTCTTCAATAATTGCTTCTCATCACAGAGTTCTTAGAGGAAAACATTATATTCCTTACTCTCAGCCAGTTTGGAACTCTGGTCAAATAGTGTAAAACAACTAGCAGCAAATTGGGATATGACTATATTTGCTCACTGAAATACAAGGCAAGGGGCTTGCAGCAACCTTTTTAAACACCAAATCCTCCAACTCGCCACACAATCTGCCCCTCTTTTTTCAGTAATGTCCCCTTTAAGGTGTAAAAGAACATACTTACAGGTGCGACTCTCACTCTTCATTGTAGCCCTTCTGAATCTACCTTCAGGAAGATTTCAAGACTCTGCTTTTTGATTCAGTTCTTTTGGACTAACTACCTGGTCCCTAGTAGCTTCTTGTTTCTGTCTGAGCTTTCCGATAGCACTGGGATGCCTCTCTGGAGGCAGCTGCGCTCTTCAGGAATACCACGCATAGGCTTGACTTGACACCTCTCATCAGAATATTTTACAGAGTGATCTTTAGGGTCTGTCACAAAATACCTTCAGTCCAAAGACTGCTTTGTCTCAAGGAACATATTATGTCTTCATGGCTTAATAAAGTTTTAGTTGATTCAATAAAAGTTAATATCCTCACTGTCAACTCACCCTTCACAAACAAATATTGAGCCAAGTCCATACCCATCATAATCCATTGTATATGACAGGCTCACATAAAAGAGCCTCACCAAATGCAGTCTTAATTCCAATGTTGCCCTCCTACCCTCCTTCTCAAACCTGGAGATGTCAGCCTCTTATACTGCACTGATAAATTAATGGATGAAGAAGCACACTGAAACATTACTGATCATTCTTTGGTTTCCATTTCTTATTAGAGGTAGTTGAAAATGTGAGAAATGTGCTGCTCTACGTCCAAGCGGAACAATGATTTCAGTTGGAAATTCATGCTTGTCTGTTCTAGTGTTTTCGAAAACATGTAAAATGTGTATTTTTCATGTGAAAATGATTTCCCATAATTAGTGATATTTATGATGCATAGAGTTGTAACAAAGAGCTAATGATGACATCTGAAACGACTTATCCAAGTCACCTAGAATAGCAGATAATGAAATTAATAGCTATGACACCTTAGAGTGCAAGGATGTCCTGCTCACTCAAATTCTTATTCAATGTTCTGTTGCAAAGTCATCTCTCCTCCTGCTTCTGTGGAGAATCAAGTGGATGACTTCAATGTGATAGTATGTAATTTGTTGTTAGAAAGCCTGCATTGTGAAAGAAGTTTCCACCATGTACACAAAGTGTAATTTGCAAGGACTACCACTGGAATGGTTAGTGTGGATGTGCAGATTCTATGAGCCATTGCTAGAGGAATATTTAATTTTGTGTTGATCATCTCCTGAGGGCAGTTTCTGTGGGAGAAGATGGAACATTGCTCTTACCTTAGGAAGGTGGTTAGTATTAAATGCTTTTAGAAATTATGTGGTTGTTTCTGGTTTGGCAATGCGGCCCTACCCATGATCACACTATCATGAATTCAAAGAACCTTGTTTAAAAATTGTGATTTGTGTATAAAAACTCTTGGACTTTAGCTGTTCAGGTTTAGTCTTTGCTTCATTAGGCTGTTCCTTTTCGGGTTCTGTTGGATTTCACAGCTGTCTTTAAGCCTGTAGATTTTATTTGCCCATGTCCATTTGACTATTTTGGATGCGTCTAAACACTTTATGAGTTTGATGCTTAAAATTCTTACTTAGATTCTGTTAAGTAGGGATTAGTGAGTTCCATGATTTAGCAATTATTTGTAATTCCGTATTTTGAGTCTTTATGGCTCTTCAAGCATATTTTCTATGTACTGCATTTTCACTTTTTCTGAGCTGAAAATTCATTGTTGCTCTATTTTTTTGCAGATAATTAAATCCTTTAGGTTCCAAATATTTATTTCTGCTTAACACTGCTAAATTGTGTTATATAGTGTAGTTTCTACCCAATAAATCAACTGGTGACGCTAGAGCTGAATTTCTTAGGTAAAATTTTGGGACATCCAAATATTGGGGTTCAGATGATTACTGGGATTTGGCTCCCACAAACCTAGCTTTTACTGACTCATTGACTCACTGAACTGGTGGATTGTCCTCCCTAGTGGCTTATCTCCTTACCATCCAACAGAAATCACCAGACTAAATTTCCCAGCGTCTCCTGCACAGTTCTATAATGTCCAAAAAACTATTTGCTATGAAAATAATTGCTATGTCTAGAAATAGTGAGGTATGATTGGGATATTGCAAGCTGGTGAATAAACATATTTTGCATTTTTGTTAACAAACATTTCATATTTTTAACACATTCATAATTTATTATTCAAATACAAACGTTCCATTATCATCCGAATCCTCTCAGTGTTAAAATGATGGCAAATTACAAAATCATGTGGCACACATCATCCTAGGCTTGACATATCTGGATAATGTAGCTACACTTTACTCTCTGCCAATCATATGAAAGATCAAATATAAGCCTCTCTCCCAAGTTCAGAATGTCATGTATAATTGGATTCCCCTTTGTCCCAAAACTCTGGTGTTTTAGTAGTGGCCAGCTATGTACCTATGTTAAGCTACTTATGACACTCTCCCTTTTGGCCTAATGAGCTTCAAATATTTTTGGGCATAGCCCATCATATAGAAGACTCTTCCTTATGTGAATCCCCAACATTACATCTTCTTCTTAAGAAGACCATGCCAAATTCTACAATGCCTACAACCTCGTTTGTTCCAGGCGGTTAATGGGCTTCTGCTTAGTCAACTAACTCAAAAATATGCAAAGGACAGGCTAGTTTAATAACATAAGCACACCATCCTCTCTCCCCTCAAGCCTTCTATAACTGCTTTAGGACTAAATAAATGCTATACAAAACCAATAAACGAGGGCAAGATAATTATCACCATG
Organism: Pleurodeles waltl; assembly: GCF_031143425.1. Taxonomy (NCBI): domain Eukaryota; kingdom Metazoa; phylum Chordata; class Amphibia; order Caudata; family Salamandridae; genus Pleurodeles; species Pleurodeles waltl. Next base: position 717,106,846 of record NC_090436.1, on the reverse strand, counting down.
TTGTAAGTCCATATCAGGAAAGAGTGATAGGTTAGTCAAACTACAGAAAAGCTGTCTCTCAATGCAAAACAAGATGCAGGATTGCAAAAGGTCCAACATGGCCTTGAACATCCTCAATAAATGTGTTATATATGCTGGAATCAGAAATACACACTTATCAGAAGAGATCATAAGCATTATTCCGAAGGCAAAAAAATAATGCACTATGTTTTGAAGATTGTCCCCATAAGTGTCAATTGAATGCGTGTAACAAGCATTTACCTATTGCTGGTTGAGACTCCTTAAAATGTAACATGTAATTTTAAGATAGATGGTGCAATATCAATAATACATGTGAATAATGGCTGCACAACATTATTTAGCCTTTTATAGAATCTGCACTTTTAGAAACTACCCAGTTCATTTAGAACTCAGTATGGCTTTCCAGCAGCCTGAATTAACCCACAAAGTTATGACACAGGGCTTCCTTACCATACTATAAGAGAGATAAGTATCCTAGGAAACAGTAAACACTCTTCATTGAGTGGGGTGAAAAGTAATGACCTAATGCACTGCACATAGAATGCTTTATGAGTGTACCCTTCTGATCTAGATTGTATTCAAAGTTACACTGGTGCAGTTTCACAACTCTTAAGAGCAGAGATGCTGTTATTTGTATTAGATTTCCTTTTGAACCTTTAGGTGGAGAAACTGGACAGCAGGGCTCAAACTGTTCAACTTTTCCAAATCATTAAAAATGACAATTAAAATGTGTCTTCCTTGCTACTAGTGACATGTCACAAGAGATATTTGTAATTATGTTTTTCTGTGGTCTTTAAAATATCAGGTGATAGGCTAGTACTGGTAGTCCCATAATCTTTCTCATCACATAGCTGCTCTATGGTGACCTTCATTTCACACCTTTAGTATGCATGTATTATCTTCTGTGATAAAACATTCTGTCTGATCCACAAATTAACATCAATGCTTCACAAATATATATTGACCTACAAATGGCATTATAAAGACTTTCAACGCTAACTCATATGTGAAAGTTATTCACTCTTTTAACCCATCAGCTTGCCTGCACTGTCTGAAATTAAAATCTCTGCACAAGTAGTAGTCTGTATGTGTGTGAGACGTTTGGTTAATGGTTGAGGAGGATTGAAGCTCCACTCAGTCATCAACCACAAACCTTGTCAGGGTGAACCACAAAGTCACTTAATTAACCTGTGCTTAACCCTTTGTTACCCTGATATAAAAACAGTCGGGCTTAACTTAGAAGCAAAGTGTAAAGTATTTATGCAGCACAGAAGCAGTAATAAAGTGAAAACACAAGAAACGTCCCCAAACTGATGTAGAAAAATAGAGCTTTCTTTAATGAATAAAATCATACTAGAATGGAAAAACCACAATCAGTAGAACAGGAGATATTGAATTTAAAAATTTTAGACACAAATAGAGGCAAAAGCACAAATCACCATTTGAGGTTACCTGACTGCACTCGACTGGGACCAAATCAGAACTTTAAGCCAACCGCGATGAAACATGGATTGGGATGAGAACTGATTTTGGCCCGCTAGGAGTTGTATTTTTGTGCCATGTCAATGTGTCCATTCTGCTGAAGCTGCCAGTCAGGAGCTGCGAGGTGATGTGATGCAAGGTCATAATTCATGCTGCATTGCACCACATCAGATTCGATGAAGCTGACGTGCTGGAGCTGCGAGGTGCTCTGATACAAGATCCTGCCTGGAGCTGTGTAGTGCTACATCGGTTCCGATGAGACCTTCAGTTGTGTGGGGAGAAGTAAATTGAGACTGCAGTCAAAGATCCAGGACCTCTGGAGGCTAAGTTTGGGGATCAGGGCTCAGTCCAGCATAGGCCAGCAGCTGGCCTCAGGCAGGTCCAGTTGCAGCAGCTCAGCTGGGCAGTTGCAGGGAGGACTCTGAAGTATGTTGTGTCCTGTTAGAAATTGGGTCTTTGGTTGGCAGTCAGGTTACCCCCTGTCCAAGCAAGGACCCTCTCTCTAGTCAGGGTAAGTCACACACAGTCCAAATTATCCTGTGCCCACCCTCTGGTAGCTTGGCACAGAGCAGTCAGGCTTAACTTAGAAGGCAATGTGTAAAGTATTTGTGCAATAGCTCATGCAATAACACAGTAGAACACCACAAAAATGCACCACACAGTGTTTAGAAAAATATAAGCTGCAGGTCAAAACGATCAAGATGCAATAATTATACATTGAAATATTACTGTAAAAATGATATAAAGTGTATTTAGTCTCTTAAAAAGCAACAAGTGACTCTTGCAAGCTCAAAGTACCTGGTTTGCGGTGAAATTCTCCGCAAGGGACCGCAGAGGAGGAGATGCATGTAAAACGGGGAGGTGCGTGACGATTTCTCCGGCAGCACACAGATGATGCGTTGTTTATTTTCCACGTGGGGAAGGCCTTGTGTCGATTTCCGGCGTGCGTTGCAGGATTTTCAGACGCCCCGGGGACAATGCGTTGAAATCGGGCACTTGCAGGATGAAGTCACAGGGGCTACGTCGATCTGGTGGGTGATGCGTGGAAATTTCTATCGCACGGCAGGCGTTGCGTCAATTCCTCTCAGGAAGTCGAGCTGCATCATTCCGGCTCAGCATTACATCAATCCAGTGGGCCGTGCATTGAATTTCCGCTCGCATCACTGGCGCTGCGTCAATCTTTTTGCGAAGTCGGGCTGCATCATTCCGGTTCGAAGTGCGCCGATTTTCTCACTGCGATGAAGGCTGTGCATCGTTACTTGCAGGCTGTGCGTCGATTTCCACCGCACAAGGAGTTGTTTTGCAGGAATTAAGTCTTTTTGGTCCTGGGACTTCAGGGAACAGGAGGCAAGCTATAGCCAAGCCCTTGGACAGCACTTCTCAGCACAGCCAGAGAGCAGGAAGGCAGCAGGGCAACAGCAGGGCAGCAGGGCAGCAGGGCAGCAGTCCTTTGCAGAAAAGCAGTCAGGTGAGTCCTTATGGCAGCCAGGCCATTCTTCTTGACAGGTTACAGGTTCTGGTTCAGGATTTCTTCTCCATGAAGTGTCTGAGTTGGTAGGGTCAGAGACCCTGCATAAATACCCAAATGTGCTTTGAAGTGGGGGAGAATTCAAAGAGTTTCTTAGAAGTGCACAAGGTCCCCTTTCAGTTCCATCCTCTCTGCCAGGGTCCCAGTAGGGGGTGGGCAGTCCTTTGTGTGAGGGCAGGCTACTGTCCTTTGACATGTAAGTCTCAGATCCTCCACCCTCCCAGCCCAGGAAGACCCATTCAATATGCAGATGTATGCAAGTGTGACTGAGCATCCAGTGTTTGGGGTTTGTCTGAGTGAATGCACAAGGGAGCTGTCAACTAAACCTAGCCAGACGTGGATTGTAAGGCACAGCAGGATTGAAGTGCAGAGAAATGCTCACTTTCTAAAAGTCGCTCACCAATGTGAAGCTCCAAGTCTTCACGCTACAGTGAGTGCCAGCGATGATTAGCAACATAAGATCTGCCCTTTGCACTACAACATCAACAGCCCACAGGGACCGGTAACATGATGCTCCAGCACGACTGATTGAATTTTTATAATTTAGCTGTCTAATAATTTCTTAAACGTTACTCTATTTCCTAAAATTCAGTGGAATTTTTCTTATATTATGTTTTCATATCATTACTGTTTGTATGCTGCATACATACTTTACACGTTGCCCCCTCGGTTAAGCCTGATTGCTTTTGCTCCAAGCTACCAGACGGATAAGCACAGGTTACTTTAGTGACTGTGTTTCTCCTTGACAAGGATTGCAGATACTGCTTGAGAAGAGCTCACATCCTACTTAACCAACAACCCAATTTCTCACACCTGGCAAAATGGTTTATTTTGTCAAGTCGATTTGGCAGTTTAAAACTGAACTACAGCCTGCAGTGGGCGGCATGAGAGATTTCTAAAAAGATAGTTTAGTGGATGATACAATCTGTGCTGCAGCACACTAGCGCATTTAATTTGCATGTCCTGTGTACATGTAGTATAATTTACTAGGGGCTTACATGTAAATTAAATGTACTAATTATATTTATGCCAACTGTACCATGTTTTAGGGAGACAGCACAAGCACTTTGCCACTGATAGGCAGGAAAAAAACGCAGAGTCCTAGTGCCAACAAATTGGGTTCGGTAACAGAAGGCAAACATCTAGGAATAACCCTGCAAAAGGGCCAGGTCCAACAATGTGCATTTACTCTTTTGCCAACTGTAATGATTCACCTGACTAATGGTCTTGTGAGTGTGGGTTCAATGATTCAACTCATGTAGCCTGGTATCCATCTTTTTTTCTTGGTTGCATGATTTTTCTAACTTTTCCAATGTAACTGTGGTTTTTAACTTGTCTTTGTATGACGAAAGTAGTTTTACCATGCGTGTACTTAGAAGAAATTGATCTGTCATCATATCATGATGTGAGGCAAGGTACATACCATGCAAGAGTTGTAACCTTAATCTTCATCTCTTGCAATATCTTCCATGTACTGGATGCTCCTAGTACAATAAAATAATAATTTGTAGCTCCCTTTCCCTGAATAAAGATAGAGCACAGTCTAGAGTAGGAGGCGCATGCCAAAGAAAAGAAAGTTCTTGCTAAACTTCTGAAGGGTCCGAGACATGAATATTCAATGGAAGACACAACAAGAGAAGGTAGTACCGGAAGCTCGTGGGTACCATTCATGAATGTTATGAACACTGAAGTAATTAGTGCTGTGTGTGTTGCACAAGTGAAATGCATAAGATATCACCTCTTTTTTTCTTGTGTATGTCTCTCATCCAAGGACTCTAAATATATTTGCTGCTCTCTGACAGTCTTTCTAGTCTTTTTGTTGTTGTTTTCTATTTCTGCTGCACAATAGGTATTATAATTGCGCGTATAACTTTTTGGGGATAGTAGCTCGTTGTTTTATTTTCACGACTTTTTATAACCGTTTCCCGTCCATTTGAAGATGAAATTCTGGTCTGCATGACATGTGCTAACCTTTAAAAGATGAATGTGAGCCAGTTGCTAAAACAATGCTCACATTCTGAAGCATAATGTCGGCGCTTGTAGTCACACGGGGTTTCAAGTGCGTTCCTGAGTCCCGGGCACTCACTAAACAGAGATGTTACAGGCCCTAAGTGCACTAATGTTTACAGGTATGACACACCTTCAAGTCCTAGGGTGGGGAAGTGAGCAGCAGGACTAATAGAAACAATAAAACAGCACTATTTATGCGTGGTCAAGAAGCATGAGTAAATGTATCTTGTGCTGGATTCTGAATGCGCCTTTTAGCCTAGCTGTTTGAGTTTGCTCTAGCCCCCTTATTACTGCACGGGGTGACACAACCTAACCGGGTTCCAAAGTTCTTCTGGGAGAGACGAAAAGTGAAAAACATTTTTGTCCTCTCTTCCCCGTTATGGATGCGTCCTACTCCTCATACATACACTTGGGGCTAGATGGTCTCACTCACCTGGATGGGGCCCACACACACAGGCGGCGAGAGAAACCACACATTTATTTATAGGGGAAATATTGAGGAATATGCTTTATTTCAGTAATCTCATAACATCTCACTTGGAGCTGTGACGCCTGGTGCTAAACCTTTAGTGCAGGCGTTTGTATTCTCTGTGTTTTTCGCACCATAAATGTGTTATTTTTACCAACCATGATTTCTTTCTATGATTTGCCACATTTTAATACACTATCTCGTTCCATGGATGAGAGTGTATTTTGTGACGTTTCAGTAGCGCTGTTGTATACATTTAGATTGGAGAAAGAACTGCAGTATCTTGCCCAGAGCTAGCTGATGACTTTATAAGTTGTAACAGAGGACTGCATCATTCTATAATTTTCGCACGATTTAGGTTTATTGGTGTCTATATTGTTTAAAGCTTACAGTGCAAGTAGGATGGTTGCATAGTAACATGCTATCTCCAAGCATGTCCTTGCACCGATAGTGTTCCCAGGCTTTTTGTAGCATTTTCTTCTGACAACGTGGAGACTGTTTGGAACATGTAACTGCCGTTTGGCCTTGTAGAACGTAACTGCTACTCTGAGAAAGTGTTTGGTGACTAAAGGATTTATGCTACTTCGTCAGGTCTGTTGTTTAAAAACACAAATTCACCTTAATTGAAGGAAAACACAATTTTCCTCTAAAACGATTATTTTCGACTCAAAATATGAGGTCTTTTGAATTAATTGTAAGCCTAGAGTGGTCACTAACACAATTCACGGTTGCTCATTCAGTTGTGTTTTCTTTTTCAAAATTAATTATACGTGTAAATACTCCTTATAATGTTTTGGTATAAGTACTGAGGTAATATTTTACAGGTTTCTGCTGCTTTGCCAGTCTCCCTGTGAGGTGCAGCATCATTCTGTCACTAACTGCCCCAACAGTTCTGCTCTACAAGTTAAACCGACTTCAGTCTCTGTTGGAAACCTCAGAACCGGTGCTTAATTTGCACAAGAAGAGGAGCTGGGTCAAAAGTTGTTTTCAGAAGCCCACTGCCGGCACTGTTGACTTGTTGGAGTTGCCAAATACCAAGGATGTCTACTCTTGATTCCACATCATTCCTCTTGTATCTGCCACATTAGAGTCCCTGCCCTTAATCCCAAGGAGCGCCGACACCTGGCTAAGCCAGGAGCTGGAAGAAAAAATGATGTTTCTTTATCGTTTAATCTTTTAGCTGCTGGCTCAACCAGCAGCATGTGAAGGCTGGGCCACAGGAGGTGGTAGGAGGAGATTGCAGCACCTAAGAGCGCTTGTGTGTTTGACCGGCTGTCCCAGGCCGGCCAAACACACATGAGCACTAAGATTTCTCCAGGCCCGACGGGAGCACCTGCACAGATCCCAGGGTTGTGTCTGAGCAGCAGTCCAAGCCACTCAGACCAACCCTGATGCTGCTTTCCTGCTAGCTTTAGCATGAATGCTGCACCAGGACTCCTGTGGAGCCTGTGCTGGTGTCCAAGTGAATGCTGGGACACCAGATTAGGATCGAGGCAGCAGGTGGTGATGGGAAGAGGTAAGATTTTTTTAATTATTTTTTATTTCCCACTTCCCTCCACCCTACTTACCCCTCCCCTTGAGATTTGCGGCAGTGGCCGCTGTTAATCTCGCTCTAGTAGGGCAAATTTATTACTCCTTTCTCACGTTGTCACCATTTTTTAAGTCTTTCTCTTCTGAACTGTTCTGCTTCTGTCTCTCTTGCTCTGGGTCAAAGTCTGATAAGGAAAAATAAGTCCTGGCCCTTAAAAATATTTTCCGGTGGTCCCCACTTGTAACAACATGTTGAAATTAAGCACTGCTCAGAACCAATGGAAAGGGAAATCTCAGACCACAGAAAAGTATCACAATATCACAATGTTATGCTAAGGGAGACTGTGTGTAATAAGTACCAACAATCACAATAATGACACAATTGTTACCTAAATAAATCAGCTCAGAAGCTTTTGTGGGCTGTACTTTAGGAAAAACATAGAAACTGCGCGTAAAGCTCTTGCCACAGGCTCTAATTCAGCCCTATGAATTAAGGAGAATACACAGAAAGCCAACCCACTGTTTCCTAACAACACTGAAGCAGAACATGCATTGAATGGTCTATTTCAGTTTTTCCCTACCTTTTGACTCCCTAGGACCCCCAGTGAATGACTACTGGACTACCCCCAAGCAATTTGTACAATTTAAATTTAATTTTCAAACATCGAAACAGTAATTCACAAAAAATACAGACACAAGTACCCACCAAATAAATACTCATATTACTAAAGATATGATTATTTTATTTTGAAAAAACATGCAAAAGTCGAACATTTTATTGGGAAGGTTTGTGCTGCATCCCGGCGACTAAGTTTTCAATGTTTGGTTTTATTTCATCCTCAGGTCAGATTCTACAATTCCCAAGTGATTTCTGTATTTATTTCTTTAAGTACATAACATCTGAGAAAGCTTTTTCACATGAATATGGGGTGGGGAAAGGAAGTAAAACTTTAAGTGCCTCTCACCGCTACATAGCCCCCGTCACATGTATTTCATTCGTTTTTATAGCACCTCTCATACCAGTGGAGGGTGTCGCAGCACTTTACATCACAGACACAATGAATCATACATGTGTAAATCAGTGTATAGAAAATTTTACATAAGGCAAAGGGAACTACAAGGTGTAGGATTCACATGTCATCCATACTAGTAGGCATTTTCTAGGAGTGCTTGGTCTGGCAAAGCACAAACTCAGGCTTCTGAATATAACACAGTGGTTAATGATGACTTTATTAATAAAAATGTATTTCTACACAAACAGCCCTTTTTTAGCAGCATCGAGGTAATGAAAGACTGGGAAAAACATAACTTTCTAACTTGTACCATTCAGTTAGCCTGAAGCTCTTTGATGGCAGTTCATAGCTCACTGCGCTAGATTACAACTTATGAACTGCACAGTAACAACGTAATCTCTGTGACAAAAACAATAACCCACTGTGCTAAAGAAATGACTTTTCTTTGCATGATACATGTTCTTTGCAGCAGCTAATCTAACCTTCTGTGCTACCTTACATGGGTCAAAAATGCCAAATAGACAAAACTGCCATCTCTCTCCAGCAGGTACATCAATCACCAGAGTTATCTTGACACTTTCATTTTTCCCAAAAGCTGCTGGATATAAACATACCTTTGCAGTGCTTTTAAAACTGCTGCACAAATGAAATAACAAATATAAAAACACACATATGTTTCTGTCAGGAGGTCCCAGCTAGAGAATTGCCTTCCTGCCGGCCCAGACCTTGAGATGCCTGCAGACCCCTTGAGAATACGTCAAGGACCCCTGGGGATCTGCAGACCTCCGGTTGGGAAGAGTTATACTTATGTTAGGAAACTATAACCCACGGCACAAGTTATAGTTTCTTCAGATGAGTATAAATATAACTATTACTGCTTGTTTTACATAAAGTAATATATAATACCGTACATTGATACAACCACTGCCGCGCACGCCCTTCACCATGCGTGGTGGGAGTAGGCCGCAGTGTCTGCAGCCAACTCCCCTCATATACCCAACCCCATGCCGTCCACGGCGTGGGGTTGGTGTGTAAGTGGGTGTATATTTTTCTTCATTGTACATCAGATCCACAGATCCTTCACATGCTGTTCTATTCAGTTTCCTGCAATCCCAAACTCAAGTCTTTGTATGTTTTTTATTAAAGCTCTGGTAAGTCTGAAGATCCAGCTTTATCCATGCTATTCCAGTGCAGTACTAAGAGCCTGGAAGTATCACACAGAGAACTGTTCAAGTCATGGGGGTCCCAGAGTTTCAGTAATGACTAAGTGGTGTCCACAGAAGTCAAAAGTTCAAGAATCACTGTTCTAAACTATACTAAGCCTACAGAGTAGCCAACTGACACTCATAAATTAATTGTAATAGTACTTTACTGTGGGCCACTGTTAATGCTCCATGAAAGATGGCCATGTTCTAATTAGTTAATTTATTTGACTAGAAATAACTGCAGTGGTTGCCAACAGCAAATTGAATCACATTAGGAAGAAGGCAAATGGGTCTGAGAGTGAGGTTTTCTTTCAAATATAAATTGTTTTTTAGGAGCTACAGCCAGCGAGTGGTCCAGGCGGTGGCATTCACTGAAAGCTGAAAACAGGACCCCATCACTCGCTGGTGGGTGCCCTTCCCTGGGGTTCTTTCTCCATCTGAGCGTAAAAGGAGATTTCAGGGACACAATAGCCTTCATGCTAGTGCCCAGGGCCACATGACTGTGAATAGCTCTTGTGGAGTGCTGTATATTCCTTTCAGACATGGGACAAAAAGTGCCTGGATGTAGACAGAATAGCTGGGGAGGAGTTGTGCCCTGCCCTGACTACGCATCAAATAGAACCATATGCCCAGATTTTTTATAGCTGGCTTGAGAACTGGGGCTGCACCTAAAATATCAGACCACCAGGCCGAGGACCGGATGGATGGCTGTTTTCCCACCACCAGTACCTCAGTTTTCTCTGCATTAAGCTTGAGACAACTGCTGTCCATCCACCCAGCCAGCTCTGTAAGACAAGATTGAAACTGAGCAGCGGAGAAACCCTGATCTTGTGTGAGGGTGATAATTAGCTGAGTATCAACAGCATAGGATACAATCTCAAAACCACGATGCTTTATCACCTCTGCTAATGGACACAAATAAAGATTAAAAGGCAATGGGCTTAGGGCCGAGCCCTGACGTACCCCCTACTGCAGCAGGAAGATCTTAGAGGTGTATGGTTTTTGTATGACTTGGAAAGTGCAAGTCATTAGGAAGAAAGCCAGCCATCTCAACATTAGGCTCCCTATCTGACAGGAACACGGTCTCTCCAATAACAGGCCATTTGAGGCCATATTAAATGCTGCACTTAGGTCTACCATGATCAGTGCTGTAGTGTTACTTACATCCACGATACGTCTGAGTGACTCAGATGCTAGCAATAAAGTAGATTTGGTGCTGTCATGTGTGTGGAAGTCTGACTGAGTATTATGTAAAAGATCTTGTGGTTCAAAAAAATGTATCAATTTCTGAATAACAAATTTTTCTGTTATATTAGCGAAAAAAGGAAGGAGAGAAATGTCTGAAATTTTCCAGTTTGGATAGGTCCAGAGTGGGTTTTTTACAACAGTGGGACCACTGTAATGTGTTTCCACTTCAAAGGGGTCCTGCTTGTTGAAAGGGACAGAGTCACTAGATCACAAAGGGCTGGAGCAATAACACCTATGCCCAGTGACAGGATCCTGGTTGGGGCAGGATCCGTTGGTGCCCCCGATTTTACCTTAGGCAGGATTCGCCATAGATCTGACACAGACATGGTTCCAAACTTAGAAAGGCATCCCTCAATCTCCAGGGAGGCAAATCAAAATTCATGACAGTCCCCTTCCTTGAATTCCCGAGAGAAGAAGGTGTAAAGTGTCTTTGCCACTTTTTCCATAAAAAATTGTGCAATTTGTTTGCAGCTCCCCAGTGATGGGGCAGTGGTTGCTGAGACGCGTTACAACAAGTTGGTGATGGCATTTTAAAAGATCTCGCATGAAGAGTTCTGTGCCTGTTGAATTTTTTTGGGCACAGAGAAGACTACAAAAAGTTATATTCTGCTTATGATAATCTCTTAGGGCCTTGAGATAGTTATTCCTATCTTCCGCCGCATCATTCCTGCACCATAAGTGCTCAAGCCACTTACAGGACTTTCTTAAGGCTCGCAATTCATCACTAAAGCATTCATCAGATGGTTAGGAGAGACTTGTCGAGACTGTGATTAGTGGTGCAATCTTCTCCAGGGACCTCAAGGTGATCAGTCGCCTCCTCAATACACTTGATGAAAGAGGGTGCTGAGGCCCTCAAGGAACCCGAGAATGATACCAAACTTGCATGGACCATTTGCAAGTTTGGTATTGTCGTGCTTTAGAAGCAGAGGCCTTCTGAGAGAGTAACTCAAATGAAAAAGGAAGGACAAAGTGGTCCGACCATACCACGGGTGCAGGGGGTGCTACATGAACTTTCACTGAATTACAGAAGATCATATCCAGGACATGACTCTGCCTATGTATAGGACTATGGGGGTCATTCTGACCGCGGCGGACGGCGGTCGCCGCCCGCCACGCGGTTCCCGCCGAAAGACCGCTCCGCGGTCAAAAGACCGCGGCAGTCATTCTGGCTTTCCCACTGGGCTGGCGGGCGACCGCCGAAAGTCCGCCCGCCAGCCCAGCGGGAAACACCCTTCCCACGAGGACGCCGGCTCAGAATTGAGCCGGCGGTGTGGGAAGGTGCGACGGGTGCAGTTGCACCCGTCGCGAATTTCAGTGTCTGCTAGGCAGACACTGAAATTCTTTTTGGGGCCCCCAGGGGCCCCGCGGCACCCCCTACCGCCATCCTGTTCCCGGCGGGAGAACCGCCAGGAACTGGATGGCGGTAGGGGGTGTCAGAATCCCCATGGCGGCGGAGCGCGCTCCACCGCCATGGAGGATTCTCAAGGGCAGCGGAAAGTCGGCGGGACACCGCCGACTTTCCGTTTCTGGCCGCGGCTGAACCGCCGCGGTCAGAATGCCCAGCGGTGCACCGCCAGCCTGTTGGCGGTGCTACCGCCGACCTCCGCCATGGCGGTAATTACCGCCAGGGTCAGAATGACCCCCTATATATCAGTTGGGAGAGGTGACAAGTAGTTCGATTCTCAATAAGGGTCAAGGCGCTACTTCATGCGGTATCCTCAAAATGAAGGTTGAGGTCGGCCAGTATTATGAAATTAGTATACCGCAAGGCAAATTGTGTAACCATGTGTTAGAAATGGGGTCTTTGTTTGGCAGTCAGGTTACCCTCTGTCCAAGCAAGGACCCTCATTCTAGTCAGGGTAAGTCACACACAATCCAAATTATCCTGTGCCCACCCTCTGGCAGCTTGGCACTGAGCAGTCAGGCTTAACCTAGAAGGCAATGTGTAAAGTATTTGTGCAATAAATCATGCAATACCACCATATAGCACCACAAAAATACACCCCACAGTGTTTAGACAAATATATAATATTTCTCTGGTTTAACTGCAGGTCAAAAACGATCAAAGATGCAATAAGTAAATGTAGGAATATCACTGAAAAGTGATATAAAGGCGGTCATTCTGACCGCGGCGGGCGGCGGTCGCCGCCCGCCATGCGGTTACCGCCGAATGACCGCCCCGCGGTCAAAAGACCGCGGCGGTCATTCCAACTTTCCCGCTGGGCCGGCGGGCGACCGCCAAAAGGCCGGCCGCCGGCCCAGCGGGTAAGCCCCTGCAATGAGGAAGCCGGCTCCGAATGGAGCCGGCGGAGTTGCAGGGGCGCGACGGGTGCCACTAAGCAGACAGTGAAAATCTGTATGGGGCCCTGTGAGGGGGCCCCTGCACTGCCCATGCCAGTGGCATGGGCAGTGCAGGGGCCCCCAGGGGCCCCACGACACCCGTTCCCGCCATCCTGGTTCTGGCGGTGACAACCGCCAGAAACAGGCTGGCGGGAAGGGGGTCAGAATCCCCGTGGCGGTGCTGGAAGCAGCGCCGCCATGACGGATTCCCTGGGCCAGGGGAAAACCGGCGGGAAACCGCCGGTTCCCCTTTTCTGACCGCGGCGTCAGAATAGCCCAGGAAGCACCGCCAGCCTGTTGGCGGTGCTTCCGCTGCCCTCCGCCATGGAGGTCATGGACCGCCAGGGTCGGAATGACCCCCAAAGTGTCTTAAGTCTTTTAAAAGCAAACAAGGTCTCTTTCAAGCACAAAGTACTTAGTTTGCGTGATAAATCTCTACAAAGAGCTGCAGAGGAGGAGAAGCATGGAAACAAAGGGTTGTGCATCGATTTCTCGGGCCACACTCGGCGATGCCTTGTTTAGTTTCTGCGCAGGGACGGCTGTGTGTTGATTTCCGGCACTCAGTTGTGGATCCTCTTCGGGTCGCGGGGTTTTCAGATGCCCCAGGGATGATGCATGGATTTCCTGCACTGGCAGAATAAAGTCACAGGAGCTGCGTCGATCCGGTGGGTGTCAAATTTTCTACCGCACGGCAGGCGCTGCATCGATTCCTCTCTGGAAGTTGGGCTGCGTCGTTCTGGCTCAGCTATGCGTCGATCCAGTGGGCTGTGCGTTCAATTTCAGGTTGCTACGCTGGCGCTGCGTCAATCTTCTTGTTACAAAGTTGGGCTGCGTCATTCCGGTTCAGCGTGCAGTGAAATTTTCACCGCAGTGAAGGCTGTGCGGCGTTTCTGGCAGGCTGTGCATCGAATTTCCCCACACAAGGAGTCCTTCTTGAAGAGATGAAGTCTTTTTGCTCCTGAGACTTCAGGGAACAGGAGGCAAGCTCTATCCAAGCCCTTGGAGAGCACTTCTTCACCTCAGCCAGAGAGCAGCAAGGCAGCAGGGCAACAGCAAGGCAACAGTACTTCACAGAAAGCAGTCAGGTGAGTCCTTTGGGCAGCCAGGCAGTTCTTCTTGGAAGGATACAGGTTCTGGTTTCAAGTTTCTTCTCCAGGAAGTGTCTGAGTTGGAAGGGGCAGAGGCCCTGTTTATATACCCAAATGTGCCTTTGGAGTGGGGGAGACTTCAAAGAGTGGCTTAGAAGTGTCCCAGGTCCCCTTTCAGTTCAATCCTGTCTGCCAGGGTCCCAGTAGGGGGTGAGGCAGTCCTTTGTGTGAGAGCAGACCCTCCACCCTCGCAGCCCAGGAAGACCCATTCAAAATGCAGATTTCTGCAAGTGAGGCTGAGTATCCTGTGTTTGGGGTGTGTCTCAGTGAAGGCGCAAGGAGCTGTCAACTAAACCCAGACAGACGTGGATTGTAAGGCACAGAAAGATTTAAGTGCAGAGAAATGCTCACTTTCTAAAAGTGGCATTTCTAAAATAGTAATATTAAATCCAACTTCACCAGTCAGCAGGCTTTTATGTCACCATTCTGGCCATACTAAATATAACCTTCCTACTCCTTTCAGATCAGCAGTTACCACTCAAACAATGTATGAGGGTAGCCCCAATGTTAGCCTATGAAGGGAGCAGGCCTCACAGCAGTGTAAAAACGAATTTAGGAGTTTTATATTACCAGGACATGGACATGTAAACTACATAGGTACATGTCCTGCCTTTTGGCTACACAGCACCCTGCCCTATGGGTTACCTAGGGCATACCTTAGGGGTGTCTTATATGTAGAAAAAGGGTTTTATAGGCATGGCAAGTACTTTTAAATGCCAAGTCGAATTGGCAGTAAAACTGCAGAAGGTTAAGGGGCTCCTTAATTGAGTGGCACAATCAGTGCTGCAGGCCCACTAGTAGCATTTAATCTAAATGCCCTGGGCACATATAGTGCACTCTATCAGGGACTTATAAGTAAATTAAATAGTGCAATTGGGTATGATCCAATGTTACCATATTTAAAGGGAGAGAGCATATGCACATTAGCACTGGTTAGCAGTGGTAAAGTGCGCAGAGTCTAAAAACCAGCAAAAACAGTGTCCAAAAAGTGGAGGGAGGCAGGCAAAAAGTTAGGGGTGACCACCCTAAGGCTGTCAGGTCTAACACCATGTCATCTAGAGCAGAGGTTAATTGCGATGCAGGGCCTGGAGGGTGATAAATCAAGAAACCTGCAAAGGTACTTGTGTCTGTGAAGCTCAGCATGAAAAAGGCTGATTCACTGCCTTCAATTTTAATCTCCATAAATGTACAAGGGAGGGAGTTTTTATAAATCACTGGAAGCTAGTATCCCACCGGGAGCTAGTATCTCAAGGTAGTTGGGTAGCGCAAACCCCTATTGCAGACAAAGATTGAATGCTTGGAAAACCTACGGAGAGGACCCCAGATGAGAATATTGGGGGGCACTATGCAAATCCAAAGTGCAAGTCAGAAGGAGGAGATCTGCAAGATACTGAGTGAGCTGCTTCACATGGAGCTGGAACTGTTGAGTCTGTTCAAGAAAGGTGCATACAGATTGCGCCAAACTCATCAGGGAAACACCAGAGTATAGGAGGTACTGTACTACCCTTGTGGTTACTGGGAACAAAAAATAAAGTGGTGCAAACCACAATTAACAAAGGCAATGTACAAGCTTGTTTTTCCATTCAGTCCTGAGACATTAGATTTTGGAGAATTTCTAGAGTTGAAAAATGACTCAGTGCTGAAGAGCATTGTGACTTTGGTGGGATACCCAGCATGGCTGAGAGCTGATGTTGGCAAGAAGAAGTATGTGTTTATCCAGGAGGTCTCGGGCAAGGACATTTTGGACAAATTGCCGACAGACCAAAATGAGTGACAGTGATATATTGTTGAGTGACTGTTATGTGGGTGTTACCAGCTTTTCGATGGGGCACTAGATGGTAATCTGGGGATCTTCACTGGGAGGAGTGTAAGAAGTAGGTGCTTTCTCATACATTACAAGAGGTATTATAGTTTGGGGACTTGTTTCACATCCAGCCCCTTTCACCCTTTAAGACATATGTTTTCCTTTCAAGCAGACTGAGCATTGCCAGATCTTCATTTAGAATAGGATGGATCATTAGATGACGAGGTGATGGATGGAAATTGCTGTGACTTTAATTATCTTTGTTGTAGCTGAATTATCTCCTATGTGTCTAGCACCTAATGAATACAAATAAAACTTACATTTGATTTTAAATATGTTACAAGGATTGTGAACTCCATCTTAAACTGGACATGACTGTACAAATCAATGCTGTTAATGCATCCTGCTTCCACACCCTGAAAATACAGAAGAAAAGATTCCAATGGCCCCAAAGCAACACAAGGAAATCTGGCACTCATGCTCTAATCACCAGCAAGTTGGACTACAGGACGTCTCCTATGTTGAGATCACCAAGCAACTCACCAGAAGAGTACAAAACACACAGAACTCTGCAGCACAACTCATCCTGCACCTTCCATGCATCCTTACATAAAACCTCACCTCCGAGAGCTCAATTGGCTCCTGATACAGAAATATACTAATTTCAAAATCCTCTCTCACACACATTCAAGGCACTACATAACTTAGGCCCCACCTACCTGAACAGTCGCCAACCACCTGGATACCTCCACTCCACATGACTCATGCTCAAACATGTCGAAAACACACATAGAACCAGATCAGAAGGATGGGTGTTCTCTTACATCGCTCCAAAAGCATGGGACTGTGTCCCACTCAACGTCAGAGCTTCCTCCTTTCTTCTTGAATTCAGCAAGAAGCTGAAGACTTGGCTTCCCAACACCATGATACCCTCGCTGGTTATAGTGTGCTTTACAAATACACATAACATAATATTATAGTTGGTATATGATAATAGTAAAAACAAACAATAAGGTTTCACTGTGATGAAGAGTGATGTTCCCACTGAGCTGTTTATCTCTAGTTGATGTAAAGTGTAAAGTGATGTAAATTCAAATTTCCAAAACTGCCACACATCAAACACAAACATATATTTCTATATTAAAAAAGAAAAATGTCATCTTATATGTTACTTATAAGAGCAGCATATTAACTTAGTATGATGTTGAACCATCAACAAGCTTTCAATGAGAGCTATACAATATGTCATAAACATGCCATACACAAGTTATGTACATTTAAACTCAAAAGGTAGGTATGTGCGGCTGGCAGTCACACAACATTAACTTTTAAAGTGTGCTCACTTACCAACAGTGTCACATGGTTCATCTTTGTGGACACAGAAATCCTTCCTACAATGAAACAGAAAAAGGCAACATATGAGGAACAGCTGAAGACTTTCAGAATATTCATGAGAATACTCAGGTGACTGGCTTGCTCAGTTCAAACTTATCAAATACATATAACATTTCTTTATAAGAGATGCAAAAAAGTTAAGGATTAGGTAAATAGGAGCAAGTTAAAATGTGTTTATCTTTCTTCAAAAAGACAAAGGAGTTACACAATTAAGAGAATATCTGTCTTGTCATTTATTCCATTGGTGAATGGTGTTGGTAATCTGTTTTGCAATTTTCAGAATGTGCCTCCACAATTTTAAAGTAAGTTTCAGTTGGTAGTGTAGGTTCACTTTAAATAAAAACAAAGGTGCATATTTATACTCCATTTGCGTCTAATATGCGTCATTGTTTTTTTATGCAAATTCAGTGCAAAACTAACTCCATATATATATTCTGACGCTAGACATGTCTAATGTCAAAATATTGGAGTTTGCACTATATTTTAGATGTGAGAACCTATCTTGCATCAATGAGATGCAAGGTAGGTGTTCCCATCTAAAAAATGGTGCTAACCCCATAGTCCCATATTTATGCCCCATCCGTGCTAAAATGACGCACTGGTGGGAGGAGGGGCTAAATAATGGTGCAAAGCTTGTTTGCACCATTATTTTACACCTGGGTCAGACCAGGCGTTAGGGGACCTGTGGACCCATTTCCATGGTTGAACACCATGGAATAGGTCCACAGGTGCCCTCCTCAAGCCCTAGGAACACCCCCACCCACACCAGAGGGACACCGAGGATGGGGGAACCCCATCCCAGGTAAGTATACGTAAGTATTTTCTTTAATTAAAGTACCATCAGGGACCCTTTTCCCCTGTGCTGGCCATTGGGGTGGTGGGCATGACTCCTGTCTTTTCTAAGACTGGAGTCATATGGTATGGATGGTTTTGCATCAGAAAATGAGGCCAGGCTGGCTAGAGGCATTCTTTTGCCTCTAACCAACCTAACGTCATTTTTTGATGCAAAACCCCCTTCTCCCATACCAGCACCTCCACCTGGCTAGCTTAATTTTTTTTTTTATGCTAGCCCACCCTTTGCACTGGATTGCACCATTCCATTAATTTGGCGCCCGGCTGGCGCCCTGGAATGGTACAAACCGGCGCTATACATTTTAACGCAAAACTGCACGTTGTTCAAGATTACATATGGCTACCTCTCTATCCATGTCTTTTTGCCAGTGACAGGCTCATTTGTATATTGTCGGTTGGGACATTTATAAATGACCATCAAGCTGGTGGTCATTTATAAAGGATAGCCACAAACAACCATCACAATGGTTCCTGTCAATGCAATCTGATGTTTGGTGCAGGGCTGCGCCAGCTTGGCACAACTCTGCACCAAACACTATTCATTTTTACCCTAAAATCGGATTTTGTTTTTGAAAATAAAAAAGTAATGCTCAGCTTATCATGGGAGCCATCTCCCATGTCAGGGGGAGCATAATTGTTTTATTACTGTCCCTTACTACCTGGCAGGGATTGCCAGGTGGACAGTAAAAAGGTTGGGTGGGCAGACATGTAGCCATTTCTCCAATGGCCCCTACTCCATTGGATCTTCGTTTGGCTACAGCAGTGATGGAGTAGTCATGGCTGTAGCCAAACCGAAAATTTGGCTATAGCCAAACCGAAGATTTGCTCAAATTTAAATTGCTGGCACTTCATATTTACGGTATGCATACTCCCGCTTTTGCAACAGAGTATACATAACACAACATATAAATGAGGCCCTAAGAGATAAGGACTCACTACTGAAATATGTTAATTCCCACAACTGAAATATGTTAATACCAAAGGTTAAATGCTTCAATCCAAGGCTGACTCAGCCTTCTATCCTTTAAAGTGGATAAATGAGAATTATTGACTCAGGTAATAGTCATTTAAGATGCAAAGCATTGTGAAAGAGGCAATTTATTGGATAGTCTTAATACTGGATTTAAAATCACCAGTCATTTTTAAATTAGTTTTAAACTTACATGCATCACAGATTTTGGATCCGTGCTGCCTTTATCATGAAGTCTTGCAACAAAGATTAGGGGGCAGATTTAAGAAAAGTGGCACTGCAGCTCCACTTTCCTTGCACCCCTTAATTGCCCCCTACCACCACCGTGTGCGCCGTATTTAAAATACGGTGCACCATGGTGCAGGGTAGGAGGCAATAGCATCATTTTTTTAATGCTATGGATGTACTCTGCAGGAGTAGCACCAAAATATTGGTGCTACTGCTGCAGAGTACATATGGTCCCATTATAATTAAATGAAGCCCCTTTTAACTCCTGCTCTGAGCAAGTTACAAGTGCCGAAAAAATGGCGCAAAGAAATCTCATAAATTTCCCTGCACCATTTTTCTGGTCCCCCTAATGGGAGAATGCCCCCCTTGCATACATTATGTTTGGTGCAGGAATAATGTGGTGCAAGGGTTTACAAAGTGGAGCAATGCATGCATTGCGCCACTTTGTAAATATGGCGTGGAGTTTATTGCCACTTTAGGGCCACCTTAGCATAAAACAAAAATGACAATCTGGTGGCGCTAAGGTGGCGCTGGGGCTCTTAAATCTGCCCCTAGTTTTTGTCATCCTTATCGTTGAGGGGCGTTTGCACATTCAAGGCCGCCAACACATTCAGAAAAACACAGGATTCAACATGCAAATAGGTACATACTTTTAATACCCCCAGTCGTTTTCACTAGGTCAGACTCTAAAACACGGTCAGTACTCAGTGAACAACTTCTCCTTCTCTTTCTCCCGCTCCAGTTCTCGAGTATAAGGTACTGGCTGCACTTTGAGGAGCATACAGAAACTGATCCTGTAATTCGAGTCAGTAACAACGTCCTTTTCTTACAGTCACAATACAATAAATCCATCTTGAATGATTGTGCCAAGACTGCATTAACATGACAATAACATATACATTAATAGTAGTTAGTCAAGCGGTTCGGTCTGGTGTTTAAGAAAAGGGTTGTTAGGTGAGTTGTCTGTGTTGACATTCTGGCTGCCTCCTAAAGCAACTGTGATGTCGGACATGACATTTTACCCCCCGCAGTATGCTTAATTCAAAACAGCTGGCCATTGTTTATGCGAAGATGCAGACAAGTGACTGTAAAAGAACGTATGCTTATAGTGCTGCTCAACAGAGAACACACCTCGCATAAGGGACAGATACCCAGTATCGAATCGCTCATCTTTCTTGCATAAAACGCCCGATGTGCAAACAAATGGCACTGTTTCACATTTTTAGCAATTTCCTAAATAAACAGTGCTGCATCATATATTCAGAGACATGCATTTTGCAAGATAGGGAATCAAAGGTATTTGCTAACCAATGGGCCATAAGGGAGTCAAAATGCATTCTCTCAATACAAATCATTAAATCACTCAAAACACTAAAAAGTAAAAGCATTTGCAATACAGTCTGTCTCGCATTTGCTTGAGTTAGAGCTATTGGTATTGTAAATTCATAACTGGACTTTTCTTGCCACATAAATTGGTCAATCCTGCCTCACAATTTCGTCTTTTCCTCTCATATAATTACAGTAGCCCTGCATATAAATAAAGCACTTTCATTCACCTTCTTCCTTTATCTGCAGAAAAAAATGAAAATGTTGTCATTTAGCACCTTAATTTAATTCTGCCATGCTAATTCCAAAGACACAAGAGAGCCACAGAGGAGAAATAGACTAGAAGGGTCACCCAAACATATCAACAGTGTTCAAACAGTCATATTGTAATAAGGATATTAAGTTGGCCTGAAATATTGTCATAATTGTAATAAGGAGAGATTATTAAAATATATACAATTATCATGTAAACCTTTATCAGAAATAAACTTTTGGCATTAGACTGTAATGCTCAAAACAGTCCCTAGAGAGCACTGTAACAACAACATCATATGTAAGAAACATGGGCCCTCATTCTGACCTTGGCGGTCGGCGGAGAGGCGGCGGTCGGACCGCGAACAGACCGGCGGTCAGAAAAATGGCATTCTGACCGCGGCGGTCACCGCCGCGATCGACCGCCACTTCCCCACACCGACCGCCACGGCGGTCATGACCGCCGGGCTGGAGTTTGCGCACTCCGGCCCGGCGGTCGTCCCAAGACCGCCAACGGTATCATGACCCTGCCTACCGCCGCGGTTTCTGGCGGTCGGGAACCGCCATGCGAACCATGGCGGTAAGCACTATCGGGGCCAGGGAATTCCTTCCCTGGCACTGATAGGGGTCTCCCCCACCCCCCACTACCCACCCGAGTCCTCCCCCCACACCCTCCACCCCCCTGCCACCCCCCAGAGGTGGTACGAACCCCCTCCCCACCCCCACCCCTACATGCACATACATGCACCCCGACATGCACACACCCCCAACATGCACATATACACACCCCCTACACACACATACACAACGGGGACACATACCCGCACACATACATGCAGACATGCGCACCTGCCGAACAGCACACATTACCCATAGACACAGCAGCACCCCCGCCCGCATACACGCACTCACACACCCCCTCTACACACTCACACGCACACCCCCATGCACGCCCACATCACACAACACCCCCCCTCCCCCTCCCCTCACGGACGGTCAACTTACCTTGTGCGTTGGTCCTCCGGGAGGCGACGGGAGCCATGGGGAGGTGACCGCCAACAGAACACCGCCAACAGAAGACCGCCACACAGATATGTGGGTCGTAATTCTGTGGGCGGTGTTCTGCTGGCGTGGCGGTGGAGGTTGACCAGTCTCCACTTTTCCGCCGACCGCCAGTGTGGCTGCTGGCGGTTTCCCGGCGGAACGCTCCCAGCGGTCGGAATGCGCACAGCGGCATACCGCCGCGGTCGGCGGTCTTCACCGCGGCGGTAACTCGGCGGTCTCGCGAAAAGACCGCCAAGGTCAGAATGAGGGCCATGGTCATGTAACCATATTGGTAGCCCCTAGAGTGGATAATCCCATGAAAAAACAGGAGAAAGTAATGCAGTGTAACCATATACTTATCCCCAAGAGAGCATTTATAGAGCTAGCAGGCCTACTGTAATGATAATATAAACTAGGCCTTTAAAGCAAAACTTCCCCCAGCTGTAAAACAAAAGTTGTTGCCATGAGAAAGCTTAAAGGACACTGCATGGTGGAAGGATTATGATTTTGGGGTCCTCACTAACCTAGTGTGGGACCCAGGGATGATGTTGTTGAAAGAAAGGGGGTTTTGAAGATGGTCCCATTGTCCTATGACCACCACAAGCTGAGTTATGGGCAAAACTGTTTCATAAAAGAAATGCCCTGCAAAGCATTATGGAGCATGTTGTTGTGCCACAAATATTATAGTATGTTGACTGTAATACGTAGAACAGCTGCTAAAGAACACCACAATAAAAATAGCATTTGGAGGAAACATGGCCATGTAACCATACAGTCAGCCCTTAGACAGCATACCCACATGAAAAAAAAGAATAAGAGAGAGTAACGCAATGTAACCATATATTCAACCCCTAGAGAATATAAGGTATTGCAAATTTTTAAGACTACCATGACTATTGCAATGATATTACAAACCCAGCCCATAAAACATAACTTCTCTCAGCTGTAAAACAAACATTCAAGCCATGGAAGTTTAAAAAGCTAATGAATGGTGATAGGGGTTATTATTTTGGAGTCCCCAGTAACATAATGTGGGGACCAGAGATGATGTAGACAGAAAGAGCACATTGTGGTCAATGTTTTGAAGGTGGTCCCATTGTCCTAGGACTACCACTGGCTGAGTAATGAGCAAAAATGTTTTGTAAAGGTAACGTCCTGCAAAGCATTATGGGACAAGTTTCCGTGCCACAAATATTTCGATATGTTGATACGACTGGGATGCTTAGAATAGCCCCTAGGAAAAACGCCACAACAAAAATAGCATTTGTAAGAAACATGGTCATGTAACTATATAGTTAGCCCCTAGACCAGAACCACACAAAAAGAAAACAGCAATAAATAATGCAGTGTAACCATATATTTAGCCTCAAGTCAGCAAAGTGCATTACATATATTCAGGAGTAATAGGCCTATAACAATATTACAAATAAGACACTTAACAACAAACACCTCCCAGCTATAACACAAAAGTTGTGGTAGGAAGGGTTATTATTTTGTGGTCCCCACTAACCTAGTGTGGGGGCCAAAAGATGATCTATACAGAAAGAGCGCGTTGCCATGAACGTTTTGGTGGTGGTCCCATTGTCCTGAGACCACCACAGGCTGAGTTATGAGCAAAATTGTTTTGTAAAAGTATTGGCCTGCAAAGCATTATGGGTTGAGTTTTCCTGAGTGCAGTGAATATTGTAGGATCGGATCTCCCGCCGTGCCAGGAGAGTCCCTTTCACTTTGAGAATTTCTGTTTTATGTAAGGCATTCACCAATTTCAAATGTTTTAAGGGGAGAGCCACAAGAAATGACTCTGATTAGGTAACTGTGAGCAATGTGACCAGCGTTCCAGTACCGCTGATCGAGTTCACGCTGTTCTGTCTGTTCACACTGTGAGTGCCATGGCTGCCATGCAGCATGAATGGGAGAGACAAAAGAAATAGTTTGACCACGCTGAAGAATATCTAAAATACTGCAATAATCCATGTAACAGGGGCAGTCTGCAATGCGTGATAAAAACAGCCTCAAGATGGGACAAACATAAAGCATTTACCAATGACATAAAGCGATTTTTGAAAGGCAAGCTCCAAGAAGGAGTGAAAGTGATGGGCATCGTTAAAAGCCCACAATACTTACAACAGGTCAAAGTGCTTGCATGCTCGACCTCAAAACAAGTGAACCCAGAGAAAAGCAGTGATAGGGCCCCAGACAGAATCTACTACTAGTTTATTCCTCTCTGTCTGAAAATGGCCACAGCATAGACCGGTGACAGCACTGAACGGTGAAGGGTGCACAAAAAAACATTGAAAGATATGGACTGAAACTCTCATAAATTAAGTCACTAAAGAAATTACAAACTTTACTCCAATAATTCACCTAGGGTCCCAATAAGCTCTAAAACCTCCTATTTACCAGGTTATAGAGCAAAATAAATGCCCTAGTGTAACCCAAGCCGACATGTTCATAGCTGTCAAATTTCCCAGGTCCATGAAAGATGAGCTGCTCCAGTTCATATTTTTGATTTAAACACTATGGCTTGCAGTCCAAATGTTATAGTGGACTAAATTTAAATATAAGCTCCAGAATTCAAAGAAAAAAACTGGACTGGGACAGCTAGTCATGCATGAATGTGATATGGCCTGAAATTCTGCATCACTAGAATGTCTAGCACTTTACTGTCTTCCCATAAAAAAATGAAAATGTTCGATTACAAACTCTGCTTGCAACATAGTTTTCCAGATTCTGTATGTTACAAATGTGTTGGTATCTTGGAATGACTACCCCTTTTTCCTGCTCCTATTGTTCCCCTGTTGACCTTGGAAATTTTGCTCAGGGTAGCTGGTTCTTATTGATATTTACACACTCCATCTTTGCTCCATCATCTCTACTTTGTCTACTTTAGTAATCCGGGGATCCCGAGAACTCCACGAAATCTCCTCAAGGGGTCTGTGGCTGCTTAGAAAATTAACTAATATTAAGAGATTAATAAAGTGTATATAAATAAGGTGGCTAAATGTACAATTGAAAGTTTTAAAATGTACTGTAAATGTCAAGGAATTTGAAATTGGAGACTAAGGTGGTCATTCTGACCCTGGCGGTCTTTGACCGCCAGGGCGGAGGACCGCGGGAGCACCGCCGACAGGCCGGCGGTGCTCCAATGGGGATTCCGACCGCGGCGGTAAAGCCGCGGTCGGACCGGCACCACTGGCGGGGTCCCGCCAGTGTACCGCGGCCCCATTGAATCCTCCGCGGCGGCGCAGCTTGCTGCACCGCCGCGGGGATTCCGACCCCCCCTACCGCCATCCAGATCCCGGCGGTCGGACCGCCGAGATCCGGATGGCGGTAGGGGGGGTCGCGGGGCCCCTGGGGGCCCCTGCAGTGCCCATGCCACTGGCATGGGCATTGCAGGGGCCCCCGTAAGAGGGCCCCTACATGTATTTCACTGTCTGCTGCGCAGACAGTGAAATACGCGACGGGTGCAACTGCACCCGTCGCACAGCTTCCACTCCGCCGGCTCGATTCCGAGCCGGCTTCATCGTGGAAGCCTCTTTCCCGCTGGGCTGGCTGGCGGTCTGAAGGCGACCGCCCGCCAGCCCAGCGGGAAAGTCAGAATTACCGCCGCGGTCTTTCGACCGCGGAACGGTAACCTGACGGCGGGACTTTGGCGGGCGGCCTCCGCCGCCCGCCAAGGTCAGAATGAGGGCCTAAATATTTAATTAGTAATCCTCAGATTGTGGGAGCAGTGCATGTGCATCAAACAGCATATAGAAGGAACAATGTGTGGCTACAACTGAGTTTAGAAAAGCTCCAACCTTCCTATTAACATTACAATTGTTATTATTTTTTATTGTATATGTTTGCAAATTAAGGGTCTGATTACTTGTATGGTGGTCCTGGGACTGCTGTACCCGTGGTGGCAGTCCAACTGCTGTTTGCTTGGTGGTCTGTCTTCCAGAATACGAGGATGGCGGTTGGACTCCCACAAGACTGCCTCAACTGCCAGGATCTCAAATCCTGCGGCGGTGGTGGTAGGGAACGCTGTGGTCACATGCGGCAATGCCAATGTCGGCACCGCTGCGCTGATCACGACCTGCCTTTTGGCTGAGTTTTTCATGGTGGGGACCCAATCATGAAAAGCTCAGAGGAAGGCAGGGAAGGGCCCCCAAACAGGGCCCCAGTGTGATTTTGCCCATTGGACAGCGTGGCTGGGGGCACATGTTGTGCCCCCCTATGCCTGCACTGTCAGTGCACACTGTTTGCCATGCACAACAGTGTGCATGGCAACAGCGCACCCGAGGTTCATCTGGTGCTGCACTGTGGTGGCATATGCTTCAGGCTCACCTGATGAGCTGAAGCCTGCTGCCGCAGTACCACCACTGCAGACACTACCGCCAGCCCAAAGGTAGTGCTGTGATGCCTTGCCGGTGTCCTCCTGACCGCTGCTTTGATGCTCTGGCGGTTCGACCGCCAAACTCGAAATTGGGCCCTAAGTAAAATGTGTTATCATTTGTGTATGGGTTTGATGCAATACCCGTTTCTGTATTTTTTGTGTATTGTTTTGTGCTCAAATCCTCAACAATGTTTAGGCAAGGGGCCTAGACTTCAAGTAATGACTCAGTGGGAGGGCACCCGGATTCCAATTAGGATTCAGAGGGGAGTACCCATGCTCCAGTACTTATACAGTAGGGCTCCACAGAAGTCAAAAGGTTGGAAACCACAGGTATACTTCATTCTTTCCTAATTGTCTCCAACATACAGACTATGGGCCTAATTATAACCTTGGCGGAGGGGATTATTCCATCACAAACATGACGGATATCTCATCTGCTGTATTACAAGTTCCATTATGTCCTATGGAACTTGTAAAGTGGCAAGAGGGATATCCGTCATGTTTGTGATGGAGTAATACCCTCCACCAAGTTTGTAATGAGGCCCTATATTTTATAAACATTGCTTACCTCTACCCTCTTCTAATATTTAATTTCTTCTTGGGTGGAGTGCCCTTTATAAAAAAAGTACAGAAATAAAGTAGATACCAACGTCCATAAGCGGCTCGAACATAATTGTCTGTGTTACTTTGCATACATTTTCTACAAAGCTAGCTTTCTACTTCATGCAGAAAGTTTAAGGTAACTTAGAAACATTTGCGGACTTGATTCGATCTCATGCTAAATTACACATAGCCTTTGGTGGTACTGTGAACCAGGCATTCATGGGACCTCCCTTACAGACAAGAGCAATTTTGCAAATGTGCTACTGCTGCTGCTAATTATTCCATTAATACCTTCTTTTAATGCATTCTTAGAGGGTTAGCTATATATTTTTTCTCTCTAACTTGCGACTTGAGTTAACTGCTCCAGCTTCAAGATGCTTCCCTAAATGTGCATTTCAGGTAAATGTGGCATATGAACTTTGCATATTGCATACCCTGTGTTATTTTCCATCTTCAAAACATTTTATATTATTAGCTGGTTGTTAGAAATGGGGTCTTTGGTTGACAGTCAGGTTACCCCCTGTTCAAGCAAGGACCCTCACTCTAGTCAGGGTAAAAGAGAATCACCCTCAGCTAACCCCTGCTTATCCCCTTGGTAGCTTGGCACGAGCAGTTGGCTTAACTTCAGAGTGCTAGGTGTAAAGTATTTGTACCAACATACACAGTAACTTAATGAAATCACTACAAATTGACACAACATAGGTTTAGAAAAATAGAGAATATTTATCTAACAAAAACAAGACTAAAACGACAAAAATCCACAATACACCAGTCAAGTTATCCATTAAAAAGCAAAAAGAGTCTTTATGTAGTTTAAAACACACACTAACACTGTTAGCTTGAAAATGTACCATGGGTGCGTCAAACATAACCC
Source organism: Pleurodeles waltl (assembly GCF_031143425.1). Taxonomy (NCBI): domain Eukaryota; kingdom Metazoa; phylum Chordata; class Amphibia; order Caudata; family Salamandridae; genus Pleurodeles; species Pleurodeles waltl. Next base: position 717,079,126 of record NC_090436.1, on the reverse strand, counting down.
TGCACGGGCGAGTGCGCGTCAAAAAGGGCTTGCGATGTGTCGATTCCACTCACAAGCGAGATCTTGCGTCATTTCTCCTTTCGTCAGGTCGGGCGCGCAGGAGAGCAATGCGTTGATCCGGTCAACACTCTCAGGTCCAGACAGTTTTTTGCGTTGTTTTTACACGCCCAGCGGTGTTTGCATCTGAAATCAAGCCACACGGTGATCCAAAAACCACGCAGCGCGGGTTGCGATCTCACCAGCTCGGTCAGAGAGAAGTCTTTGCTGTCCCTGAGACTTCAAACAACAGGAGGCAAGCTCTAAATCAAGCCCTTTGAGATCTTCACAAGATAGAAGGCACACAAAGTCCAGTTTTTGCCCTCTTACTCTGGCAGAAGCAGCAACTGCAGGATAGCTCCACAAAGCACCATCACAGGCAGGGCAGCTCTTCTTCCTCAGCTCTTCAGCTCTTCTCCAGGCAGAGGTTCCTCTTGGTTTCCAGAAGTGTTCTAAAGTCTGGTTTTGGGTGCCCTTCTTATACCCAATTTCTCCTTTGAAGTAGGCCTACTTCAAAGCAAAGTCTCTCCTGAATGTGAAATCCTGCCTTGCCCAGGCCAGGCCCCAGACACTCACCAGGGAGTTGGAGACTGCATTGTGTGAGGGCAGGCACAGCCCTTTCAGGTGTGAGTGACCACTCCTCCTCTCCCTCCTAGCGCAGATGGCTCATCAGGAAATGCAGACTACACCCCAGCTCCCTTTGTTTCACTGTCTCGTGAGAGGTGCAACCAGCCCATCTGTCAAACTTTCCTAGACAGGGAGTTCACAAACAGGCAGAGTCACAGAAATGGTCTAAGCAAGAAAATGCTCACTTTCTAAAAGTGGCATTTTCAAACACACAATCTTAAAATCAACTTTACTAAAAGATGTATTTTTAAAATGTGAGCTCAGAGACCCCAAACTCCACATGTCTATGCGCTCCCAATGGGAATCTACACTTTAATCATATTTAAAAGTAGCCCCCATGCTAACCTATGAGAGGGACAGGCCTTGCAACAGTGAAAAAATGAATTTAGCAATATTTCACTGTCAGGACATATAAAACACTTTACTATATGTCCTACCTTATCCATACACTGCACCCTGCCCTTTGGGCTACCTAGGGCCTACCTTATGGGTGTCTGACCTGTACGTAAAGGGAAGGTTTAGGCCTGGCAAGTGGGTACACTTGCCAAGTCGAATTTATAGTTAAAACTGCACACACAGACACTGCAGTGGCAGGACTGAGACATGATTACAGAGCTACTTATGTGGGTTGCAGGTCCACTAGTAGCATTTGATTTACAGGCCCTTGGCACCTCTAGTGCACTGTACAAGGGACTTACTAATAAATCAAATATGCCAATCATGGATAAGCCAATTACATGCACATTTTGTAAAGGAGCATTTGCACTTTGGCACTGGTTAGCAGTGGTAAAGTGCCCAGAGTAACAAAAACAGCAAAATTAGAGTCCAGCACACATCAACAACCTGGGAAACAGGCAAAAAGTTAAGGGAGACCACGCCAAGGATGAAAAGTCTAACACTGGTAAATCAATGCCATTGAATGAACACATATTCAGAAACCTGCAGGTCACAGACTCCACGTCATGAAAGACTGGGACAGTCTTTCACGCATCTGAGGTGAATTAAAGGAGTAAGAGCACAAATTGGATAATTAGTAGGAGTATACAACATTTGTGTAATTTTCTTTAGTATAAGTATACAACATTAGGTCCAAATTACGAGAAATTATTCATAATTACATAAAATTAAAATCCATCTTTGTATCAATAGTTGGCAAAAGGGTGCTTTTAAGCAGCACTGCGAACAGCAGCTGATCATGTTCTGTTGTTCCTGTGCATTCATAGTAAACTACTGCACATTGGTCCATTTAGAGTTTACAAAGCATGGAACATAATTATTCCTAATGACGTGATTTATGGAATTTGCATTGTAAGGATTGAATGAAATAACAAAAATTATGAAAATGATGCTGGTGTAATTTACATTTCGGCCATGCATAATAATTAGGAGAGATTTAATAAAATGCATCAACTGCATTCTGTCTGTGCCATACAAATATACAGTATTATGTTTTCCTTTACATCTTTCAATTTCCTCAATTTTCCTGCCTAACCTTTTCTAAGTATTCTATGTCTTATTTTCGGAGAGTAAACCCACCTAGAACCCCCTTTTTAAAAAACGATTATTTTCTTGTTGTAGAAATTGGCGAATAAACACTTCCAACACCCCTTTTTCTTTTTTATGGTAAAGCTTACCCTCCAGTCCTCTTATTTAATTTTAAATCCCCTTGTCCTACATATTTTTACAATTTTAAAACTCTAATCTTTTAAACACACACACATATGGTGTTTTGACAAAATATAGCGTTTTCAATATCCGGAGTCAGAAATATCAGAAAATAAATATTATGATATAAAAATATTGTAAAGCAGAAAAAATAATTTTTAAGAATATCATTTTTTAGGTGAATAATATAATGGTCAAGAACATCATTGTTTTTAATATCATTTTCAATTATATAGTTGTTAAAATTGTGTTTTTTGATTCTTTCAACGTGCTTTAGTCCATATAACAATTTTATGTGTTATTAGTGTTTGTACAATTCTTACTACTTTTTTTAAAGCTCTTTATTAGTTTGTTTTGTATTTGTATCAATTCAACATTAACAGATAATCAACAACTCAATAACCATGAAAATTACTGCCACTTCTAAGCATTTGGTTTAAATTTCACTACTTTCATCTGACTCACAGAAAGATATAATTGCAATACTGCAATTATCAAACACATGCCCATCATTATGTTCCCCAACCCTCCTGTTGTGCTGGCAATCGTCTACCCCATAGGTCAGTTTTTATCCCTCTTCATCCATTGACTGTGCTGAGGAATTGGCTTCCCTCCCCTCAAATCTAGTTATTAATAACCACCACATTTGCAAGTTTTTCTTCAATTTATTATCTGTTCGTATAGTGCAGATGCCTGTGCGGTGTTTAACTTGGCAAAATGCCAACACCGATTTTAAATATGCAGATGTGATTTGCACTTGTCTTCTGTATTGCACTTGCACAGTTGGAAAAGAAAGCTATGTGAACCTGGTAACATTTCAAAATCAGGACAAGGAATTGGTGCTGAGACTGTGTATGTGCGCCAAAATTATATAAAGTCAAGGTAAAGTCCCCAGGATTCATGACGCAAAACAAGAAGAAGAAATTGCACCTATAACAGTCTCCTCATATATTTATACACAAAAAAATTAAACTTAAAAAGGTACAGTAGTGCTGGGGAGTAAACCCGAATTCCAAATCCATTGCTACTCAGCACACTGAACAGTTTCAGTATTCCAATGTCAGTGTAACATTAGTCGATATTGAACAGTAATTAGAAGAAATAGGAATGGTCTATCTGGTTTCTTCTAATAACTGTTGAATACAATTAATATTAGACTGACACTGGAAAATTGGACTACTGAAGCCATGCAGTGCACTGGATAATTTTGGATTTAAAGTACCCAGGATTAGTTTATGTAAATAATTGATATTACCCTCTTTCAACCTATAAAATTCAGGCTTTCTCATTCATGGATCCTGTATCGCTTAAAAAGAAAGAGCCCACAACTAGATAATTGAGAAAATTGAGAAGTCCATACATCGTCATGTTGTGAAAATGTTTAGATTAAGTGAAGGACATTAAATATTCAGAACTATGGAAGGGCAGATGAACCAGGTAGACTAGGGTGAACTTTATTGCTCTTTGACTGAGACTGTTCTTTGGTTTGGATAACAAAATAGTATTGGTGCAGTAACATTTGTTTCTCATAATATCCTAACGCAGTGGTTCTTATCTTTTGACTCCTGTGGACCCCCACTTAATCATTCCTGGAACCCAGGCCCCCCCAAAGAATCACTATTGGAATCCGGTGACCCCCACTTAGTCATTACTTGAAGTAAGAGACCCCAGCCTAATCATTTTCAATGATTTGAACCACTAAATAATGCACAAAAAATAGAGAAACAAGCATTTATCAAATAAATACTCAAAAATTGTAATCATTTATTTAATTCACAAACAAATATTTTTTACAAATCAAAATGTTAGTGGGAAGGTTGAATTAACTTTTTCTAAATTCAATATAAGCCCCTAGTCGTCCATGCTACATTCTGTTTCATGCACTTGCACTGCTTCCACTAATCAAAATGAAGACACTAATTTAAATTTCAGCCTCCAATGTTCAATTCATTCATATTCATTGAACATTTTAAAATGTCCAGATTTACATTTTGCTTTTTTAAAATGCTATACCTTTTATTAATATGTTAATACTATTTAATTTTCTAAGCAGCCGTGGATCCCCGGCGTAGGCTTCAAAGACCCCCGCGGTCTTCAGACCACTGTGCTACCGTAGTACACATGTAAGCTCATAATACCAATATTACCGTAGCATTACAGTATATTTCACAGAAAGCTGGGTTCCTGTGAAATGCAGATAAAACCGTATTTCCTTTCAGCTTCTTCCTCCTGCGCCGCTAGTTACATCAGTCTGCAACCTCAGAGGGAGTCAACCAAAACATTTGCACGTCAAGGGAAAAACATTCTAGGAAAGTCTCGACAATCTGCATTGTTTATTTGTCTGCGTCTTTTCAGATACGTTCATGGGCCCCATTATGAATTATGAGTACGTTTCTGTGTACTGCATAATACCTTTAGCCACACCATTGCTCAACAATGAGACTAATTTAGCTAGTTTTACCTTTTATGTTTTTTACTTTTACTCCATGCGTCCTTATATGCTTTAAAAAAAAATGGGCCAGGTCATAAAAAAGAACAAATCACGCCATCTTGACCAAACAAGAATAATTCGGCCAATGCGTTCGTTTAAGATGGTAGAGTCTATTACACCGGCCTGGAAGAGGGCGAGACGTAGTCGCGTTAGTTCTTTGTAATGAGCAGAGCACAATTAAAATGGCCCTACCGTGACCTACAAAAGCTCAACGAACTCTTAAATTGCTAAATAAAAAGCCGTAACTGTGGAAAGTGAGGCATGTAATAGGCTGTCAAACACATAAAGCCATTAAAAATGTGTTCACTGGCAAACTGCTGCACATCTTACTTTTAACGTCTGAGATTCTTTCTGGGTGGTAAATTGCTTTCTGCCAGTGAGAGAAGCAGGGAAGCCCACGGAGTTATTAGCATAACGTTTTGTGCTGGGTGTGAAGCGCGCATTCCGCGGATATAATACCAAGTACAATGAGAACGGGTTTTAAAGCCAAATTTTAGTGGACAGTCAACATAAAGCAAGCGGGAAATTGAGACATGATTAGAGATGGCAGAAGAGAAAGTGTACCTAGGAAACTTTCCAAAGGTATCACAGTAACGAATGTGGAAAATGCAACTACAACTTGTAATGCTCTTTCACCAACGCACTGCAATACTGTGAAAGGTTAAAGAAAGTACACGGTTCAACTCTTCATAGAAAACAGGGCAGACACTTATTCATATAATATTACTTATAACTCTGGAGTACATTTCTGACATGTATTTAAATTCACTGAGGCCTCCAGAAATACTACGAGGAAGCTGTGATACAGGTTTAGTCAGGGCATATTTTAAGTATTCAGATTTGCTCACATATAAAGTAATTTTAACTTGCATACACATGCAAATTATATTTCTACCCATGTGTAATAATATCATAGGACTTTAAAACATTTTTGACACAGGAAAACTGCTTCCCATGAACATAAAACCAGTGCTGGAGGATCCATTCACATTTCTACCGCAGACATGGATTCACTCCTGTCCTTCAGAGAAAAAACTTTACAACCACGCTTCAAAAAACTTTTCCTACAACCTTCAATTGACTTTCTGAATGAAAGCTGCTAGATGTGAACAAGGCACACATGTATTTCTGAAATATATTCCATTATAACTTACTGGGATAGAAAACACTGAAAAATGGGATAGTAGTCACTTTTCAGTTCGATTCTGGCATGCTATTCCGTGGTCAAATTCAGTCAACGACTCCTCTTGGATATTATGAATCGATGGCAAGGTCTACATTTACGGGATAATCTTAGCTAGCTGGTCTATAATGACACACTCTCGTCTTTTCAGCCTTTGTCGTGGACAGCTACTAAGAGAATAATCGAATCATGAGCTCGCTGTTGTCACACCTGAAGCGTTGAGCTTTTTCATTTAATTACAAATGGCACGCGTGTGCT